>NC_137906.1:40799748-41224639 GCF_963455335.1 Martes martes | reverse complement strand
ACTGGGGAACCCTGAGTCACACCCCATGAGTCCTCCTGCCACCCAGGAGCAAACCATGCCTTTCGGAGCTGCAGAAAACCCTCAGAGCGAGAGAAACCTTCATGGCCCCTGAAGGGGCGGAGGGTAGGGGAACGGGGTGGCTGGTGTTGGGCATGGGGAGGGTGTTGCTGTGGTGAGCACTGTGCTGTGTAAAACAGAAGAATCTCAAACCGGGACCCCTGAAACAAATAACACATTATATGATCATATTAAAAAAGTGAAAGAAAAATATTTAGAATACAAATGCAAACTAAGTAAAGGTAAATAAATAGATAATCTCACTGATAGAAAGAACACAAGCAAGCAACAAAGCAAGCAAGCAGGCAAGCAAGCGACTAAGTGACCTCGAGTCACCACACTCCAATTTCAAGGTAGATTACAAAGCCATGGTCATCAAAACAGTATGGGACTGGCATAAAAGCAGACACACAGGTCCATGGACCACAACACAAAGCTCGAAAACTGATTATCATAGTACTTTCGGCACTCTTTATTCATTCATATATTAAAGGGATATTTCAACTTAGCTCTGATAGAATTATTAACTCTGAATGGGAATTAATAATATTTTTGTCCCATTCCAATGTTTGCTTCCAATAAATACATTCTGAAACATGCTGTGTTAGGGCCAATTTAATGTTAAAACCTGTTTAACCATTAGGGCCTGCTTAGCCAGAGCAACTCCACATTGCCGAGGTAGCCGTATTGTTGTTTACATCCACGGGCTTCATTCCGGGAATAAACGCCCCCGTAGTTCCTGGTATGGTTCCAGGTATGATTCCAGGAGTAAACGCCTTAGCAATAGAAGCCACGTACCTTGGGTCTGCGGTTATGCCCTGTAAGACCAGCCCGTGATATCGGGAGGGGGTCGCTCTCTCCGGAGGCGGCCCTGGCCAGTCAGTCTGACTTCTAATGCTTGGCACAGAATAAGGCTTTGCATAACTTTCACTTTGTCTCAGTCTCGTTCCTTTGATAACGGATCCCAACAGCTGTTTTAGATAAATATATATTATAAAAGGACTGTTTAGAATCCACACTTTTAGGAAAAATAAAATTCACTTTAAGAACCCTACCACAGCAAAGGAAACATAGATACCCATCATTAAACTGAGAACATCACAAAAGGAGACAATCAGACACAACCTGGTGTCTGACTGTAGAACAGAATACTACTCACATGGTTCTGCCCAAATGTTCAACCTGGTGAAAGCTATAGATCTAGCTACTCATTTACAAAAACACCGATGTCAGAAAAAAGTCCTAACGATGAGTATGAAGATGTCGCCAATGAAGTCCACAATGCATATATTCTTATAGGAAAAATATTTTCCCAACAAATAAACTGTAAGAGCGGAAGGAAGGAAGGGAGAGAAGGAAGAGAAAGAAAGAGAGAGAGAGGAAGGGAAGGAAAGGAAAGAAAACACTCCTTCCAAAAGAGAGATACACTCCCATGTTTGTGGCGGCATTATTCACAATAACCGGACATGGAAACATCGACCTTGGGAGCCTTATGCTAAGTAACTCAGACACAGAAAGACACACACCAGAAGCTCTCAAGGGCATTCCACATGGAAAAAAAAATACGGAACGCATCGATAATGAGAACGGATGGGTGGTTGCCAGATGCGGGGATGGTGGGGGCAAACAGGTGAAGGTAGTCAAAGGTGCCATGTTTGAGTGATAAAATCCCCAAGTCATGGAATGTTCTGTAGCATGGAGATGAAAGCTAACCCTGCAGGATGGGGTACAGTCTCCCCCACTAGAAAGTACAGTGTTCCTAGGAAACCTTTCACAACAGAAATGGTGTAAACGCAAAAAGGAATGACCATTCACTTCTACAGAAAAGTGAGTGAGCGTGCTCAGACACCAAAAGTTCCTTCTCTTTGGCTCTTCCCGGGCCTCAGGACACAACATCCTACAGATGCATAAACTAAATGGAGAGAAAGCACAGCAGATGCTCACAGACACAATTCAAAGTGCCAGTAGTGGGACGTGGAGAGCAGGTGCCCAGGAAGGAGCTGGTTGGGGTGCATGCCGCCTCTGTAGGGGTTCCTCACAAAACAGATGCTAAACGCAATGCCCACTTTTTGACTTTTTTTGTAAGAGAGAAATCCTCTTTAGGTTTCTTCCTGAAACTGGAGCTGAGTAATAATGTCGGTCTTTCCAAAAAGCCAAGTGTCTTATCATGAACATTGAGAAAAGTGGGGGAGACTTGTACTTGAAAGTTGCTGAGGGGGTAGAAGTTCAGGGTTCTCCCGGACACAAACATCAGCAGGTCCACCGTGAGAGGCACCTTCCTCAGCGGGTGGGACACAGACGACCTCCTTCCCCCAGAAACCTCCTCCTTCGCCTCGCTCGGGAAAGCCCACAAGAGCTCAGACTTACCTCAGACCCTCCTTTCTCCCGTTCCCAACATCGAGCCCACCGGCAAGCCCTGTGAGCTCCGGCTTCAGTACGTACCCAGAATAGCACTAACCCCTCCCAGCCACCTCTCTGGTCCACCCCGGAGCCCATCTCTTGCCTGAGTTCCTGGAAAACCTTCATCACTGACCTCCCTTGTCCATCCTCAACGCTGTCATCTGTTCTCAACACTGTAGCCAGGATGGCCCAGTGAAACGGGGTCCCATGGGGTCACAGCCCTGTAATGGCTTTCTGTCACCCTAATGTCACCTCCCTGAGGTCACCTCCTAAGCTGTCTCCTGTGCCTACGGGCCTTCTGCTGCTCCTGGACATGCCTGGTATGCTCCTGCCCCAGCAGCTCTGCATATGCTTTTCCCTTATAAGGCTCTTGGTGTGCTATCACTCACCTTCTTTCAAACTTGACTCAAGCATCACCTTCCTAGTGAAGACCCACCTGGCCGCTATGTGACCAGCAAGCACCACCGCCCCCTCCCCTTCAGCACCCCAGCCCTCTGTTTCCAGAGGAGTTTTCACCGTCACCGGGCCATCTCGGCAAGGGGGAAATGGAGAACTGCTCGGATGGTTTCACCACGGACTCCCTCCGATTTCGTAGTCCAGAGCCCTGGGGGAAGAGGTGACCAGAGCTCTTGCCCAGCCGGGAACCCAGGACAATGGGTGCCCCTGTGGCACCCTGAAGGCCATCAGGAAAACGAGCCTCAAGAGGAGTCCACTTGCCCGTGAAACCTGGAACCAGACCCCTTCCTCGATTCCAGGGAGCACACACACGTCCTGCCCTGGCCTGATGTGCTCATCTGGGAAAACTGAGCAGAGAAGCCTCCCAGGGGCCACATCTCCCTCGGGCCAAGGTCCTGGGAAACAGACAGCTCTCCCCCCTGCACCAGCCACCTGTGACTGAGGTCCGGCATCCCCCTGTGCTGGGGCAGAGGGGTGCACCTGTCCTCTTCCCTGGGACGTCATCACAAACCAGGCTTTGCTGCAGTTTTCAGGGAAGAACCTGCCGCAGCCACCCAGACTCAGTCTCGGTCTCACACGTGAGGGCCCCCTGTGGAACTAGACCTTGAAGGAGACGGGTGTGTTGTGTGGCCTTGGAACCTAATGGCAGGAGCTGAGGTTTCAGTCTGGAACCGAAATGAAAGGAAAACTGGCCTCTTCCACCCAGCACGGGAGAGCGCAGGGTTTCTCCGGGGTGTGGCTCTGGAAGAGCTTCTGCCCACGGAATTCACAGACGCCAGGAGAGGACGCCTGCGGTGCCTCGTGAGGAAGCCAGGGGCCCGCTGGACAAGAATCCAGAACGCTGCCTGGGGGCTGCTTCCCACCAAGCCCCCTGCTGAGATGAGGGCCTGAGAACCCGACAGGAAGCGAGTTTCCTATCACGTCTGCAGCGGGAGGGCTGGCTGGGAGCGGAGCCCCGTCCCGGGAGCAACCTGGCCTGTGCGTCCAGAGCGAAGGCCGCCGCCACGGCTCACAACCTCCCGGCTCTGATCTGACCCCCCGGCCAGGCCCACACCTGCTGACACGGCGACTGCTAAGACCCGGAGACTGCTTTCCCCCCCAGCGCAATGCTGCTCACAGAGAAGCCATCTCCAGCCCCAGAAACGTGTCCATCGTTAGCTCTGGAACTCCCTGGGTTTGTCTACACTGGCCCACCCAGGGGTCCCTTCCAGATCATTCCTCCGGTGCCCTCGGGTTTCGAGCCACCTTCAAGCTGCCCTTCAAAAGGCAGGAACTGGTCCAATGAGGCAAACCAGCCAAGTGACTCTGTGCGGGAAACTCGGACCACATCCTCCCTGAACACCAGCACTTCCAAGTCCGGGCTTCAAACCTTCACTCCTTGGGCACGGAGCACCACGTCAACATGAACACTGGCCTTTCAAATCTCTTGCCTCCCATTCTTTCAGATCAGAAACCAAGCTCTAGGCGCCACTCCTTTTCCCTTCAGAGAAGTAAGGGAAAGGAGAGAATAAAGCCCTCTGTGTGCACGGCACACTTCTATCCAAATGGAACCCCGTGTTCTTTCTCATCTGGGCAGCCCTACACCGCCCATGCTAATGAGAGGGGCCACGAGTTCAGTCCTCATATATATAGCTGACCTTGTGTTTTTTCTTTTGATATTTGGGTCTCGAAGTCAATATCTATATTGCTTAAAATAACAAGAATAATGATGATGTGGTCACGTAAAGGCCGGGGTCTCCATAACCAGACAAGACGGTTCTCGTTCAGATAAGGATGAAGATAAAATCTCTTCACAGAAAGTAAAGCCCACGCCCTCAGGGATCCTGACACACCTCAAGGGTGATGGGTTCCTTTGCTGCAGTGGAGTTGTCCGAGTGCAAAGGAAGCAGGCGCCCTCCAGGGTTCATTCTGTTTTCTTCATCAGTTCCCCAGGTCAAGTCACAAGGGACTCACCGGGTCTGGTTTCAGAGCCCAGGATGGGTCACCAGGGGAACAGGGAGAGGAGATTTTCTCTGGAAGCACAACGAGCCACTCCCTGAGCTACTCAACAACCTACACTCCGTCTCCATTTGCCCTCCTCACCCTATTAGAGCTCCGCGGCTCTGTTTTAGTTTAAGAAATATTTTCTAATACTGGAATATGGTTCACGGAAGAGAAAAACATTAACACCCACAAAGCATTCTTTTAATATTTCAGAAGATTTCTTTTCCACTGTCTGAATAAAACAGGAAATAAAAATGCACAGATCGCCCCTTCCACTGGCACATACGATTCACGGCGGTGACTTAAAGGAGAGCAGGAAACACAAGAGGAACAGAGGTTCTGATGACCCGTCTTTTCCATCATCTAAGTTTTGAAACCACACACACTCAAAGACAGAAGTCCAACCCAGCGTCTTGGCCCGGCAATGCGGGGCAGTCGGAACTGCAGTGACAGGGACAGACGGAGATCTCGTGTGCGTTGGCTGAGGCCGGTGGCACACAAAAAGGGGCCCTGCCAGCTCTCCACCCGGGCCTCCCCTGTCCTCAGCCAGGAACCTGCTCACAGCCCTGACCTGTCACACTGTCACACGGGGGACACACGGCCACCCCTGGGGCCAGCCCTGCCCACACCCTCCTGCGGAACACACTCCGCTCTCCTCCGGGATCCCTGGCGGCTCTCCCCAGCCCTGGAGCTGCCCCGTCTGCTGCCGAGCTCCAGGACTCCCCCCTCTCGTCAGAGTGACACTGGCCCAAGGCTTTCATAAATGTGTCGTATTTCTCTCCGCTCACCTTCCTACCTGGGCGCCCTGTCAGTCACGGATTGACAGAGCGTGAACATATTCTGAGATCTCGGTCTTTCGCTGCAGCCCTCTGAGGACTCCTCGGGCGGGAAATATCATCGCCCATGACGGGGGTCATGAAACTATTATTTACAGAATAATACAGCCCAAATCACCTCGTTGTGAGTTGTTCTTCATTAGGCCAAAAGTTTCTGTGTAAAAAGCCTTTCCACAGAGGTTACCTTCCAGCAACTTCATGAGAAACAAACTCTGTGGGATAAGCTGACTCACCCAGCATCAGGCAAGCAGTTCCAGAACTCAGCCCAGGGCTCCTGGAGCCCACCAAGCCCCTTGACGCCACCAGCGTGCCTCTATCCAGGAGAATTCCCAAATGATCTCCTTCTGACTCCACCACCAAAGGAACTACAGAGAAAGTGCGGCACGTCAAAATACCTAGACGATACACTGAGTCCAACTAGAAAGTCAAGCTTTCCTTTTAAACAGTAAAAGCCTACTTGGAATCATTTTTAATTTTCCTCTACCTTAATTGGAACTCTTTAGATGAAAACACGAATCAGTTATGAAACTTCACCTTTGCCAAATGACAAGACATCATCCAAGTCTCTATCTGGCCTCAGAAAGCCACCGAACTCTCGATGGTGGCATTCGACCATCCCCCCGGCCAAGGGAATAAACGCTGTTAGATGAAGGATCCAATTATATGCTAAAAACACACTAGGAGCAAATCTCATCTTCCTTCTCTGATACAAGTGATTTCCTAGGAAGCAGATGTGCAGGTGACATTTTGTACGCAGTAAATGAACGAGCAAATGGCATTCCCTGCGCTGTTCTACCCGCAAGGACACTAAGGAACCCTCGCACCGAATCCGGAACTGCGGACGGCTGCTTCAGTTGGACTTCGTGGCTCAATTAGAGAAAAGAGAAAAGCCCAGAAGGTTTTCAGTTAAAAAGAAGTTTTACCTCAGTCCTGACATGTAAGTGACATTGCGCCCAATGTACCTGCCGCTTTCTCAGAACGCTGGCGTCCTGTGACGAGCCGCCTGCCTGACTCCGACGCTGTTGTTCAAACCTTCGGGTCTCGTGGAATCAGATCGGAGAGTGTTGTCAGCTGGGGATAAGAAGGCGCCTCTGACCTAAGGCCGCCACCCCTGCTTCTGTTCCTGGGAGAGGAGAAAACTCATACTTGTTTCTCCGCTTTTTTCTTTCTTTCCTTTTCTTTTTCTTTCTTTTTCCTTCCTTTTTTTGGGAACACATACTTGTTTCTTAAGTAGTAATTATTAACATTCCAAAGTAGACCAATGACTTTGTCTTTTTTGGAAAAATGAAATTATCCTTCCAAAGGAACACCTCAACTCACCTGTTCCTCATGCAACTTGAGTGGGGTCTGGTTTCCTCCAGCTTCCAGGCCCCCAACTCGAGGACGTTCTTGCGGGATCCTGACACCCCATTACCACCATCCCCTGGGACACAGGGCACAATGCGAAAATTGGGGGATGACTCTGGGGCCGTTACTACCACACATGTATCTGGGGGGACAGAAACCTGGAGGACCATCCAGTGGGATCCTGACAGCCCATTACCACCAAACCCAGGGAACACGGGCCACCATGCTGAAGCTGGGGGGTTGGCTCTGGGGCTTGTTAGCACCGCACCTGTGCCGGGGGGCAGGCATCTGGAGGACCCTCGTGCACAACCCTGACAGCCCGTTACCACCACCCCCACAGACAGGGCACAAAATGCTGAAGGTGGGGAACTGTTCTGGGGCTTGTTAGTGCCACACCTATGGGGGCTAGGGAACAGGGGACACCCTGCTGAACTCGGAGCGCTGCTCAAGGTCCATTGCCCGCACTGTGCCAGGGGACAGGAGGCGCCCCACTGAAGTTGGGGACTGTGGGCTATCTTTACATGCACTCTTCCTGGGGAACACGGAAAACCCTGAAATGTCTGTAACCCATCCCACAAAAGCTTGGGTGAGTGAGCGCCCTGGAGTTCAGGGGCTAGGGGAGAGGGCCAGTTGATGGACATCGGGCAGAAGAGAATTTCAAGGGAAAAGGAAAACCCATCTGAGTCCCCATGATGGACTTGCTTCAGGTGCCCTTCGAGGACCCTACCCCCAGGACCCCCACCCCAGCACACAGGCCACATTCGCGGAGCCAAGACCCCTGCCCAGGAACTCTCCCAGCGCCCCTTTGCCTGCCACTCCTCTGCCTCCTAAGGCAGCTCTGGATCTGCCCGCAGAAGACTTAGCTCCACCCTCACGTGATCGTCAGTCGAGGAGGGTGGTGCCCTGAGCCCACCGGATGCCGCACCTCCATGTACTGGGAGACCCGCCCTTACACCCACACCGCCCTTCTTCTGCACAGACTCGCGGAGGCGGGGCCTCCTCCCTCACACACCCGGCTCCGCGGGGCAGGAATGCGCGGATCGTGGGCAGGGCCCTGTACCCCTGTACAACCGGCCCCTTCTGGAGACCCCCTGCTGCAGACCACCCTCAGACCCCTGCCCCATCCCTTCCTGCACCAGCCCTGCCTGCAGAGCTGTTCCTGGCTCCTGGCAAGATCACCTGCTCTCGGACCTTCCCAGGCTTGGGCTTTAGGAAATGCAACGGTTGGGGCGCCTGGGTGGCCCAGTCCTTAAGCATCTGCCTTCAGCTCAGGTCATGATCTCAGGGTGCTCATATCAAGCCCCGCATCTGACTCAGATGCTCATCATCCTTCAGCGGGATGCCTGCTTCTCCCTCTCACATTCCCCCTGCTTGTGTTCCCTCTCTCACTGTTTCTCTGTCAAACAATACATAAAAGCTTTAAAAAAAAAAAAAAAAAGGGAAATGCATGGGGTGCCTGGGTGGCTCAGTGGGTTAAAGCATCTGCCTTCAGCTCTGGTCATTATCCCAGGGTCCAGCACACACCCCAGCCCCCCCATTGGGCTCTTTGCTCAGCAGAGAGCCTGCTTCCTCCTCTCTCTCTGCCTGCCTCTCTGCCTACTTGTGATGAAGTTCTAGAACCTGCGTGAGGTTCGGTGGGCTGAGGTCCGGAGCCGATGACCAAGAAAGAATTCTTGAGACATCTTTGGTGCAAAATGGTGGTTTATTAAAGCACGGGGACAGGACCCGTGGGCAGGAAGAGCTGCTGCCCCGGGTTGTGAGGGATGGCAGGTTATGTACCCTGCGGTTGGGGGAAGGTGAGAGAAAGGGAGGTTTCAACGGAGCTTTCATATGCTAAAGGAGGCCTCCAAGGCGCAGGGATACCAGAGGCTTGATCAATGTTGTCTTTCGGCGAGCCATTAACATCAAGAGGGTTGGGAGATTCCTGGTGGAATGGCACAATCCTGCTATCAAGCTGTCTCTGTTAGTGAGAAACTTATCTTCACTTACATTTCTTTCTACCCCAGCCTCCTTCAGTTTTGTTTATGGAGGGGAGGGTGACATTAAGGCTTGAGGAACTGAGTCATTTGCCTCTGGAATTTGTGCTATTGATAATGTAACTTCTTTGTTTATAGATCTCTAGGACATTTGTAAACCAAGGGAGACTCCTGTCTTGCAGGATTGTGAGTTAACTATTTGTTTTGGCAGTCAGGGGTACCTGAGGAATGCCACACACATCACCGAGGGGAGCGGATGGAGAGGGGGTGCAAGGTGCCAGCTTTTGCTTTGTCCTCAGCCAGCCTCCCGCTCCCTCATCATTCCCCCCTGAACAATTTTGACCCTTAAATCTTTAAGGTGGTTGAAGGTGGAAGGTCTCATCTTCTGTAACTTCTTCCTGCTGAACAGGGGCGTAGAGCTGTCCCTACCTACTCGGGTCAATATTGATCAGTGGAGGAACGTATAAGCGTATAAGGGAGTTACGAAAGGCAGAGGCAGCTGAATCCAGCGCTGACAGTGAAGAAGTGTCTCTGTGCGTGGTAAGGATCATCTGTCGTCGTGAAGTTATTGCAGTAATGGAGTCTCAGCACCAAGTAGAGAAACATTGAACAAAGCAACATAGTAAGATTAATAAGGTGGTAAGAATGAGAAGCCCAAAAAGGAGATTTTTAAATGTTGGCCATAGCCGTCCCTCAAACCAGGAAGCTAACCAATCACCAAGAGAGAGAGAGGGATCTTGTAGAGCCTTAATCTGGGCATTCATATCTTTTATTAGTCCTGAGACATTTTTGTGGTAGTCTGGGATGTATACGCAACATTCTGTTTTGATAATTGCACAAGTGCCACTCTGTGCTGCTGTCAGAACATCTAAGGCCATCCTATTTTGTAGGACTGCCTTGCGTATCTGTGAGACTTCAGTATTAAGTAGGGAGATGCTATTTTAGTGAATCGTTGAGTGCCTTTGTAGTATATTTATTAAGGGCGTCTATGGCACATGACATCCTCTAGTTCCACAGATGGAACAAAAATGGATGCTAAGCGATCATACTATTTAAAAACAGATCGTGTGGATCTTTGCTTTAAATTGAGGAGATTAGCTAGAGTGGTGATGGTTTTAGTAATGCGCCCATGAATCCAGGCAAATCCTAAAGTACAGCGACCTATCCACCCTGGAGGAAGCCAGGGCCACAGGTTAGTTCCACATGTCCAGTGGGTTCCGTTTGGAGCTGGCCATCTAATGCCAGGTTGCCTTGCCCAATCAGTAGCAAACCAGTCAGTAGCCTGGAGTACTATTATTTGGGAACACATTTCTAATGATAGCCATCCTAGATGCCGTGTGTTATTTGCCCAAGTATCATATGTATGATTTCTTTGTTCCCAGCATAAAACTGTCTTTTAACTGAGCTGTCCAATAGTGGGTGTGAGTCACAAATACATATCCCATATTTGATATATACCATCCTTAGTATAGCAAAAAGGAGGATTTTGTAACTTGGGCCCATATTTGATTGGGGAGTTATGGCTTGACAGCAATCCCCTTTCCTTCCAAATAGCTCCATGGGCATGTAGTACCAGGAAGGCGTATTTGGAGTCAGTGTTGTTTATTTTTAGGCTTTGGCAATTGCAAAGTGCTAGTGAGCACTATGACATACCTAGCTTTTCTTATTCTTTCTATGAAAAGTATTGTCATCAGTAAACCAACTGTTGTCATTTCTATTTTTAACAGGAGCATCTTAAATCTGGGCTCTATAGAGAAGTACAATGGTCAGGTTCAGGCATACAGGTAACTAGGTTTAAAGTTTGACAAATTTTAAGTATTACTCCTGGCATATCTGTAAGTGTAGCCCAGTATTTAATAAGTTGGCCTCCATCATCCATTGGTGGCCTTTGGCTTCTAAGACAAATCTGGACCTGATGTGAAGTCATTACAGTCAGGGACTGTCCCATAGTGAGCTTTGAGGCTCTTTTTATGAGGAGGGTTGTTCTATGCTTGGCTAAAACATCTGTTTGCAATTGTACCTCAACAGAAGTGGCTTCTAGAATAAATATGACTAAGGGATGAAACCATTAAGAAGCCCTTTGAGTGGTCCAGCCTTAACAATATCCTAATTACAAAGGATCACTGGCAAGTGGGAGAAAACTTGTCAAGAGATAAGGGGAGTTCCCCATGCATCATTCAATCCAATCATAAAGAAAGTGAGTTCATCCATTATCTCCACAAGTCCATAGTTAATCCTATGGAGTGCGGTATGATGGCTTTTAGGCAATTTCATTATTCCAGCCACACACAAGGTGATAGTTAAGTTATACAATTGTTAGGGAATCAATCCCATTTTCTAGTTGTTTAATCATGTGCCATGGGGTTCTGCTAATATCTCCACAAAATAATAAGATTGACTAAAGATATTGTGCAAATTCTCTGAAGTTTACCTCAAATTGTCTAGCTTAGGTAAACAAACATTTAAGGACAATTAGATCTAGAATTTAACATCCATAAAGGTGTGTTATTAAAACATAATTTTTCTCTCTAAAATAACCCTCATCTCCAGGGATAGCCAAATCAGGACTGACTTACTTGAAAAACAAGTCCAGTTTTAACAAACTTGGCCTAATTATTTACATAAGCTCAGCAAGAACAGTAAGTGATCATATAGATCTTTTAGAATCTGCTTTGCTGGAACTTCTTATAAGGAATCTCTAGGTTGAACTTTTAGTAGCCTCTCCGGGCCAGAAGCCAAGCCACCTACTTGCCATCAGACATGCCTGCAATACCTGTTGATTTGGGCAAATGCCTCTTCTGAGCTTCCCAAAGTATCCTACCAGGGAGTGACATTCTTTACTCACCTGGTGAGGCTGCTGGGAACTCTGTAAGCAAGGTATCAGGCCAACAGTTCCAAGGGGCTTTACGGCTCCAAGTTTCACAAAGTCAACCTTAGTTCCTTTAAGCTGTCTGGTCATATCTGAGTCTTTTCAAATATGACATTCCAGTCAAAGCCTTGGTAAAATAACCAGTTTCCAATGCTGTCCTGTTACAAGGAGAACAGATTCTTATTGAACTTATGCAAATGACTGATTGCCATGGAAGAAAGAATACTTATTGAGACCATTTGGTTTTAGAGGGTTCAGATAGAGAGAAAAGTTGAATGCTTTGATTCCTTTACAAATGAGTACTTTTACAGCTCTGTAAGTTACAGATAACTTAGTTACAGATAACTTAAGAAAAAAAGTTTAATCTTTAGTCTGGAAGAGCAAACATTAGAGAACCAGCAATGTCTAAAACAAGACAAAACATTAAGAGACACAACACTATAATCTTTTAGTTCATTTAGTCCCATGTTACTAAATCTGGTGAATGCAGCTTTAGTTAGTTTTGGAAAATCTTACCCATTTCAGTTTTAGGATTTTCAAATATATCAAATATCTGTATTTGTCCTGAAAGTCCTTTATATGAAACTCCTTTAAGATAAAACTCATTTTACAAGAGAAATAAAACAATTATAAATGACAAAAACTCAGAATGGATATGGTTAGAGCTGATGAGACGAGAGTTTACACTTTAGCTGGCAAGGAAATAGGGTTATTTCTGTGACACATAACATTTCCATGATTAAAATATCAAGCGATGATTTCTCAAGACATTAAAACTTTAGGAATCTCTAGGATAGTTATAGCACTTTCCCAATGTGACCCAAGGTTTATCATTGGTTTAGCAGTAATTCATGAGTAACTTAGCATACCAAGGGAAAGCCTGAGTTAAAGAGATTTACAACTTAAATCTTGTCAACATTTGCTAAAATCTTATAAAGTTTTAAAGCACACGCCTAAATATAATTAGGGATGTTAAACACCTGATAAAACAAAACATAGAAACTGGGTTTTCTGGGAGGGCAAAGAGAAAACCATTTACATTTTCTTAACAGCAGATCAATTAACCTAAGAAAACTTTATCCTTTTGAACAGAGAGAATTTCAGTCTTACACCAATGTACCTTTAATAAAACACATTCATTTCAATCTTAGTCTGTCCTGACCATAGCTAAAATTCCTTTTCTCAAGATTTCCCTTCACAAACCTTCTACAACTTTCCTTTGCATTCAGGTTTTGTCCCAAGTCATTTCCTTCCAAACAACCATCTTATTTAGGACAAATTTACCCTTTACCTTTAATAAAATGCATTTCCATCCCTTAATCTTTCTTACATATCATCTACTTTTCCACAGAGTTGTTTCCCTTATTTTCCATCACTCTTAGTTACACTTAGCATTTTGTATTCTTAGAAACACCTTAATCAGTTATTAACCTATTGTGAACTGTTATAACAGAATTCTTTAGATGACAAATTTATCAATCAGTTAAGCACAAAACATGTTTACCAACAGATTTAAATACTCTTAGTTTCTTTGCAGTAAGAAGTCAAAAGCACAAACCTACATCCAGTAATTAATGACTTAGCATTTTATCCTGTTTGGTTAAGACCTAGATGTCCATAATTTAATTTCATTTGTCATCCAACCAAAACTTTAAAGTTTCAGGTTACCCAAGACTTTGAAAGCTACTTCAGCAATTAACCATTAAAACTTTGAGACAATTAACCATCAGTTTAGTCATTTCTTTGCTAACAAATTTAAACAAATAACACGAGCTCATTTGATCTTCAGTAAACTTCGAAGTTTCACATTTACTGCTGATAACTTAAAAGACGTCTATCTTAATTAAACCAACAAACTTAACTTAGTTCCAATACTGATTTACGTTCCACCTGGGCCCACTCCACTTTGAATGTTTACCTGAGACACGGGTGGGAAGATCTGGAGTGGGGGTGTTAGGTCCAGGGGGTGCTCTTCTTGCTCCTTGACAGTGAGGAGAGAAGGAGCTGTGGTGCATGATCTAGAGGCTAGTCATGCAGGCTGCACGCACACTGGTGCAGAAACACGAGAAGGGGGAAACAGGAAATAAAGTGCTGCCAGGAGGCAGAGAAAGGATTCCCGGTTTTAGAGCTCATCAGCCCCAACAGAGGAGCAGACGCCATGTTTTCCCACCAGCAGGGGGGAGGGGTTAAGCAGTCCAAGTCAGGCCAGAGAAAACAGGGAATTTCCCCGAAACAAAGGGAGTTTCGGCAGCTGCTTGGGAATATTCCTTAAGGTCTCTGTCTCGAGTTAAGACTAACCCCAGTTGGCTCCAGTTATAGCCATTAACACGGGAAATGAGTGAGGGAGAAGCCCCCACATCTATTAGGAGAAACAGAGAGAAAGTCAGAGTCCCCTTTGCTAGGGATGACCCAGCAACCTGGGTTTACTAGAAGGAGGCTTATTAAGAGAATTATCATCCAATATGTCAGGAGGAAGTTTACTAGCTGACTCATTCGGGCAAACACATTCAGCAAAAGCCCCTTAGTTTGGGGTCCTGGTGCAGAGCAATGAAGGCCTAGGTATGAGCAATGAAGGTATCCTAGGTTCATTTGCCCTGTTCCCTTCAGAGGAGATCTAACTGATTAGATCCCACTGAGGCCATGCAGTGTTACAGGAGCTCAGTCCTTTTCTAAGTTTTGCAATCCAAATTATTTCCAGTGGGTTAAAAGGCACCCCAAGGTAGAGTCCTTGGGAACTGAAGAAGCCTACTGAGGCCATGCTCCCAGAAAAGTAAAGAAGGTCCATTACCAAATCCCCCCTGACTCCTGGGTGGCGTCCCACACAGGGTATGTCAGAGGTTCTCGTGTGTCAAAAGCGACCAGAGGCGTCCCTCAAGATATCGCTATTGATCACCATCCTGCCTTCCCCAGGAAGGCATTCCTGCCGTTAAAGGCCCTGGAGGGTTGCCGGCGTCCCTCCTCTTCCCCATCGCATCCTAGGCTGCTGATGGGTGCCTGGTGAATGAACCAAAATACTGTGCCATGCCATGCCATTGTCTCTACTGAAAACTGCATACTGTTTTGCCATTTTAACCCATGGAATTACTAGAAAAGTTTGGCAAGGGGAAATTAGCCAATTTCATAGCTTTAAGTAGTCTGTAGAAGACACTGACAAGAAATAGTAAAGACTGAAATCCATCATGGTCTATGCGACATTCCAACACATGTGGTCCTTACAGCCAACTTCCCCAGGAAACGGTCCCCGGTTGCATTTTAATTCAATCGGGTACTGGTTTCAGCCGGCTCCCAGTGGAGGTCTCTCGGCCAGAAGTCGCTAGACCAGGGATGTGGAGGGGATCACATTAGATCAATCAGGAGGAAACCTCACACGGGAGTCTTAAGATTGGCAGCCGTCCTGGTGACTTAGGTGGCTGTCCCGTGCCCAAGAGAGACAACTTTATATAAGAACAGGAATAAAGAGAGGGCATTAAGTTTCTGGATCTTATTACCATTCCGGCCAAGGTACTAACTTACAGCCAAAAGGCAGACGCTCTCCTCCCCGTAGAGCAGCCACGGGCTAGAGGATTACAGCCTGAGCAATTGGCATGCAAGTGTTCCAATAAGACCATACTTCTTGAAAAGCCCCTGAAATGAGAGTAAAGGAAGAAAAGAGAAAGTACTCACCAATTTTGCACCAAAGCTCAGAGTCCAAATGTAAAGACTCACAGCCCCACGTTGGGCGCCATATGATGAAGTTCTAGAACCTGGGTGAGGTTCGGTGGGCTGAGGTCCGGAGCCGATGACCAAGAAAGAATTCTTGAGACATCTTTGGTGCAAAATGGTGGTTTATTAAAGCACGGGGACAGGACCCGTGGGCAGGAAGAGCTGCTGCCCCGGGTTGTGAGGGATGACAGGTTATGTACCCTGCGGTTGGGGGAAGGTGAGAGAAAGGGAGGTTTCAACGGAGCTTTCATATGCTAAAGGAGGCCTCCAAGGCGCAGGGATACCAGAGGCTTGATCAATGTTGTCTTTCGGCGAGCCATTAACATCAAGAGGGTTGGGAGATTCCTGGTGGAATGGCACAATCCTGCTATCAAGCTGTCTCTGTTAGTGAGAAACTTATCTTCACTTACATTTCTTTCTACCCCAGCCTCCTTCAGTTTTGTTTATGGAGGGGAGGGTGACATTAAGGCTTGAGGAACTGAGTCATTTGCCTCTGGAATTTGTGCTATTGATAATGTAACTTCTTTGTTTATAGATCTCTAGGACATTTGTAAACCAAGGGAGACTCCTGTCTTGCAGGATTGTGAGTTAACTATTTGTTTTGGCAGTCAGGGGTACCTGAGGAATGCCACACACATCACCGAGGGGAGCGGATGGAGAGGGGGTGCAAGGTGCCAGCTTTTGCTTTGTCCTCAGCCAGCCTCCCGCTCCCTCATCACTTGTGATCTCTGTCAAATAAATAAATAAAATATTTTCTTTAAAAGGAAATGCAATGGTTTCCTACATTTCCAAGGCAGTTTTAAGACCCAATAAATAATGCTCTAAGTGGGAGAAACTTCACCTTCTGGTCTCACCTATGGAGTGGAGAGTGCGTCTCAGACCTTCCGAGCATCCTTCTAGGATGAGCCCATTTGTGCTGGAAAATACACACATATGCTCGGTTCTGCAGGGAAGCTCCAGGATGAACGAGAACATCCGCCCTTCTGTGCTGTTGGAGGTGTGAACCAGGAACATTGGTTTTTCACTTAAAAAGAAAACATACTATTATTGTCGACACTAAAGGAACAAACTCTTTTAAACATTTTAGAGAGAAAGGAAGAGAGTTTTATTCAAACCCAAGTCAGGTCAGCTGCCTGGGAGACACGATCTTCACAAGGAAGGGAGAGCTCTGGGGGAGGAACATCTGGGACAGGTTTCTATATTCATTCTATCTTGTTTTACATACAGAGTTACACATCATCATGAGGAAGAACATTCCAGAAAGTTACAGACTTTTTCTTACGTTTTCAGTATGTGCAAGTCAGTATGACTTTCATCTTACTGGAGCAGGAGAGGTTCTTGTTAGGTCCCCCCAAAAATGGGTACCCCAATAATGGGTCTGTGATTAAAGGAGCGAGACTGATACAAAGCGAAGGTCAAGCAAAGCTTTATTTCACGCCAAGCATCAAGAATCAGACCGACATTGGGACGCCTGGTTGGCTCAGTTAGTTAAGCAGCTGCCTTCGGCTCAGGTCATGATCCCAGTGTCCTGGGATCGAGTCCCACATCGGGCTCCTTGCTCAGCAGGAAGCCTGCTTCTCCCTTTGCCTCCGTCTGCCAGTGCTCGCTCTCGCTCTCGCTCTCTCTCTCTCTCTGACAAATAAATAAATAAAATCTTTAAAAAAAAAAAAAAAGAATCAGACCGACATTCATGCAGACCGGTCGGGGACGCCCCTGCAGAGAGGACGACCCCTCCCTGCTTTCCAGACTAACTTTTATAGAGCAAAGGCCAAGTGGTTGGGCCTGGCCACACACAGGTGGCTAATTGAATTACAATGCACCCCACCGTAGCCATGGAAACTAGCCCATCACCTTGGTAGCTAGGAGACAGTATGCGCCCCCACTGATCGGATGTCTCCACCTGGCCTGACCCACCCTTGTACCTGGGCTTTGTTACCTGGAACTGGTTTCCGGGACTTGTTTTTAAGTCCCCTGGGGGAAGGGGAGCAGGGACAGTTTAAGGGTTAAACAACAAAGTTATTGTTTAACTTCAATGGAAGCCTCTGGCTAAAATAAAAATATGAAATAGGTCCTTACAGTTCTTTTGTTTTTCTTATCTTTATGTTTGCAATGGCATTTTTGGTTACCTTTTTCTTCTCCAAGCAGATGTATAACATCCCACGCTCTGGGCCCACGCTCTGAGGTTTTGCCCAGTCATTTTGAGCTTGGTAAAATGTTAAAGGTTAGCTTCCCTGGGACCCCGGGATCAGGGCACATTGATGGAAAAAGACAAAAATTTCATTATCATTCTAATTACTACTAAAGAGAGAAACTTGAGACAAAAGCATTTAGAAGAAATTAAAATGATGCCTACAGAAGTCAGAATTTTAGAACCTCCTGACAGCTCAGAGATGTCTGGCACCATTGCCTTGGACTACAGAATAAAACAGAGTAGCTCATTGTCACAGCACTAACTTCAACATGAAGCCCCCCTAAAGCTTGGACGCGCCGTCTCAGTTCTTTCCGTGCAGATTTGGACTAATGTAAGTCATAGTCATAGCACGTCAACATCCCGATGGCTGCAAAATAAGTCATTGTGGGTAAGGGGATAGTTTAGCTCTGTTCACAAGCATTGTTTGCCTTTGTAAAGAGGCCGAGCTGAGTGTTTTTAAGTACTATCTCAGATCTGTCTTACAGCATATTCTGAACATACCAGAGCCTGAATTAATTTTAAAAAGGTAGTTCTTTCAGTGACTTTAATATCAGAAAAATATGATGATGTTTCTATTCTTAAGGATTTTAAGTATCTCACTCAGAGGTCCTCCACTGAGATAATTATCTTAATGATCATCATGGGCAGAGGTTAAAAGCCAGCTGAATCTGTTTCAGTGAGCCACACGACAAGAAATCCTGAGACTTGACATGTTTCCAGATCAAGAAGACCAGAGATACGAGGGAAATGGTACCGTGTATGAAGTAACAAGGGATTCAGAGTCAATTTGGGGATGCCACTTAGATTTCTGACGTTAAAATCCTCTGTGACTCGAGTCACTTCTGAGCTCCTGTCTAACCATCTAGAAAGTGTGCCTAATGATATCTACATCATAATTTAGAGGCTTATGAGGGAGAATTCCACAAAGAACCAGTGTGATGGTTCTTAAGAGCAGGTGCTCAGGAATCCGTGATTACTATTTGGGTCTATTTCTTGTCCAGAAAAAAGAGCACATGTTTCTAATAGATAAAATATATTTTATTTGTGGAAAATTCTTTTCCAGGAAAAAGAAACCGTATTTCTTTTTTTTTTTAAGATTTTATTTATTTATTTGACAGACAGAAATCACAAGTAGGCAGAGGGGCAGGCAGAGGCAGAGGGGTAATCAGGCTTCCCACTGAGCAGAGAGCCCGATGTGGGACTCGATCCCAGGACCCTGAGATCACCACCTGAGCCGAAGGCAGAGGCTTAACCCACTGAGCCACCCAGGCACCCCAAGAAACCATATTTCTAATAGATGACTCACAATATTATTTTCAAATGTTCAGGAAGGTCAAGAAGCTGCTCTTGTGTCATACTTCACTCACAAATCATGTTGTGGGACTGGTGAGGACAACACAATAACGCCACCATCGCTAGGCCTGTGCAGCTTCCCATCTCCATATGACCATGTTGTCCCCCTTAGCTCAGGGCCACCAGAAAAGGCAGCTTGGGCAGGAGGCACTGTCATCACTAGGAGTGGGGAGCTTCCCATTTCCATATGGCCATGCTGTCCCTCTTAGCTCAGGGCCACCAGAAAGGGCAGCTGGAGGGGGCCACAGGCCAAGGCTCCCAGGTGAGGCTGGGGCAGGCAGAACTCTGACTTAAGGTTCAACACCGGTCTACCTTATTTATAGTGCTCGTCACAGATAGAATGTCATTGTCTGCAAGCTCCGATGTAGGAAAGGTTGAGAATTTCCACAGCAATTCCCTCTCTGACCCTTAGGATATGTAGCAAAGTTACATTTCATTTTTAAACATTGAGGGACTTCCCGGTTTTCTTTTCATTATGACTATGGCTCAATTCCCCTGTGGTCTAAGAATATAATCTAGTTAATTTCAGGCTTTAGGATGTGTAGACTTGATTCATGGCCCAACATATTGTCTATTTGGGTAAATCTTCTAGGACCACTGGAAAATAATGTATTCTGCACTTATTATGTAATGTTCCATATATGTCAATTAGGTCACATTTGTTTCCAATGTTTTGTCCGCTTTTTCTTTTTTTTTTTTTTAAGATTTTATTTATTTATTTGAGGGAGAGACAGTGAGAGAGAGCATGAGAGGGGAGAAAGTCAGAGGGAGAAGCAGACTCTCCAAGGAGCAGGGAGCCTGATGTGGGACTCGATCCCAGGACTCTGGGATCATGACCTGAGCCGAAGGCAGTCGCTTAACCAACTGAGCCACCCAGGCACCCCTTGTCTGCTTTTTCTATCAATATTGAGAAAGGTATATTAAAATCTTCTAACAATGCTACTCTAGACAATGTTGCATTGGAGAATCTACCAAATGTTATAAGACAAGAGAAACAAAAATAATAAGAATTGAGGGGATAATAGTGACACTTCACAGATAATATGATGGTGTACAAAAAAACCCCAAAATCGTCTATAAATACACTATTAAAATTAAAAATGGAAAACTTGCCAATCTTAGAACCAAGGAGGCAATCCAGAAAGCAGCCAGGGAGAGAGATGTCTTATGTATGGAGGGAGGGACGTCAGAATAATGTCAGACCTGTCCGCAGAGACATGGGAAGTCAGAAAGGGCAGATAAGACATATCCAGGTACTAAGAACATGCAGCCAAGGATACTTTATCCAGCAAAGCTGTCATTCAGAATGGATAGAGACAAGGACCTTCCAGGACCAGCAGAAACTGAAAAAAATTTGTTACCACCAAGCCAGCACTGCAAAAAATATTAAGGGGGATTCTATAAAAGAAAGACCCCCAAGAGTAATATAGACAAGGAATTTACAGACAATCTGTAGAAACAACTTCACAGGCAATATGATGGCACTAAAATCATAACTTTTAATACTCACTTTCAACATGAATGGCCTAAATGCTCCCATAAAATGGCACAGGGTTGCAGATTAGATAAAAAGTTATGACCCATCCATATGCTGTCTATGAAAGACTCATTTCAAACCTAAAGATCCATCCAGACTGAAAGTGGGGGGATGGAGAACCACTTTTCATGCCAAGAGACCTCAAAAGAAAATGGGGGTAGCAATTCTTATATCAGACAAATGATGTTTTAAGCTAAAGACTATCGTAAGAGATGCAGAGAGACACTGTATCCTACTTAAAGGGTTTATCCGACAAGAAGATCTAATCATTGGAAATATCTGTTCCCCCAATGTGGAAGCAGCCAACTACATGAGTCAACTGTTAACCAAAATAATCATATTGATAATCATACATTAACAGTAAAAGACCTCACCACGCCATTCTCAGCAATAGACAGATCATCGAAGCAGAAACAACAGAAACTCAGAAACTGAAACAACAGAATGCTCATTCTTCTCAAATGCACACGGAACTTTCTCCAGAATAGACCACATACTCAGTCACAAATCAGGTCTCAACCGATACTGAAAGATCAAAATTATTCCCTGCACATTTTCAGACCACAAGGCTTTGAAACTGGAACTGAATCACAAGAAAAACTTTGGAAGAAATTCAAACACTGGAAGATAGAGACCATCCTGCTGAAAGTGTTTGGGTGAACCAGGAAATTAAAGAGGAACTTAAACAATTCATGGAAACCAGTGAGAATGAGAACACATTGGTTCAAAACCTATGGGATACTGCAAAGGCAGTCCTAAGGGGGAAACACTTACCCATCCAAGCCTCACTCAGAAAGGTAGAAAAATCCTAAATGCACAAGCTAACCTTACACCTAAGGAACTGGAGAAAGAACAGCAAATTAAACCCAACCCAAGGAGGAGAAGAGACATAATAAAGATTAGAGCAGAGATCCATGAAATAGAAACCGGAAAAACAGTAGAGCAGATCAAAGAAACTAGAAGCTGGTTCTTTGAAAGAATTCATAAGATCGATAAACCTCTGGCCAGACTTATCCAAAAGAAAAGAGAAAGGACCCAAATTAGTAAAATCATGAATGAAAGGGAAGAGATCACAACTAACACCAAGGAAAGAGAAAGAATTATTAGAAATTATTATCAGCAATTAAATGCCAACAAATTAAGCAACCTAGAAGAAATGGATGCCTTCCTGGAAACTTATAAACTACCAAGACCGAAACAGAAGAAATAGACAATCTGTAGAGACCAAAAATCACTGACAAAATTGAAGCAGTAATCAAAAACCTCCCAAAAAACAAGCGCTCAGGGCCAAATGGATTCCCACAGGAAATCTACTGAACATTTACAGAAGAAAATAAGACCTATGCTTCTGAAGCTGTTTCTATATATATATATATATATATATATATATATATATATATATAGAAATATATATATTGAATATATATATTGAATATATATTTCAATTGAATATATATTGAATATATATTTCTATATATATATATATTGAAACAGCTTCAGAAGCATAGGTCTTATTTCCTTCTGTATATATATATATACACATACAGAAGGAAAACTTCCAAACACATTCTGTGAGGCCAGCATTACCTTGATCCCAAAACCAGACAAAGACCCCATCAAAAAGAAGAACAACAGACCAATATCCCTGATGAAAATGGATACCAAAATACTCAACAAGATCCTAGCCAAAAGGATCCCATAGTACATTAATAGGATTATCCATCACGGCCAGATTTATTCCTGGGATGTAAGACTGGTTCAATATTTGCAATATTTGCAAATCAATCACATGATAGAGCACATTTTTTTTTATTTTATTTATTTATTTGACAGAGAGAGAGAGATCACAAGTAGGCAGAGAGAGAGGGGGAAGCAGGCTCCCCGCTAAGCAGAGAGCCCGATGTGGGGCTTGATCCCAGGACCCTGGGATCATGACCTGAGCCGAAGGCAGTGGCTTAATCCACTGAGCCACCCAGGTGCCCCAGAGCACATTAATTTTTAAAAAATGGCAAGAACCATGTGATCCTCTCAACTAATGCACAAAAATCATTTGACAAGATACAGCATCCTTTCCCAATTAAAACTCTTAAGAGTGTAGGGATAGAGGAACATTCCTCAGTTTCATAAAAACCACCCATGCAAAGCCCATGGCAAATGTCATTCTCAATGGGGAAAAGCTGAGAGCTTTTCCCTTAAACTCAGGAACACAACAAAGATGCCCATTCTCACCACTATTTTTCAACATAGTATTAGAAGTCCTAGCATCAGCAATCAGAAAACAACAAGAAATAGAAAGCATTCAAATTGATACAGAAGTCAAACTCTCTCTCTTCACAGATGACATGACACTATATGTAGAAAACCCAAAAGACTCCACCCCCGTATTACTAGAACTCATACAGCAATTCAGTCATGTGGCAGGATACAAAATCAATGCACAGAAATCAGTTGCTTTTCTATACACTAACAATGTAACTGTAGAAAGAGAAGTTAGGGAATCAATTCCATTTACAACAGTGCCAAAAACCATAAGATACCTAGGAATAAACCTAACCAAAGAGGTAAAGGCTGTATACTCTAGAAACTACAGAACACTTATGAAAGGAATTGAGGAAGACACAAAGAGATGGAAAAATATTCCATGTTCATGGGTTGGAAGAATAAACATTGTCAAAATATCTATGCTGCCCGGGGCAATCTACACGTTCAATGTCACCCCTATCAAAATATCACTGGCATTTTTCAAAGAGCTGGAACAAACAGGAACCAGAAAAGACTCCATATAGCAAGGGAAAAGTTGAAAAAGAAACCCAAAACTGGGATCATCACATCACGATGCCCGACTTCAAGCTATATCACAAAGCTGTGAGCATCAAGTCGGCATGGTATTGGTACAAAAACAGACACATAAATCAGTGGGACAGAATAGAGAACCCAAAAATGGATTCTCAACTCTATGGTCAACCCATCTTTGGTAAATCAGGAATGAATATCCAGTGGAAAAAGAACAGTCTCTTTAATAAATGGTGCTGAGAAAATTGGACATCCACATGCAGAAGAATGAAACTGGGCCATTCTTTTACACCATACACAAAGATAAACTCAAAATGGATGAAAGACCACAATGTGAGACAGAAATCCATCAAAATCCTAGAGGAGAACATAGGCAGTAACCTCTTTGACCTTGGCCACGGCAACTTCTTTCAAGCCACATCTCTAGGGGCACCTGGGTGGCTCAGTCATTAAACGTCTGCCTTCAGCTCAGGTCATGATCCCATGGTCCTGGGATCAAGCCCCAAATCAGATTCCTTGCTCAGCAGGAGGTCCAGCCTCTCCCTTTCCCACTCCCCCTGCTTGTGTTCCCTCTCTCCCTGTGTCTTTCTCTGTCGAATAAATAAATAAAAATATTAAAGAAAAAGATATGTCTCTAAAGTCAAGGGAAACAAAAACAGAAAAAAACTTTGGGGACTTCATCAAGATGAAAAGCTTCTGCACAACAAAGGAAAGAGTCAACAAAACTAAGAGACAACCCATGGAATGGGAGAAGATATTTGCAAATGGCACTACAGATAAAGGGCCGGTATCCAAGATCTATAAAGAACTTATCAAACTTATCAAACTCAACACTCCAAAAAAACAAATAATCAAGTCAAGAAATGGACAGAAGACATGAACAGACACTGCTCCAAAGAAGACATACAAATGGCCAAAAGACACGTGAAAAAGTGCTCCACAGCATGAGCCATCAGGGAAGTTCAAGTCAAAACCACACTGAGATGCCACCTTATACCAGTTAGAATGGCAACAATTAACAAGACAGGAAACAACAGATGTTGGGAAGGATGTGGAGAAAGGGGAACCCTCTTACACTCCTGGTGGGAGTGCAAGCTGGTACGGCCGCCAATTGCACTACTGGGTATTCACCTGAAAGATACATACGTAATGAAAAGAAGGGACACAGCATAGCCTATAGCAGCAACGTCCACAATAGCCAAACTGTGGAAGGAGTCGAGATGCCCTTCAACAGACAAACGGATAAAGAAGATATGGTCCATATATACAATGGAACATCACCCAGCCGTCAGAAAGGGTGAATACCCGCCATTTGCATCAACATGGATAGAACTGGAGGGGATTATGCTGAGTGAAATAAGTCAGCCAGAGAAAGACAATTATCATACGGTGTTACTCATGTGAGGAATATAAGGAATAACATGGAGGACCACAGGGGAAGAGAGGGAAAACTGAATGGGAAGAAATCAGAGAGGGAAACAAGCCATGAGAGACTCTGGACTCTGGGAACCAAACTGAGGGTTACAGAAGGGAAGGGAAATGGGGTAACAGGGTGATGGGTATTAAGAAGGGCACGTGTTGTGATGAGCACTGGGTGTTACACACAACTAATGAATCATTGAACACTACCTCGAAAACTAATGTTGTACCCTATGTGGCTAACTGAACATAATAAATAAATAAATGTGCTTTCTACATGAAAAACAAATAACAATGGGAACAGAAGTTCAGATTTGTAAGATGAAATGTCCTCAAGATCTGTTTCACAGCAGTGTCAATACACTTAACACTACCGGACCTCATACTGAAAATGCTTAAAATGGAAAAATCAATGTTCAATTCTTTACAATTTTTTTCTAAGATTTTATTTATTTATTTGACAGGCAGAGACCACAAGCAGGCAAAGAGGCGGGCAGAGGCGGGAGGGGTGCGGGGGAAGCAGGCTCCCCGCCGAGCAGAAAACCCAACACGGGGCTCGATCCCAGGACCCGGAGACCACGACCTGAGCCAAAGGCAGAGGCTCAACCCACTGACCCACACAGGCGCCCCCAATTCCTTACAATTTTTAAAAGTACGTTCTGTATGATTCCATTTTTATATTTTACTCATTTATTTTAGAGAGAGAGTGTGTGGCATGAGAGTGGTGGGAGAGGCAGGAGGGGGAAGAGAGAATCATGAACCCACTCTGCACTGAACACAGACCCTACACTGGGCTCGATCCCACACCATGAGATCACATCCTGAGCCAAAGTCAAGACTCAGTGGCTTAACTGAGCCACCATCCACCTCCATAGGCATTAGCGTTGTTTCATCCGCTGCTATCTCCACCACTGCTATTTTGAACTCTGTTGAAAATACATCTATGAAAAACTGTGCCAGAGTTTCCAGGGGTGAGTCCGAGTATAAGCGCTGCTAAGTGATGGGTGCACCTGTGGCCTAGGA
Organism: Martes martes; assembly: GCF_963455335.1. NCBI lineage: Eukaryota > Metazoa > Chordata > Mammalia > Carnivora > Mustelidae > Martes > Martes martes. The sequence goes on along the minus strand of NC_137906.1, from coordinate 41,198,697 downwards.
TGGTTGCTGCTCACCATTCTCCCAGACAGGGGTGTCCATCACCCTTCTCTCCCAGGGGAAATGCAGGAGATCCCCCTGTCCTTGGGCATCTGAGATCTACCTGGCCCAGGAATTCACCTTCTGTAGCAGAGGACAGATGGGGCTTCCTTCTCTGGCTAAGAATATGAACCTTGATCCCAGGAGAGGAGCGCTCTGCTGGGACCCCTGGCCTAGTTAGGCAGCTGTGCCCGCTGTGTATGTGACAGAGCCAGAGCAGCTGGGCATGGAGGGAATGAGTGCCTTAAACCAGCCTTGTGTGGGGCAGTAGGGGAGCAGCAGCCCCCGCTTCTTGGGTAGCAGTGATGTGTGCAAAAGGAGGGAGGCCAGGCTGGAGCCTTCTAAGCCACACCACAGTCTCTCCCTTGGTCCTGAAACCAGCAGGAAGAGAGCGCTGAAGACAGAGACTCCGGGGGGATTCCCGTCCAGGGAAAGGGGGCCCGCTGGAGGGCTCTGAAGCTGCCAGCCCCGCCGGCCACAGGCCATTGGCACAGGATCACCTTCGGCACTTCCTTAGCATGTCGTCCGTGTTCGTGTGTGGATAGCGATTGACCCACTGGTGCACTTCCAGAGTCAGACTAGAAACCTCCAGGGGCTGCTCGTGGGTCAGAGGACCCCACGCCCAGAGAAGCAGCGGATGTCCCTCTTCCTCCAGAGCTGGGGAAGGCAGCCACCCCCCTGGGGCAGGGCCTGGTCCGGGCGTGTGTTCTTTCTGAGGCCCCCACTCTCAGTGGGCGTCGCTGCGCCTGAGAAGGGCCCCCTCAGCCCCAGAGTCAGGAGCCGTAAGGGGCCGTCTCCCTTCCTGGCCCAGGATCACGACTAGAATCAATCCTGTCTTTGAGAGGATGGGTCTCCTTCAGGAGCCAGAGAGGGGACCGGCCCCGCCCCCTTCCCAAGTCCAGGACGCCCAGGACTCTGCACGAGCTCTTCATTCGAGGAGGACTCGTGGAGAGCGCGTGTGTCTTGTCAGCCCAGCAAGTGAAAGAACCAAACCCCAGTTCTCAGGTTCTAGCAGAAACAGAATTTCAAACGTACTGCTTGGGGGCAGCCACCTCCCCTCTTACATGGCCTTGGGGGACCCCAGGAAAAGTCTTCCTTGCTCTCCTGCCCTCAGAGTGAGGAGCTGATCCCATGTCCCAGGGTCCCCACCCCGTCCCACTGCTGAAGAAGAGCCACACATAGGGACCTGGTGTCGGGAGTGTGGCCTCCCAGGGGCCTGGCAGCCGCGCAGAAGGGCTGAATGGCTTTGGGAGGAGGCTGCTCACTGGCAGCACCGTGCGCCACCCCCCACAGCACTCTGCAGCCCGGGCTCTGTGCCCACCACAGGTCAGTCACCAGCATCGCATATGTTCCTGCCACCGAAGTGATCATTCGGGGTCACCGCATTGCCCAGAGGCAGAGAGCGAGGCCCAGAGAGGGGAGGCGAATGACCCCAGTCCCAGGGCTGCTCAGCAGAGGGGCCGGAACGCCAGCCCTCCCGAGCCACCGCCAGCCCAGCCAGCGACTCCCTGAGCCCAGAGCGAGCCCTCCCCTGCCTGCCCGGCCACACACTGGCCCCTGAGCTGGATGACGGGCTGTTCTTCTTGGCTCTGAGGGTGTTGCTGACCAACTAGGAGAGGGAGTCCCTCTGGTGGGACAGGCTGTAGCTACAGGACAGAGTGACAGTCTGAGCTAGCACAAGCCACACTCCGGTCTCCCTCCCGGAGCCTGCCTGGGGGCTGGAGTACGGGTACCCTAGGGGCCGGCACACAGCAAGGTCTATGCAGACCAGGGAGCCATGGCCCCCAGGGAGAGTCCATTCTTCCCGCTCCCTGCTCCTGCCCCATATCACCTCTCCTCACTGTGGGGCTCCAGGACCTGAAACCAGGCCCCATAGGGCTGGCTCGGCTCCAACTTGTAATGAGCTTGATGCCTCCTGGAGCAGCTGAATTTCCTGGGGCTGGAGGGAGGACTGGCTGCAGACAAGGACTGGGCTGGGGGAAATGCGGGCCCTCTGGGTTGGTGAAGGAGGGGGCAGGGGCCGAGTCCTGGGGCCACTGCTTATGTCTAAAAAGGGCTGAAATCCATGAGTGTCCACAGGGTCCTTCATTATGGTAACAACACCCTCACACTCGGGCATCCTGGTGGTGGCCCCCTCCTCCCTGTCCTCCTTCCCACCCTCTGACTCTAGCCAGGGCTGAATCCAGGGACAGGCTAGACCTCTGTCCCAGGGTACAACCAGGAAGACAAAGCAGAAAGAGGAGAAGAGAACTGGAAGGGGCGGACTGATCTTCTCCCTGCCCTGAGTCGGCCTCCACTGATGGCTCCAAGGCCTCTGGCTCAACCCTGCATTTAGCGGGACCCTGGAAGGGAGTCTGAATTCCAGACCAGCTGGGTGGGGGGTACTCGGTGACCTTTGCATCTCCAGATGTCCAACCCACTGGCCTTGTATCCTGAGCCTTGCTTCCCAGGGTAGGCATGGTTCTGGCACTCAGCAGACTTTGGGGCCACAGAGCACTTGGCAGTGGTGAGGGAACATGGGGGACCAGTCAGGTACGGAGCTATGGGTCATGTACACATCCACTATAAGGCTGGGTCATGGTACAGGTGCCGTGTGGTCTCCTATGCACACCTGGCCCTCTCGGAATGGAGGTCTGTGTGCCTGGTGCACCTTTCCTCCACCTCCACCTACCCCTGGAGGAAGGGCCAAGTTCAAGCATTTCCAAGTCCAAACCTCAGGGACAGTTGGGAACCTGGGGTCAAAAGAGGCAGGGACTGGCCCAGGACAAAAGAGGGGTACAGAGTCCAAGAGCAGAGCTTCCTTCTAGTCCAAGGCCTCCCATGAGGTTTTCTTTGGGGGGGAGAGCCCCTCAGATCCTCGGGGAGAGCTACCCACCCCATCCCACGTGGGGACATGACCTCAGGCGTTCCCAGACTGGTAGAGTCGTACTTGCTTGCACACACACACACACACACACACACACACCACTCTGACTGCCAAGCTAGGGGTCAGAAGGGGAGTACACCCTGAGAACAAGGTGGGTGACAAGGGGGAAAGAAGAAAGAGGTTGGAGACAGCTGGGCCATGGGGTCAGGGGCATCAGGACTCCTGGCGAGGACCGAGATCCATAGCATGGGGAGGGGAGACAGGACGGGCTGATGGTCAAGGGGTCCTCGAGGGGCCCAAGGGGTTTGCCAGGGCACTGGGTGAGGACAGGGTCTGGGGCCTGGTGTCCATCACCACCCTGGACTACTGGAAGTAGGAAGAGGTACCCCCCCCCCTCAGTGTGGACAGGGCTACAACACCAAAGGCCTCCCCTTACTCTTCTATCAACGGGGCCATAGAGACAGAGTGTCCCCAGGCTCCCACAGGCTTGTAGAAGAGCCTGTTGGCCTGGAATCTCTGTCCCTGACCCACTATACTCCCAGTCTTGGGAAAATGCTTTGTGCTCCCTTGAGGTCCTTCTGAGCAGAGGACGGCCTGGAGCTTGGGGGGCTGATGATGTGGGCTTGCGGAATGTGGCAGAGCACTAGACCCACTGGTCTGGGGATCAAGGCCAGGACCCCCCTTGTTGCAGCCTCAGGGTCTTCATTTGGAAGAGGTTCCAGAGAGAGTCAGTGCTCTGGTCAAGGTGAGGAGGCCTTAGGAAGGAACCAAGCACCAGCACAGGAGAGGGAAACAGGGAAAAGGGAGGCTTCTGAGCTTTCTCAAGTCACCTCTGGAGCCCACAGATCCTGCTCCTGTGAGGCACACAAAAACAGAGACAGAGACAAAGACAGAGACAGACACTGAACACAGGAGAGAGAAAACCAGGAGAAGTCACAGACTTTCCTCAATCAGCTTGGAAATTACATCTAAACATTTTGTCCCTTTCTCACAGTCACACAGGCCATCCACCCTGGGGGGAGGGACTCCACAGGGATGTGTGACCAGGATTCGGGAATGCCCGGGAACCACTGTGAGGGCTGCCCAGCACATGGGCACAGACGAGGCCCTTGGACCTAAACCTAACGGAAGCCCCTGGAAGTCTGTGTCACCAAGGTCAGAATCCGTTCACTGCAACCTTCCCACGGGTGATGGGACACAGGCAGGAGGAGGGTGGCTTTGCCTGGATCCCAGAGCAGATCCAGGCCCCGCCCAGCCCCTGGCTCACCCTTGCCTTGCCAAGTGTGTGCACCAGCCTCCTGGGAGAGCGGGTATGGAACGTACGGAGCAGTCCTAGCCCTGATGGCATCCCTCGAAGTAGAAGCCAGAACACCCCCAATGTGCAGACGGGGAGAGTGGGGAGGCCCTGAGAGCCACAGGGTGGGTCCGCGGTCACAGTCCTGGGCAGGAGCAGGAGCCCGTTCTGAACCCAGCTCTGTGTCCTCACAGCAGGGACAACAGATGCACCCAAGCCTCCCAGGGGCTGCAGGTAGGCTATGTGGGTGTCACTGTATAGATGGGGCATGGATGGAGGGTGAGCATTGAGAAGCTGGGTGAGGGGGGCCCTCAGGGAGCTCTGGTGTGAGGAGGAAGTAGGGTAAGGAGCCCCAAGGCAGTGGTGACTTCACTTCCCTGACAACAGAGCCCAACAGAATTTGGAACCCACGTATCCAGGCACCCACATTCCGGAGACAGCCCCCTGCCCAGCTCATTTCTTTGGAGATCCTCAAACAAACAAGATGTTCTTGTGTTGAATACCAAAGTCCAGAGGATGCAGGCAGGGGACAGCACGCCCGGCAAACACTTCCCCTCACCCCAGAGGTCGTGTTAGGGCTCCCCGTCACCTCTGGCCGTTTGGCAGGAAGAATCAAAAGGTGACACCGGGAGGCTCAGAGTCAGCCAGCCCCACACCTTCTGATCGACCTGTGTAGCCCCGGGTCTCGTGTGTGTGTGTGTGTGTGTGTGTGTGTGTGTGTGTGTGTGTGTGTGTGTGTGTGTGTGTGTGTGTGTGTGTGTGTGTGTGTGTGTGTGTGTGTGTGTGTGTGTGTGTGTGTGTGTGTGTGTGTGTGTGTGTGTGTGTGTGTGTGTGTGTGTGTGTGTGTGTGTGTGTGTGTGTGTGTGTGTGTGTGTGTGTGTGTGTGTGTGTGTGTGTGTGTGTGTGTGTGTGTGTGTGTGTGTGTGTGTGTGTGTGTGTGTGTGTGTGTGTGTGTGTGTGTGTGTGTGTGTGTGTGTGTGTGTGTGTGTGTGTGTGTGTGTGTGTGTGTGTGTGTGTGTGTGTGTGTGTGTGTGTGTGTGTGTGTGTGTGTGTGTGTAGAGAGCTCTTCGGCGGTGGAGATGCCCCGAGCAGGAGCAAGCTGATGAGGGCCCAGATGCCTGGTGGGCAGGTCATGTTCACACCCCAGGTGAAGGCTGGCTCGGTCGGTTGGGGTGCGGGTGCTGCACCTTTCTGCCCAGCATTTATCCTGAGACCCTGCAGGGATGGGTCACTGACCCAGGTGCGGGGCTGTGCACGCACCGGTCTGCACGGGATCCAGGATAAGCTGGGGGACCGGGCAGGAGGGCGATGGGTATGGCCGGGCAGGGCTCTGATGCCTCTCGCACACTCCCCATCTCTGCCTCAGCAGGCCATGGATGACATCGGAAGGAGGCGGGAAGACACGCACTCCTCCCTGACCCAGGAGTCCCCGGTCCTGGGAAGGCCTCCGGTCCCTCCCAGACCACGGCCCCCAGTACTCCACTGGACCGCGGTCCTGGACACGGAGCCCACGGAGCCCAAGGCCGAGGGTGAGAAGGCTGGGAAGGGGTGCCTGTGGCTGTGTGGGGAGGGGTCGGTGCTGGGCCCCACAGGGAGAAGGCCCCACAGGCTGGTGTGGGGCCAGGAGCGACAACTTGGCTCAGAGCACCCGGGGGGTGGACTGCAGTCGGGGAGACGTCCCGGGGAGGGTTCCTTCGTGGCTGCAGCTTCTCTAGGAGGCCCTGGGCTGTGCCCTGTCTCTGCAAAAGCACAGGGAGAAGCAGGCCCGAGGGTGACCTTCTCTCCTCTCCCAGATACTCCAGCGGAGAAGCTAGACCCAGTCCCAAGTTCAGCAGCTCGGGAGGGGGAGATGGTGACTGTAGAGACTTCGGAGACCAGGAGCCAACAGGTGATCAGGCACCTGACCACAGAGACCCTGATGCTGTCCAGGAAGAGCTGGCTCCTCCTCCTTCCCCCAGCCCTGCTCCTGCCAGAGCTACTCCCACTTCCCCTGCCCCTGCCTGGGCTCCTGTTCTCGCCCCTGACCCAGATCTTCCCTTGGGCCCACCCCTTCCCCGGCCCCTCCCTGGGCCCCTGTTCCTGCCCCAGACCCAGCACCTGCCCTTGACCCTGCGCTGGCCATCACCCCTGCACGTGCCCCAGCTCCTGCTCCTGCGCCTTCCCCTGCCCCTGCCCCTGCCCCTGCCCCTGGCCCTGGCCCTTCTCCTTTCCCTGCCAGGGCCACTGCCCCTGCCCCTGCCCCAGACCCAGGTCCTGCCCCTGTTCTTGCCCCTGCTCCTGCCCCTGCCCCTGGCCCTGCCCCTGTCCCTGCCCCTGGCCCTGCCAGGACAGCCTCCCCTTCCCCTGCCTGCACCCCTGTTCCTGCCCCAGACCCAGATCCTGCCCCTGCTTCTTCCCCTTCAACTGCCCCGGTCCCATCCCCTGGCCCTGCCACGACCACTGCCCCTTCCCCTGCCCCTGCCTAGGCCCCTGTTCCCGCCCCAGACCCAGCCCCTTTCCCTTGCTCCTGCTCCTTTCCCTGCCCTTGCCTGTGCTCCTGGTCCTGACTCGGACCCAGCTCCTGCTCTGGATCCTGCACGGGCCACTACTGCTGACCCTGTCCCCGCCCCGATCCCAACCCCTGCCCCTACACCTGCTCCTGCGGGGCTCCCAGAGCCCCATCCAGAGCCCACAACTCTGCGGGGAGATCTCCCTGCAAAATCACCCTCTGTTCCCGTCCCTGACCCCAACATCCCCCCAGAATGTTGCATCCCCTCCCCTTATGCTCTTTCTTTCTGGTACATAGTCACTGTTATAGTAGCTTTCCATGTCCTGTATGCTCTCTATTATTTATTTTAAATAAAACTACTTGTTTTCACTTGAACACACCATGAGCATGAAGTACATTCCCAACGCTGTGCCACCGCACCCCAGAACATCGCTGCAGGATCTCTCCTTCCCCAAAGGAGACCCAGAGCCCAAGCCCTCCCTGCCCGTTGCTCCCCTAGCCTGGCCCCTCGCAACCCTATGCTGCTCTCTCTTTCTGTTCCTTCATGTGTTCTGGAGGTTTCTTCCCATACACACTGATTCCTAGAAGCAACAAAGAGTAAATCATTCAATGTTGACTGGGGGCTTGTGACACAACTTTTCTGACCAAATGACAACATCTCCAGACCAACATCTCCAGGGCCTCTGAGTTTACCCAAAGGTCTCTGTGATCCTCTGACTCTTCCATCGACCCCCTGGGGAAGCTCAGTCCTGTTGCCTTCCTTGCCTCTTGCCTCTTCTGGGACACTTCCATGGACTCCTACCCCCAGCCAGGGCCTCCCCCTCCAGGACTCCCCATGCCCTGTGGCCTGGTGCCCAGATCCTGTGCTGGGTCGCTTGAACGCAGTGCTTTGTGCAGGGCCTGTGTGCTCCCTCTGCAGTCACTTGGCATCACCCATGTCGTGGCCTGCATCTTCCTGCACTGGGTCTCCTCTGACGAGTCTGTGAGGCCAGCCTATGCCCAAGTCATGGGCATGGAAGCACGAGTCCAGAAGGGCCAGATGATCTGCTCCCAATCCCAGCGTGTGGAGCCTGGGCCAAGAATGGTCCCCGAGCAGAGGACGACTTGGGCCTAGGGACCCCAAGGGAGGATGTAGTACACTGAGCCCACAGGAGAGTGAGCACGGTGGGAGCCTGGCGCTCAAGCCAACTGAAGACCACACCCCACCCGCACTGGCTCTGCCCCCAGGGCTGGAGGTCATCGGGGTATCTACCCTCCCCTGCTGCGGGCTGGCAGTGACTGGCAGGGGAGGAGGCGCCACTGGAGCAGGAGAGAGCCCTCCGCAGAGAGGAGGGGGAAGGGGCTCTCCCAGCAGCAGGTGCACTTGGGTGGGCTGAGGGGGCATCAGGAGACAGCAGTGTCTGCAGCTGGGGTCTCCAAACAGACCCCCTTCTCAGGCTCACCCCAAGCTTGTCTGGATGGCCTTTGTGCCCCAAACACAAAGGTTGACACAGGACCTCCCCTCAAGCTCCTACTCCCAATCCTTTGTATTCAGCTCAAGTGACAAGAAAGGGCCAATAGTGTAGGTGGTGTTGGGTGCAGAGACATGTGATTTTCTGGCCCACACTGCAACACTGCTGGCATTTTAAAGATCTCAGGGCTTTGATTCAAAAACGGTAGGATGCCTGGGAGCATGGAAAGCTTTCTGAAACATGCCTCTGTGCCCTGCAGCCTTCCCATCCCACCACCTCTGCTTAGAATCCCTCCAGGCCACAGACCCAGAGTCTTAGATTCTCAGACAGCTCAGACAATGTGCCTTCAAAAAGGTGGGGCAACAGGACACACTGTGAATTCCAGCAAATCCCCCTTCCAGAAAGTGAGGGTACCGCTGGATGAGTTATCTGAAAACAGCCAGGTCAGGGTTCCAGGAAGACACCAGAGGCACTTGAGTAATTGAGGAGCATCTGAAGGTAGCTACCTCACTACTGGGAGAGTTGGTGGCAAGCGAGAAGTCACAGAGGACTCCAAAGGTCTGGACTTGGTGTTTCCCTCTCCTGAGATGGGGACACTTGTGGGAGGAGCAGGTGGTTATCTGGTGGGGGGTCCAGGCACCTGACATGAGCAGATGGGGTAGGTGAGGCCCGAGACCCCTGGCCTATGTTCCTGGCATCTAGACTGAACAGGTCTTCAAAGCTGCAGGTTGGTTGGGATCATCTTCAGACTGAAAAGGAATATGAGGGGGCAGAGGGGACTGAGGAGGCTCAGCTTAGACAGGAAAGGGCTGAGTCAGTCCTTTGGGGGAAAAGTGGGTCAGCTCCAGGCTCATGGGGACAGACCTTGAGGCCATTATGCTACAAGAAATAAGTCAGTCCCCAAAGGACTGATACTGAAGGACCCCACTTGTGAGGGACAGAGAGCACTGATTCATAGAGGTGGAAGGAGCTAGTGGGTGCCAGGGCTGGGGAGGGGAATTGGAGGGTTAGGGTTAGGGTGAGTAGAGTTCCATTTGTGGTGATGACAAAGTTGTGGCAGTGGATAGAGTTGGCAGGTCCAGAAGAGTGAATGTACTTATTGCCACTGAGTTGACCCTGAAACATGCTTATCAGTGTCAGTTATATGTCTGTTACACCACGATAGGAAAGAAGTGAGTCATGAGGTCAGGAACCTCATGAGTCCCAGGAGGGCCCTGGAGCGGGGATCCTGTATCTTAGTTCTCGCTCTCACTCTCTGCCCCTTGTTGGTGACTGAGTTCACAGCAGGCACTCAGTGAATGCTTGCTAAGAAACAGCGCAGGCAGATGGGGGCACAAGTGCAAACCCACCAGTGGGCACTGAGGAATCCCAACAGGACCTGCATCTAGATGGAGCCAGTGCCCACATTTTACAAACATCAGCTCAGAAATAGCCATTTGAAACCAAGGCAGGAACCACATATAACCCAGAGGATTCCATTCTCCTGGAGGCTGAGATAGCGGCCACAGCCAAGGCCTGTGGCAGTCAGGGAACTGGGGGTCTGACAGGTGGCATGGCACACCCTTGACCGTGAAGTCCCATGGGACTGGGAGGGGAGACCCAGACAGGGCCCATTCTGGCTCCAGGGTGGCTGCAGGGCCACTCCCAGCCCCACCAAGAAGTGTCTGTTTAGAACCAGGGAGGAAACCTTTTCTCTCGATTGTTCTTTTTAAAGATGATTGCTCAGCATTGACACAGAAAAACATCTGACATAAAACTGGAGCTGTTCACAGCTGCCAATGACCCAGAAGTTATCAAAATGTAGTGATCACAAAGAGAGGAACTTGTGTCCCCAGGCAGGCCTCCTGGATGCAGGTGTGGCTGGGGGTCCTGGACATCTGGGCCTCACAGTCTCCCTCAAGGGGACATAAGAAGGAACCTGCTCTGATAGCTCCACTGGCAGCATCTCCTGATGGAAATGGTGGCAGCCCCTCATGTGTGCCTGGTGTCCTGGTGATTCTTGGGCACAGCCATGTATCTCAGCTTCTCCATGATTGGGGGGGGTGGGTAACCCAGCAGCTGTGGATCCCTCAGATCCTCCAGGGACAGCCCAGCATCTGCAGGTCCCATGGGTCCTCCAGGAGAGCCCAGCAGCCTCAGGTACCACAGGTTCTCCAGGGGACAGCCCAGCATCTGCAGGTCCCACAGGTCTGCCAGGGGACAGCGTGGCAGCCACAGGTCCCACAGGTCCTCCGGGGATAGCATCTTGGTGAGTTTGTGGTCCAGCAGGTACCTGCTCAGGTGGCTCTTGTCATGCCACATGGCCTCCATCCCATTGGCAAGGTCGACCCCCATCACATGGTGACAGGCCAAGGTCAGTCAGTGAACCTCCACCACCAATACCCCAAAAAAGGCCCCCATGTAGTAAATGCTGCCCTGATCCCTGGGGATGTGGGCCTGGGACTACGGCTGGCACTCATAGCTGAAGTCCTTGCAGGCTGTCCAGTAGAAACTGGGGTACAGGGTGCCAAAGAGGGGGGACAGGATCTCCACATCCATGTGGTCACAGAATTCAGGTCTACGCCTGCACACCAAGCCATCCAACTCACGGAGGAAGTGCTGCTCGCAGAAGCAGCTGACCATCACCATGTGCTGCATGGACACATCCTGCCAGTGTGGGGAACCACAGACCTCGAGGACCACCACCCTCCAGCCCTCCCTGGGATGGGAGGGGCACAAGGGCCCAGCAGCCAGCTGGTCCGTGAAGGAGTAGCAGATGACCCTGTGTCCCACCGTGAAGGGCTTCTCCACTATCTGCAAGAACAGGTCCAGGAAGACCATGTAGCTATAGGGACAGGGGACAGGGTGTGAAGAGGTTCACTGCCAGAGGCTGGCATCAGGACCCCAGAGCTTGGGGCTGTGAACATGTACACCTTCTTCAAGGGTACAGGCTCTGGGCTGTTTTAAGCAGCACCAAATCTCCCACCCTGTCCTGAGTGAGTCCACTCATGTGGTCTCCCTACCTTCTGCTCCCAGAGATGGGGGCCATCAGCACCCCATCTTACAAAGGGGACTCTAAGGCCTAGAAGGTTGGAAACCCATGCAGCCCTACATTTAAGTGGGGGAAAAGCACACACACACCCAGCAGGCATGAGCCAGGTCATCGGGGGCAAATTGAGGCTCAGCCATGGGGAAACAAGCCAGACGTGAAGCAGGAGGAGAGAAGAGTGCTGCTGGAAGAGGGCACAGCATATGCAAAGGCTTGGATCCAAGCCTGAGGCACCTCTGGGTAACCACACTCCTGGGTGCCCACAGAAGGAAGGGTAACAGGGGGAGAGGTGATGCTGGAGTTTGGGGGGCAGGAGGGGAGCAAACCACAGAGAGGCCCAGAGGTTATGTTACAAAAAAATCACTCTGGTTACTGGAGGAGAATGTGCCCTGTGCAGGCGATGACAGGGAAAACCTTACCCTAACCGAAACCATAACCCTAACCCTAATCCTCTAACCAAAACCATATAACCCTAACCCTAACCCCTAACCATAACCCTAAACCCTAACCCTAACTTGCTTCATGCGCCCCATGTCTGCAGGGCCGCACCCTGACCCTGGCACGGAATCACGAGTTGTCGCAGCTTGAAACTTGCCAGAAAACCCTCTGGGAGTCAGATGCAGGCGAGGCCAACACCTCCTGCTATGCAGCCTCTGGGGGTCCCCTCCCTGGCGCTGGCAGATGGGGCCTGCCCTGCCCCTAGGCCTGGGCCCTAACCCTGGCCTCCTTTTTCAGTCTTCCTTTTCCAGGGTCCTGTCCCTCGAGCCCTCCAAATGGGGAACCCTGATAACACGCCACGAGCCCACCTGCCACCCAGGCAGAAACGGTGCCTTCTGGAGCTGCGGAAAAGCCTCAGAGCAAGAGAAACTTTCGTGCCCCCACTGAGGCCATCCCCAAGCTTTGGCGCCACAGCGGCCCGAAAAGTCGGAGGCAGATACCTGGCCACAACCCCTCCCTCAACTCTGCCCCGGGAAAGCTCCCCTGCACCGGGGCCCCAGCTGGGCAGCGTCGTCTCAGCGCGTTTTCTGGATAGCCGAGACATGCACCAAGCCAGAAAGCTCTCTAGGCCACGGGGGACAGAGCGGTCTGGATGGCCACCCAACGCCGGCCAATTCTCACGAGTGTTCTGCCCAAATCGATACCGATTCTGGATCAGAAGTAACCTGCTCACTGTTCTAAACCACCCCACCATCAGCGGTCGCCCTGGCCAGAAACCCCGATTCTGCCACACTTCAGAACGCGTTTCCTCAACTCAACCCCGCATCAGCACCAGCAGATCGGAGCTGCCATTTCCCAAGGCCATAACCCTAACCCTAAGTTGCGTTTTCAGGTTTCCTTCTAAAGGGGCCTGTCCCGCAAGCCCTCTGGCTTGGGAACCCAGGAGTCACACTGTAGGAGTCCTCCGGCCACCCAGCAGGAGAAAAGTCCATTTGGAGCTGCACGGAACCATCAAAGCTGGAGAAATCTGCCTGTCCCCATGAGGACTCCCCCACGTTCTTCAGCCCCCCGGAGCCTGATGTGCCGCCTGACCCCCAACCTCAACTGAGCTCCTCAGTGAACCCACCTCTGGACCAGCAGTTTGGGCCTGCCATGCCCCTAGCTCAGCTCTCCTCAGGGACCCCTAGAACTCCCCTGTCTGCGGCAAAGCTCTGGGATCCCCCCCCTTCTCAATTTACACTTGCCCATGCATTCATGAGAAAGGGGAAGGTGACCTCCTGAATGCTTCACACCTCCTTCCTCTTCTGCCCTATTTCTCTCCACTTACCTTTGTACCTGGGCAGACTGGAAGGAACATATCTATGGAACACGGACATGCTCTGACATCTGAATCTTTCCTGGCAGCTCTCTGAGGTCTCCTTATGCAAACAGAAACTAGTGTATCTCACCACAGTGTGTTTGAAAATGATCATTGACAGAACAGGAGAGCGAAAATCCCTCCATTTTTACCTCACTCCTCATGAAGTAGAACATGGTCTTCTTTCCTTCCTTGACTTCCATTCCAATTCGTTTCCATGCAGTGTTCATTCCTCTCCTTCAGGGGTAGGATTTTGTGATTCCTCACCTGCATAGAACACCCAGAGCTCATCACAACAAGTGCCCTCCCTAACAGCCCTCACCCACTGAACCTTCCCCTCCACACCCCTGCTCTCTAGCCGCCGGCTGTTGGTGCTCTAAGCTTGAGTCTCTTTCCTCATTGGCCTATCTTTCTCCCCCCACTATGTCCATGTTTTCTTTCTGAAATTCCATAGAAGTCAAATTATAGGCTCTTGGTCTTTTCTTACTGATTTTGCTTAGCTAAATCCACTCTAGATCCATCCACATCCCTGCAAATGGTAAGAGTTCAATCTTTCTGAACCTGGCTCCTATTCCATTAAGAATATGTGAGAGATTACACACACACACACATCACTCATCAGTGAATGGATATTGGGGCTCCATCTTTTTGCTATGGTTGATAACGCTGGTGTCTATATCACGGTGCTTTGTACCCCATTGAATGTGCATTTTTGTGCACAAAAATGGAAAATACCTAGGAGGTATTACCTAGGAGGAAATACCTAGGAGGGCAACTTCTGGATCCTAGGGTTGTTCAGTTCTTAGCTTTCGGAGGAACCACGATGCTCTTTTCCAGAGTGGCTGCAACAACCCACATGCCCACCGACAGTGCAGGAGGGTCCGCTGGAAGCAGAACATTCCCTGCCAGCAATTTCCTAAGGAGGAAACAGAAAACCTGGGGGATAACATGACTCACACTGCATCCGGCAAGCAGCCCCAGAAATTCACCCCAGGGTTCCTGACGCCATGCCCTGGGAAGCCATCAGAATGCCTCCAACCAGTGGAATTCCCAAAGACTCTCCTCCTGACTTCACCACCCGTGAAACTGCAGAGAAAGGATGCCATGGCCAACTCTCTAGATGGTCCCCTGAGTGAAACTAGAAAGTCAAGCTTCCCTTTTCAATCGTCCAAGGCTCCTTGGAATCCTTTTGAATGTTCCCTCTGCCCTCATCGGAACTCCTTGGATGAAAAAGATGAATCCATTCGGATCCATCGCCTTGGACAAAGGAGAAGCCATCCTCCAAGCCTCTCTCGGACCACAAACAGCCACCTCACTCTAGACGCCGGCCATCCCACCACAGCCGAGGACCCATTGAATCAACACTGTTCGATGAAGGAACGCATTCTAGGTCCCAAACACACACCAAGTCCATCTCATCTTCCCTTTCGAATCCAAGACATTGCCTAGGAAAGAGATGCTCCAAATACCTCTGGGAGCCAGAAACAAGCAGAGAAAATGAGATCCCCTGCCAGGTGCTCCCTGCAGGGAAACTCAGGACCTCTGGCACCCACTCTCCATTGCTGACAGATGTGTTCGTGTGACTTTGTGGCTCCACTGGAGATGAGAGAAAACCCAGGATGTTTGGGGTGAAAGAGGTTTTACCTCTCATGCTGGCATGGATGTGCCATTGTGCCCCACGGGCCTGCTGTTTTCTCTGAATGCTGTCATCCTGGGACAAGCTGCATGACGGACTCAGACGCTGATTTCCAAACTTCAGGTCTCGTGGAGCCAGAGTGAAGAAGGGTTGTCAGGTGGGCATCAGCAGGCACCTCCCACCTAAAGCCTGCACACCTGCTCCGATTCCTGGGAGAAGGAGAGACACATGCTTGTTTCTTAAGTGGTCATTCACTTCCTTCTAAAGCTGGCCAATGCCCTTGTCCTTTTTGGAGAAGCAAATAGAATCTTCCAAACAGACACTCAGCTCCTTGGTTCCAAAGGCACCATGTGTCGGGCTTGGCTCCCCCCCGGCCCCAGACCCCCACCGGGAGGACCCTCCTGAGCCATCCTGACACAGCACATTCCCATCCAACCCGGGGCAACCGGGCACAGTGCGGACTGAGCGGGGGCCTGGCTCCAGCGGTTGTCACCACCACTCTTGAGCCTGGGGAGGCAGAGAGTCTTCAGCTCAGCACTCCGTCCTGTAGAAACGAGCTGCAGTGCCTCACGATCCAGGGTCTCTCACCCAGCACCTCCCCACGGCCCCCAGAGCCAGCAGGCTGCACGGACTCCTCTTCCCGCGCGCTTTCCAGGGCCGCTCGCCACTGCCTCCAGTGGTGGCAAGCAGCATTGCCGTATCTTCTGGGGCTCTGGCGCCACGGCTCACCACGCCCTCCAGCGGCGTGAACCTGCACTGCAGGGCCTTCCATCCTCTCGCAATGCAGCCCACAACTGCCTCCACAAGTCTCAAGGCACACTGGCCCATCCCTCAGACTGCGACTCAGCACTGCCTCCGGCAGAGGTAATCCGCCCTGCCTCACCTTCCCACGCCTTGCACTGTGTCTGTCCATTGCATCCATTGTTGGGCAGCTCGAGTGGCACGTCTTCCAACGCCTTGCCCACACAGCTCAGCAGTGCTTCGCTCGGCCTCAAGCTGAACTGCGTCATCTTTCAGCATCTGTTGCACTGGAGCTCAGCACTGCATCCACTGATGGAAAGATGAATGATGAGAGCTGCTTGATGTTATGGCAGTGCAGGAGTCTGTCGCTGGTGCAGTGCTGATGACCGCCACTGGAGGCAGCGGTGAGCTACACTAAGAGAGGATCAAGGAGTTGGGACACTGCAGCTTGCCTCCACTGGACAGTGATGAGTTCCAGGTCAAGATGTTGGAAAACACTGTAATGCCCTTTCACAGCACTGGACACAGTGAGGAGCTGCAGTTTGAGACGCTGGAAAGAGGGGCAGTGTCGTTTCCCACCACTGGGGGCAGAAGTCAGCTGCAGTGTGACGGACTCCAGAAAGCTTGGCAGTGCTTCTTATGGTCACTAGAGGCAGTGTTAAGGACCAGTAATTATGAGGCTGTGCAGTTTGTCGCCACTGTAGGCAGTGGTGAGTTGCAGTGTGTGACTCTGGACTGAGTGGCAGCGGCAGTTCCCACCACAGGAGGTATGAGATTTCAGCCCAAATCTCGTGAAAACTCAGGCAGTACTCATGAGATTTTTACCCAAATGTTGTGAGAACACATTCCAAATATGAGATGAAAACTTACACCAGAGCTCCAGAGATTTCATTCAAAATCTCCTGAGATCTTGGGCAATTCTAATGAGAATTGGGTAGAAATCTCGTGACAACCCATTACAGATATCCTGAGAACTCAGGGACATCACGTGTTATCAGTCCAAATCCTGTGAGATCCAAGTACAAATCCCGTGAGAACTTATTTCAAAGCACGTGAGATCTCAGTCCAAAACTCCTGAGAACTCGGGCAATTCTCATGAAAATTGGGTAGAAAACTTGTGAGAAATCATTTCAAAGATTGTGAGAACTCAGAGACATCACGTGACCTCAGTCCAAACCCTGTGAAATCTAGTCCAAATCTCATGAGAACTTATTCCAAAGCTCAAGAGATCTCAGTCAAAACCAATTTGGGAAGGAAGCTTATAAGAATTGGCCGAAATCGCCGGAGAACTCAGTCCGGTGGCGGGAGCTCTCAGGGGAGCCATGTAGGCCTGGCCTGTGGTCCCGGATCCTCACAACATGAACCTAGCAAGAAAGCGTTCCAGTCACCTCATCCACATGGACAGAATAGCCACAGAATGCCAGCCAATTCTCATGAGCTTTCTACTGAAATCAATACCAATTTGGGCAGAAAGCTCCTGAGAATTGGTTGGACACCCCTGGAGATCTCGCTTGGGAGGTGGGGAGTGGGGGCCCTCAGCAGAGCTGACTGCATCTGGCATGAGCTCCCATGCACTCAAGGCTAGAATCACATGAGAATGCGACCCAAACGCTGGGCGCACACATGACCCAAATAGCCACAAAACGCCAGCAACCCCTCCCTCCACTCAGCCGCCCAGGGAGACAGCCTCAGCATGGCCAGATCGGGCATGCCATGCCCGAAGGCCCTAACAGTAACCCTAGGTTCGGCTAACAGGCTTCCGCCCCAGGGGCCTGACGTGCAAAAAATTAAGATTAGCAAACCCAGAGCCACACCCCAGGAGTCTGCCTGCCACCCAGGAGGAAACCGTGCCATTTGGAGCTTCGCAAAACCCTCAGAGATGGAGAAACCTGCATGTCCCCCCTAAGGCCATTCTCACATTCTACAGCAACCCCCCCCCCCGCCACAAACCCAGACTCCAACATGTCACCTGCGCTCCACCCTCAAATGATGCCCATGGGTTGCCTGCCTCAGCACCAGCAGATTGGGCCTGCCATGCCCCTAGGCCCTAACCCAAACCCTAGGTTGGGTTATCAGGCTCCCGTCCTGAGAGGCCTGGCCACCAAGCCTTCTGGATTGGGGATTCCTGAGCCACACCCCAGGACTCCACCTGTTACCCCGGAGGAAACCATGTCATTTGGAGCTGCGCAGAGCCCTCAGAGCGGGAGAAACCTGCAAGCCCCCTGAGGCCACCCCCAGCTTCTTCGGCCTGTTGGCCACAAACTCAGTTTCTGACATGGCGCCTGACCCCTACCCTCAACTCACCCATGGGGAGTCCACCTCAGTACCAGCAGATCAGGTCTGCCATGCCTCTAGGCCCTAAACCCTACTCTAGTTTGGGTTTTCAGGCTTCCATCCCCAGGAGCCTAGACCCCAAGCCCCCCAGATTGAGGACCCCAGAGCCACACACCAGGACTCTGCCTGCCACTCAGGAGGAAACCGTGCCATTTGGAGCTGCACAAAACCCTCAGAGTAGGAGAAACCTGCATGCCACCCTAAAGCCACCCCCATCATTGGCGGCCCCCCAGCCACAAACTTGAAGTCTGACACACTGCATGGCCCTGGCCCTCAGCTCAACCCTGTGGAAAGCCCACCTCGGCACCCGCAGGTTGGGCCTGCCATGCCCCTAGGCCCTGACCCTAACACTTGGTTAGGTTTTCAGGCTTCCGTGTCCACAGGCCTGGCCCCCAAGCCCTTCAGATTAGGGACATCTGAGCCATACCAGAGGCCTCAATCTGCCACCCAGAAAGAAAGATTCACTTGGAACACAGGTAGGGATTAACCTGAAGAGAAATCTTCTTCACCAACAGATGCCACCCCACATTCCACAGCTCCTGGACAAAAACCCAGGACCTGACAATGACCTTGACTTGGGCCCTTAACTCAGCCCCCAGAGATTCAGCACAGTGCTTTCAGATCAGCACAGCCATGATAATAGACCCTAAGGCTAACCCTAGATTTGGTTCTGAGAGTTCTGTCCCCAGTTGCCTGGCTCCACCATCCCAGTGACTGAGGACACCTGTGCACTACAAGAGGACTCAGCCTGATACCCAGAAAAAAAACATGCCATTTGGAACTCCCAAAAGGATTCAGAGTAGGAGAAATCTTTATGCCCACCTGAGGACACCCCCACTTTCAGTGCCCTCCTGAACACAATCCTGGAGTCTGACATTCATCCTGAACCAGGCTCTCAACTGAGCCCCCTATGAAGATTGAAAGAGCACTGGCAGACAGGGCCTGCCATGACCCTGCCCGTAACCCCAACTGTAGGTCCCGTTCTGAGGGCCTCAAGCCTTTCTCAAGAAGAAAGGTCTCAAATACACAACCTAACCCTACACCTAAGGGAGCTTGTGAAAGAACAGCAAATAAAGCCTTAACCCAGCAGGAGAAGAGAAATAATAAAGATCAGAGCAGAAATCAATGAACTAGAAACAGTAGAACAGAACTAGAATACTAGAACAGGTCAACAAAACTAGCAGCTGGTTCTTTGAAAGAATTAATAAGACTGGTAGGCCCCTGGCCAGACTTATCAAAAAGAAAAGAAAAAGAACCCAGAAAAATAAAATCGTGACTGAAAGAGGAAAGACGACAACCAACACCAAAGAAATACAAACAGGGACGCCTGGGTGGCTCAGTTGGTTAAGCGGCTGCCTTCGACTCAGGTCATGATCCCAGCGTCCTGGGATCGAGTCCCACATCGGGCTCCTTGCTCGGCGGGGAGCCTGCTTCTCCCTCTGCCTCTGCCTGCCACTCTGTCTGCCTGTGCTCGCTCTCTCTCTCTCTCTAACAAGTAAATAAATTTAAAAAAAAAGAAATACAAACAATTATAATAACATATTATGAGCAACTGTACACCAGCAAATCTGACAATCTAGAAGAAATGGATGTATTCCTACAGACATAAAAACTACCACAATGGAACCAGGAAGAAATAGAAAACCTGAACAGACTCATAATCAGCAAGAAAATTGAAGAAGTCATCAAAAATCTCCCAACAAACAAGACCCCAGGAAACATAAAGCTTCCCAGGGGAATTCTACCAAACACTTAAAAAAGAATTAATACCTATTCTCCTAAAAAGGTTCCAAAATATAGAAACAGAAGGAAAACTCTCAAACTCATTTTATGAGTTTGAGCATTAACTTGATCCCAAAACCAGACAAAGACCCCACTGAAAAGGAGAATTACAGACCAATATCCTTGACGAACATGGATGCAAAAATTCCCACCAAAATACTAGCCAGTAGGATCCAACAATACATTAAAAGGCTTATTCACCATGACCAAGTGGGATTTATTCCTGGGCTGCAAGGGTGATTCAACATTCACAAATCAATGTGATACAATACATTAATAAAAGGAATGACAAGAACCATACTATACTCTCAATAGACACAGAAAAAGCATGTGACAAAGTACAGGATCCTTCCTTGGTCAAAACTCTTCAAAGTGTAGGGATAGGGGGGAAATACCTCATTATCATCAAAGCCACCTATGAAAACCCACAGCAAATATCATTCTCAATGGGGAAAAACTGAGAGCTTTCCCCCCTAAGGTCAGGAACACAGAAGAGATGTCCACTATCACCACTGCTGTTCAACATAGTACCAGAAGTCCTAGCCTCAGCAATCAGACAATAAAAAGAACTAAAAGGCATCTGAATATGCAAGGAAGTCAAACTCTCTCTCTTCAAAAGGACATAATACTTTATGTGGAAAACCCAAAAGACTCCACCCCAAAACAGCTAGAACTCAGACAGGAAGTCATTAAAGTGGCAGGATATAAAATCAATGCACAGAAATCAGTTGCATTTCTATACAACAACGAGATAAAGAAAGAGAAATTAAGGAGTCAATCCCACTTAGTATTACACCAAAAACTGTAAGGTACCAGGAACAATTCTAACCAGGGACGCCCAGGTGGCCGTCATTAAGTGTCTGCCTTCATTTCAGGTCATGATCTCAGGGTCCTGGGACTAAGCCCTGTGTCGGGCTCCCTGGTCGGTGTGAAACCTGCTTCTCCCTCTCCCACTCCCTGCTTGTGTTCCCTCTCTATCTATCTCTGTCAAATAAATAAATAAAATCTTTTTTTTAATTTATTTACTTGACAGAGATCACAAGTAGGCAGAGAGGCAGACAGAGAGAGAGGAGGAAGCAGGCTCCCTGCCGAACAGAGAGCCCGATGTGGGGCTCAATCCCAGGACCCCGAAATCATGACCTGAGCTGAAGGCAGAAGCTTTAACCCACTGAGCCACCCAGGCGCCCTGTAAATAAATAAATAAAATCTTAATAAAGAAATAAAGAAATCTAACCAAAGAGCCAAAGGATCTGTATTAAGAAAACTACAGAATACTAATGAAAGAAATTGAGGGAGACACAAAGAAATGGACAAACATTCCATGCTCATGGATTGGAAGAACAAATACTGTGGAAATGTCTATGCTACCTAGAACAATCCATTCATTCAATCCAATCCCTATCGAAATGCCATCAACTTTTTCATAGAAATGGAGCAAGTAATCCCAAAATTTGTATGGAGTTACAAAAGACCCCAAATAGCCAAAAAAAAAAAAAAAATGCTGAAAAAAAAAATAGCTAAAGCTGGTGGCATCACAATTCTGGACTTCAAGCTCTATTACAAATCTGTGATTAACAAGACAGTGTGATACTTTCACAAAAACAGACATGTAACCATCCCTCAGAATAATATAATGCTTAAACTATGACTTTAAGTAATGAGGAGTTGTGCTGGTCATGCAAGCATGCTTGAAGATGACCTTGAGAAGAACATGTACTAGCGGCAGGCCTGTGGTGGAGGGGATGACACACGCCCCTGAAGCCAAATGGCTGGGAATGCCTGGCTCACTCAGGCTGGAACCCACCCACTTTCCTTTTTCATAGTCTCCTCTACCTCAGAGAAAGCCTCCTGTTAAGGTAATCCCTTTAAGTGTGCTTGCACAACTACAGACACATGCTGCTGGACCAGACACACCTTACTCCTGTTCTTGTTTACCTTGTTTACCTCTAAAACTTGAGACCAACATATGACTCACATTCCTTCTTGTTACTAGATATATGACTATTGTATAACCTTCATTTCTTCTCCTCAGTTGCTATCTTGTATCTAATAAATAAGGGATTGAGGAGCTGTTCCGGGTGACAGTCCTTCTAGCTGTTGTCCCCTGCTCCCTCTCTCTTACAGCTGACTTGTTTGTGCCTCATTCTTCTCCCATGCACCATTAGGAAAGCAGCACAGACACACAGATCAATGGAACAGAATAGAGAGCCCTGAAATGGACCCTCAACTCTATGGCTAAATAATCTTCAACAAAGCAGGAAAGAATGTCCAATGGAAAAAAGACAGTCTCTTCAACAAATGGTGCTGGGAAAATTGGACAGCCACATGCAGAAGAAGGAAACCAGACCACTTCCTTACACCACACACAAAAATACACTCAAAATGCATGAAGGACCTCAGTGTGAGACAGGTATCCAACCAGATCCTTGAGGAGAACACAGGCAGCAACCTCTTCGACCTCAGCCACAGAAAGTTCTTCCTACAAGCACCGCCAAAGGCAGGGAAAGCAAGGGCAAAAGTGATCTGTTAGGACTTCATCAAGATCAAAAGCTTTTGCACAGCAAAGGAAATGGTGGACAAGAAAGACAAAGGAAATGGTGGACAAGAAAGACAACCAGGGGTGCCTGGGTGGCTCAGTGGGTTAAACCTCTGCCTTCAGCTCAGGTCATGATCCTAGGGTCCTGGGATCGAGCCCTACATTGGGCTCTCTGCTCAGCAGGGAGCCTGCTTCCTCCTCTCTACCTGCTTCTCTGCCTACTTGTGATCTTCATCTGTCAAATAAATAAATAAAATCTTTAAAAAAAATGAAAAAGAAAGACAACCAACAGAATGGGAGAAGATATTCACAAATGACATATCAGATAAAGGGCTAGTATCCAAAATCTAGAAAGAACTTATTAAACTCAACTCCCAAGGAATAAATAATCCAATCAAGAAATAGTCAGAATGTATGAACAGACATTTCTTCAAAGACATCCAAATGGCCAACAGACACATGATGAAGTCCCAAGATCACTCGGCATCAGGGAAATACAAATCAAAGCCACAATGAGATCCCACCTCACACCAGTCAGAATGGCTAAAATTAACAAGTCAGGAAACTACAGGTGCTGGCGAGGATGCAGAGAAAGAGGAACCCTCCTACACTGCTGGTAGGAATGCAAATTGGTGCAGCCACTCTGGAAAACAGCATGGACAGTCCTCAAAAAATTGAAAATAGAGCTACCCTATGACCCAACAATCGCACTACTGGGTATTTACCCCAAAGATACAAATGTAGGGATCCAAAGGGGCACCTGCACCCCAGTGTTTATAGCAGCAATGTGCACTATAACCAAACTATGGAAAAACCACAGATGACCATCGACAGATGAATGGATAAAAAAGATGTGGTATAATAATTGTCAATATAATGGTTGTAATATTCTCCTATATGGTTTTATACAGGTGAACTTTGGGGAAGCCTGTATAAAGGGTATGTGATATATCTCTGTATTATTTGTTATAAGTGCATGTGAATCTTCAATTATCTCAAAATAAAAATTTTGTTAAAAAAAAAGATGTGAGGGGCACCTGGGTGGCTCAGTGGGTTAAGCCTCTGCCTTCAGCTCAGGTCATGATCTCAAGGTCCTGGAATCGAGCCCTGCATTGGGCTCTCTGCTTAACGGGGAGCCTGCTTCCCCCTCTCTCTCTGCCTGCCTCTCTGCCTACTTGTGATCTCTCTCTGTCAAAGAAATAAATCTTTTTTTTAATTATATATATATATATATATATATATATATATATGGACACACACACATACATATATACATGCACACAATGGAATACTACACAGCCATCAAAAATTGAAATCTTACTGTTTGCAACAACGTGGATGGAACTAGAGGGTATTATGCTAAGCAAAATAAGTCAATCAGAGAAAGACAATTATCATACAATCTCAGTGATATGAGGAATTTGAGAAATAAAACAGAGGATCATAGGGGAAGGGAGGGAAAAATGAAACACAACAAAACCAGAGAGGGAGACAGACCATAAGAGACTCTTAAGCTCAGGAAACAAACTGAGGGTTGCTGGAGTGGAGGTGGCTGGGGGATGGGGGGGCTGGGGGATGGACATTGGGAGGGTATGTGTTGTGGTGAGTGCTGTGTATTGTGTGAGACTGATGACTCACAGACCTGTACTCCTGAAACAAATAATACATTATTTGTTAATAAAAAATAAAAATAGGAGGAGGAGTCAGGATGACGGAGGAGCAGCAGGCTGAGACGACATCACGTTGCAGGGGATCAGCTAGAGAGTTTATCAAACCATTCCGAACACTGACACATCCAACAGGAGATTAAAGAAAAGAAGAACAGCAATTCTAGAAACAGAAAATTGACCACTTTCTGAAAGGTAGGACCTGCGGAGAAATGAATCCGAAGCGACAGGAAGATAGACCACGGGGGGAGGGGCTGGCTCCTGGCAAGCAAAGCAGCAGAGCAACGGGCATAAAATCAGAACTTTTAAAAGTCGCTCCACTGAGGGACATCGCTCCGGAGGCTACGCCGGGTGGAGCCCTCGCAGGGACAGCGTGGTCTCAGGTCCCACGGGGTCACAGAAGGATTGGGGGTGTCTGAGTATCACAGAGCCTGCTGGTATCAGAGCGGGGAGTGAGCTCTCAGCTCGGGGTTACCTTCAACTGGGATGTGCGGCACAGTCGGGCACTGCTCTTTGAGAAGGGACCCCACAAGTGGCACATCCAGGGAGACCCCCTGGAAGAGTGGCAGGGATCTGCTGGGTTTGGAGACTCCAGGCGGGGCTGTGTGCCAGAGACAGACACTCGGTCACAGGCCGGATGAGCTCGGAGCGCGGCCAGAGACCAGGGAGACAGGAGTGATCGGGCGCTTTTCTCCGAGGGTGCACTGAGGAGCAGGGCCCCAAACTTTCAGCTCCTCTGGGCCAGAGATAAGGAGGCCGCCATTTTCACTCCTGTCCTCCAGAACTCTACGGAAAGCGCTCAGGGAACAAAAGCTCCCGAAAGCAAACCCGAGCGGATTACTTAGCCCGGCCCCTGGCAAGGGCGGTGCAATTCTGCCTCGGGCAAAGACACTTGAGAATCACTACAGCAGGCCCCTCCCCCAGAAGATCAGCAAGAACATCCAGCCAAGACCGAGCTCACTGATCAAGAACAGCGGAATTCCAGAGGTGGGGAAAGCAAAGCATGGAATTCATGGCTTTCTCCCCATGATTCTTTAGCCTTGCAAAGTTAATTAAATTTTTTTAATTTTATTTTTTTTCTTATTCTAAGTTTTTTAACTTTTCCTCTTTCCTCTTTTGATGTTTTTTAACCAATTTATCTTAACAATACCTTTCATTAAAAAAATCTTTTGAACCTTCATTATTATAGTCATATTGTATCCTTCATTGTGTCTAGCTTTATTTTTTGTATACACATAGGGTTTTTTCTTCTAAAAATTTTTGGGATGCAACTTCTTCTAATAGATCGAAATATACCCTAAATCTAGCACAGGGCTTTGTTCTAGTCTCCAGCCTGAGCAAATTCCCTCCACTTTCTTTTTCTTTCTTTTCCCAACCAACTTATCAACTCTTTTTATAGAATTTTTTTTAATTTTCATCTATATAGTCATATTCCATCCCTTCATCGTGTTTACCCTTATTGTGTGTGTGTGTGTGTGTGTGTGTGTGTGTGTGTGTATTTTTTTCTTTCTTTAAAATTTTGGGAGGTAGGGGCACGTGGGTGGCTCAGTGGGTTAAAGCCTCTGCCTTCAGCTCGGGTCATGATCCCAGGGTCCTGGGATCGAGTCCCACATCAGGCTCTCTGCTCAGCAGGAAGCCTGTTTCCCTCTCCCTCTCTCTGCCTGCCTCTCTGCCTACTTGTGATCTGTCTCTCTGTCAAATAAATAAATAAAATCTTTTAAAAAAATAAAAATATTTTTTTTTTTAATTTTGGGAGATAGTTTCTTCTAAGAGAGCAAAATACTCCCCAAATCAAGTTGGTGGCTCTGTTCTATTCACCAGTCTAATATACATTTTTTCTTTTTTTTTTTTAACTTCTTTTTACCCCCTTTCTTCCCCCCACAATTTGGGGTCTCTTCTGATTTGGTTAACGCACATTTTTCTGGGGTCTTTGCCTCCCTTTTAGTATTTTATTCTCTACCCCTTCATATATTCTTATCTGGATAAAATGACAAGGCAGAAAAACTCAACACAAAAAAAGGAACAAGAGGCAGTACCGAAGGCTAGGGACCTAATCAATATGGATGTTAATAATATGTCAGATCTAGAGTTCAGAACGACGATTCTCAAGATGCTAGCTGGGCTCGAAAAAGGCATGGAAGATATTAGAGAACACTGTCTGGAGAAATAAAAGCCTTTTCTGTAGAAATAAAAGAAGAGAATAAAAGAATAAAATCTAACCAAGCTAAAATCAAAAAAGCTATTAATGAGGTGCAATAAAAAATGGAGGCTCTCACTGCTAGGATAAATGAGGCAGACAAGAGAGTTAATGATATAGAAGATCAAATGATGGAGAATAAAGAAGTTGGGCAAAAGAGAGACAAACAACTACTGGAACACGAGGGGAGAATTCGAGAGATAAGTGATACCATAAGACAAAACAACATTAGAATAATTGGGATTCCAGAAGAAGAAAGAGAGAGGAGAGCAGAAGATATAAGTGGAGATAATTATTGTAGAGAATTTCCCTAATATGGCTAAGGGAACAAGCATCAAAATCCAGGAGGCACAGAGAACCCCCCTCAAAATCAATAATAATAGGTCCACACCCTGTCATCTAATAGTAAAACTTACAAGTCTTAGTGACAAAGAGAAAATCCTGAAAGCAACCCGGGACAAGAAGTCTGTAACATACAGCGGCAAAAATATTAGACTGGCGGCAGACTTACCCACAGAGACCTGGCAGGCCAGAAAGAACTGGCATGATATATTCAGAGCACTAAATGAGAAAAACATGCAGCCAAGAACACTATATCCAGCTAGGCTATCATTGAAAATAGAAGGAGAGATTTAAAAAAAAAAAAAAAAAAGCTTCCAGTACAAACAAAAACCAAAAGAATTTATAAACACCAAACCAGCTCCACAGGAAATATTGAAAGGGGTCCTCTGAGCAAAGAGAGAGCCTAGAAGTAGTAGATCAGAAAGGAACAGAGACAATAGACAGGAACAGTCACCTTACAGGCAATACAATGGCACTAAATCCATATCTCTCAATCATTACCCTGAATGTAAATGGGCTAAATGCCCTAATAAAAAGACACAGGGTATCAGAATGGATAAAAAAACAAAACCCATCAATATGCTGCCTACAAGAAACTCATTTTAGACCCAAAGACAACTCCAGATTGAAAGTGAGGGGGTGGAAAACAATTTACCATGTTAATGGACATCAAAAGATAGCTGGGGTGGCAATCCTTATAACAGATAAATTAGATTTTAAGCCAAAGACTATCATAAGATATAAGGAAGGACACTGTATCATACTCAGAGGGTCTGTCCAACAAGATCTAACAATTTTCAATATCTATGCCCCTAACATGGGAGCAGCCAACTATATAAACCAATTAATAACAAAATCAAAGAAATACATCGACAGTAATACAATAATAGCAGGGGACTTTAACACTCCCCTCACTGAAATGGACAGATCATCCAAGCAAAAGATCAACAAGGAAATAAAGGCCTTAAAAGACATACTGGACCAGACGGACATCACAGATATATTCAGAACATTCCATCCCAAAGCAACAGACTACACATTCTTCTCTAGTGCACATGGAACATTCTCCAGAATAGACACATCCTGGGTCACAAATTAGGTCTCAACCAGTATCAAAAGCTTGGGATCATTCCCTGCATATTTTCAGATCAAAATGCTCTGAAGCTTGAACTCAACCACAAGAGGAAAGTTGGAAAGAACCCAAATACATGGAGACTAAAGAGCATCCTTCTAAAGAATGAATGGGTCAACCAGGAAATTAAAGAAGAATTGAAAAAAAATCATGGAAACAAATGATAATGAAAACACAATGGTTCAAAATCTGTGGGACACAGCAAAGGCAGTCCTGAGAGGAAAATACATAGCAATACAAGCCTTTCTCAAGAAACAAGAAAGGTCTCAAATACACTACCTAACCCTACACTTAAAGGAGCTGGAGAAAGAACAGCAAATAAAGCCTAAACCCAGCAGGAGGAGAGAAATAATAAAGATCAGAGCAGAAATCAATGAAACAGAAACAAAAAAAAAAATAGAACAAATCAACCAAACTAGGAGCTGGTTCTTTGAAAGAATTATTAAGATTGATAAACCCCTGGCCAGACTTATCAAAATGAAAAGAGAAAGGAGGGGCGCCTGGGTGGCTCAGTGGGTTAAAGCCTCTGCCTTCGGCTCAGGTCATGATTCCAGGGTCCATGGATCGAGCCTCGCATCCGGCTCTCTGCTCAGCAGGGAGCCTGCTTCCTCCTTTCTCTGCCTCTCTGCCTGCTTGTGATCTCTGTCAAATGAATAAGTAAAATCTTTAAAAAAAAAAAAAAAAAGAAGAAAGAAAGAAAAAAGAAAAGAGAAAGGACCCAAATAAATAATATCATGAATGAAAGAGGAGCGATCACAACCAACACCAAAGAAATACAAACAATTATAAGAACATATTATGAGCCACTGTATGCCAGCAAATCTGACAATCTGGAAGAAATGGATGCATTCCTACAGACATAGAAACTACCACAACTGAACCAGGAAGAAACAGAAAATCTTAACAGACCCATAACCAGTAAGGAGCCCAGGGCCAGATGGCTTCCCAGGGGAATTCTACCAAACATTAAAGAAGAACTAATTCCTCTTCTCCTGAAACTGTTCCAAAAAATAGAAATGGAAGGAAAACTTCCAAATTCATTTTATAAGTTTGAACATTACCTTGATTCCAAAACAAGACAAAGATTCCATCAAAAAGGAGAATTACAGACCAATATCCCTGATGAACACAGATGTGAAAATTCTCACCAAAATACTAGCCAATAGGATCCAACAGTACTTTAAAAGATTTATTCACCACAACCAAGTGGGATTTATTCCAGGGCTGCAAGGTTGGTTCAACATCCACAAATCAATCAATGTGATACAATACATTAATAAAAGAAAGAACAAGAACCATATGATACTCTCAATCGATGCTGAAAAAGCATGTGACAAAGTACAGCATCCTTTCTTTTTTTTTTTTTTAAAGATTTTATTTATTTATTTGACAGACAGAGATCACAAGTAGGCAGAGAGGCAGGCAGAGAGAGAGAGAGGAGGAAGCAGGCTCCCCGCTGAGCAGAGAGCCCGATGTGGGGCTCGATCCCAGGACCCTGAGATCATGACCCGAGCCGAAGGCAGAGGCTTTAACCCACTGAGCCACCCAGGCGCCCCTACAGCATCCTTTCTTGATCAAAACTCTTCAAAGTGTGGGGCAACTGGGTGGCTCAGTGGGTTGAGCCTCTGTCTTTGGCTCAGGTCTTGATCTCAGAGTCCTAGGATTCAGCCCCGCATCGGGCTCTCTGCTCAGTGGGGAGACTGCTTCCCCTTCTCTCTCTCTGCCTGCCTCTCTGCCTACTTGTGATCTTTGTCAAATAAATAAATAAAATCTTTTTTAAAAAACCTCTTTGAAGTGTAGGGATAGAGGGTACATACCTTAATATCACCAAAGCCATCTATGAAAAACCTACAGCGAATATCACTCTCAATGGAGAAAAACTGAGAGCTTTTCCCTTAAGGTCAGGAACACGGCAGGGATGTCCATTATCACCACTACTATTCAACATACACTAGAAGTCCTAGCCTCAACAATCAGACAACAAAAAGAAATTAAAGGCATCCAAATCAGCAAAGAAGAACTCAAACTATCACTCTTTACAGATGATATGATACTTTATGTGGAAAACCCAAAAGACTCCACTCCAAATCTGCTGGAACATGTAGAGGAATTCAGTAAAGTGTCAGGATATAAAATCAATGCACATCGAGGAGTCAAGATGGCGGAGAAGTAGCAGGCTGAGACGACATCGGGTAGCAGGAGATCAGCTAGATAGCTTATCTAACCATTGTGAACACCTATAAATCCAACGGGAAATCGAAGAGAAGAAGAGCAACAATCCCAGAAACAGAAAATTGATCACTTTCTGAAAGGTAGGACCTGCGGAGAAGTGAATCCAAAGCGACGGGAAGATAGACCCCGGGGGGAGGGGCCGGCACCCGGCAAGCGGCGGAGCAACGGAGCACAAAATCGGGACTTTTAAAAGTCGGCTCCACTGGGAGACATCGCTCCAGAGGCTAAACTGGGGGGAAACCCAGGCGGGGTCAGCATAACCCCAGGACCCGCGGGGTCACAGAAGGACTGGGGATGTCTGAGTGCCGCAGAGCTCGCAGGTATTAGAGCGGGGAAGCCGGCTATAGCGACAAAGCCAAGGAGTGAGCTCTAAGCCCGGGGTTACCTTGTGCCGGTCGCAGGCTGGGTGGGCTCGGAGCGCGGCCGGAGGCCACGGAGACAAAAGCGACCCAGCGCTTTTCTCCAGCTCCAACAATTGACTGCTTTCCTCGAGGCGCGACCGCAAGCCAGGGAGGCGGGGCTATTGGGCGCTTTGCTCTGAGAGTGCACTGAGGAGCGGAACCCCAAGCTCTCGGCTCCTCCGGGCCGAGAGATTGGGAGGCCGCCATCTTCATTCCCGTCCTCCGGAACTCTACGGAAAGCGCTCAGGGAACAAAAGCTCCCGAAAGCGAACCCGAGCGGATTACTTAGCCTGGCCCCTGGCAAGGGCGGTGCAATTCCGCCTGCGGCAAAGACACTTGAGAATCACTACAACAGGCCCCTCCCCCAGAAGATCAACAAGAAACCATCCAAAACCAACTTCAGTCACCAAGAACAGCGGAATTCCACAGCAGGAGAAAGCAAATCCTACCTGGACAAAATGACAAGGCGGAAAAACTCACCTCAAAAAAAAGAACAAGAGGCCGTACCGAAGGCTGGAGACCTAATCAATACAGACATAGGTAGCATGACAGATCCAGAGTTCAGAATGACAATTCTCAAGGTTCTAGCCGGGCTCGAAAAAGGCATAGAAGATATTAGAGAAACCCTCTCCGGAGAGATAAAGGCCCTTTCTGGAGAAATAAAAGAACTAAAATCTAACCAAGTTGAAATCAAAAAAGCTATTCATGAGGTACAATCAAAAATGGAAGCTCTCACTGCTAGGATAAATGAGGCCGAAGAAAGAATTAGTGACATAGAAGACCAAATGACAGAGAATAAAGAAGCTGAGCAAAAGAGAGACAAACAACTACTGGAACACGAGGAGAGGATTCGAGAGATAAGTGACACCATAAGACGACACAACATTAGAATAATTGGGATTCCAGAAGAAGAAGAAAGAGAGAGGGGAGCAGAAGGTATATTGGAGACAATTATTGGAGAGAATTTCCCTAATATGGCAAAGGGAACAAACATCAAAATCCAGGAGATGCTAAGAACGCCCCTCAAAATCAATAAAAATAGGTCCACACCTCATCACCTGATAGTAAAATTTACAAGTCTTAGCAACAAAGAGAAAATCCTGAAAGCAGCCCGGGAAAAGAAGTCTGTAACATACAAGGGTAAAAACATTAGATTGGCAGCGGACCTATCCACAGAGACCTGGCAGGCCAGAAAGAACTGGCATGATATATTCAGAGCACTAAACGAGAAAAACATGCAGCCAAGAATACTATATCCGGCTAGGCTATCATTGAAAATAGAAGGAGAGATAAAGAGCTTCCAGGACAAACAAAAGCTGAAAGAATTTGCAAACACCAAACCAGCTCTACAGGAAATATTGAAAGGGGTCCTCTAAGCAAAGAGAGACCCTAAAAGTAGTAGATCAGAAAGAAACAGAAACAATATACAGTAACAATCATCTTACAGGCAATACAATGGCACTAAATTCATATCTCTCAATAGTTACCCTGAATGTTAATGGGCTAAATGCCCCAATCAAAAGACACAGGGTATCAGAATGGATAAAAAAACAAAACCCATCCATATGCTGCCTACAAGAAACTCATTTTAGACCCGAAGACACCTCCAGATTTAAAGTGAGGGGGTGGAAAACAATGTACCATGCTAATGGACATCAGAAGAAAGCTGGGGTGGCAATCCTTATATCAGATCAATTAGATTTTAAGCCAAAGACTATAATAAGAGATGAGGAAGGACACTATATCATACTCAAAGGGTCTGTCCAACAAGAAGATCTAACAATCTTAAATATCTATGCCCCTAACATGGGAGCAGCCAACTATATAAACCAATTAATAACAAAATCAAAGAAATACATCAACAGTAATACAATAATAGCAGGGGACTTTAACACTCCCCTCACTGAAATGGACAGATCATCTAAGCAAAAGATCAACAAGGAAATAAAGGCCTTAAATGACACACTGGACCAGATGGACATCACAGATATATTCAGAACATTCCATCCCAAAGCAACAGAATATACATTCTTCTCTAGTGCACATGGAACATTCTCCAGAATAGACCACATCCTGGGTCATAAATCAGGTCTCAATCGGTACCAAAAGATCGAGATCATTCCCTGCATATTTTCAGACCACAATGCTCTGAAGCTCGAACTCAATCACAAGAGGAAATTTGGAAAGAACGCAAATACATGGAGACTAAACAGCATCCTTCTAAAAAATGAATGGGTCAACCAGGAAATTAAAGAAGAATTGAAAAAATTCATGGAAACAAATGATAATGAAAACACAACAGTTCAAAATCTGTGGGACACAACAAAGGCAGTCCTGAGAGGAAAATATATAGCAGTGCAAGCCTTTCTCAAGAAACAAGAAAGGTCTCAAATACACAACCTAACCCTACACCTAAAGGAGCTGGAGAGAGAACAACAAAGAAAGCCTAAACCCAGCAGGAGAAGAGAAATCATAAAGATCAGAGCAGAAATCAATGAAATAGAAACTAAAAAAACAATAGAACAAATCAACAAAACTAGGAGCTGGTTCTTTGAAAGAATTAATAAGATTGATAAGCCCCTGGCCAGAATTATCAAAAAGAAAAGAGAAAGGACGCAAATAAATAAAATCATGAATGAAAGAGGAGAGATCACAACCAACACCAAAGAAATACAAACAATTATAAGAACATACTACGAGCAACTCTATGGCAACAAATTTGACAACCTGGAAGAAATGGATACATTTCTAGAGATATATAAACTACCACAACTGAACCAGGAAGAAATAGATAACCTGAACAGACCCATAACCAGTAAGGAGATTGAAACAGTCATCAAAAATCTCCAAACAAACAAAAGTCCAGGACCAGACGGCTTCCCAGGGGAATTCTACCAAACATTTAAAGAAGAATTAATTCCTATTCTCCTGAAACTGTTCCAAAAAATAGAAATGGAAGGAAAACTTCCAAACTCATTCTATGAGGCCAGCATCACCTTGATCCCAAAACCAGACAAGGATCCCACCAAAAAAGAGAATTACAGACCAATATCCTTGATGAACACAGATGCGAAAATTCTCACCAAAATACTGGCCAATAGGATCCAACAGTACATTAAAAGGATTATTCACCACGACCAAGTGGGATTTATTCCAGGGCTGCAAGGTTGGTTCAACATCCGCAAATCCATCAATGTGATACAATACATTAATAAAAGAAAGAGTAAGAACCATATGATACTCTCAATAGATGCTGAAAAAGCATTTGACAAAGTGCAGCATCCCTTCCTGATTAAAACTCTTCAAAGTGTAGGGATAGAAGGCACATACCTCAATATTATCAAAGCCATCTATGAAAAACCCACCGCAAATATCATTCTCAATGGAGAAAAACTGAAAGCTTTTCCGCTAAGGTCAGGAACACGGCAGGGATGTCCGTTATCACCACTGCTGTTCAACATAGTACTAGAAGTCCTAGCCTCAGCAATCAGACAACAAAAAGAAATTAAAGGCATCCAAATCGGCAAAGAAGAAGTCAAACTATCACTCTTTGCAGATGATATGATACTATATGTGGAAAACCCAAAAGGCTCCACTCCAAAACTGCTAGAACTTATACAGGAATTCAGTAAAGTGTCAGGATATAAAGTCAATGCACAGAAATCAGTCGCATTTCTTTACACTAACAACAAGACAGAAGAAAGAGAAATTGAGGAGTCAGTCCCATTTACAATCGTACCCAAAACCATAAGATACCTAGGAATAAATCTAACCAAAGAGGCAAAGAATCTATACTCAGAAAACTATAAAGTACTCATGAAAGAAATTGAGGAAGACACAAAGAAATGGAAAAATATTCCATGCTCATGGATTGGAAGAACAAATATTGTGAAAATGTCTATTTTACCTAAAGCAATCTACACATTTAATGCAATCCCTATCAAAATCCCATCCATTTTTTTTAAAGAAATAGAACAAATAATCCTAAAATTTATATGGAACCAGAAAAGACCTCGAATAGCCAAAGGAATATTGAAAAAGAAAGCCAAAGTCGGTGGTATCACAATTCCAGACTTCAAGCTCTATTACAAAGCTGTCATCATCAAGACAGTATGGTACTGGCACAAAAACAGACATATAGACCAATGGAACAGAATAGAGAGCCCAGAAATAGACCCTCAACTCTATGGTCAACTAATCTTCGACAAAGCAGGAAAGAATATCCAATGGAAAAAAGACAGCCTCTTCAACAAATGGTGCTGGGAAAATTGGACAGCCACATGCAGAAAAATGAAATTGGACTATTTCCTTACACCACACACGAAAATAGACTCAAAGTGGATGAAGGACCTCAATGTGCGAAAGGAATCTATCAAAATCCTTGAGGACAATGCAGGCAGCAACCTCTTTGACCTCCACCGCAGCAACTTCTTCCTAGGAACATCGCCAAAGGCAACAGAAGCAAGGGCAAAAATGAACTATTGGGATTTCATCAAGATCAAAAGCTTTTGCACAGCAAAGGAAACAGTTAACAAAACCAAAAGACAACTGACAGAATGGGAGAAGATATTTGCAAATGACATATCAGATAAAGGGCTCGTATCCAAAATCTATAAAGAGCTTATCAAACTCAATACCCAAAGAACAAATAATCCAGTCAAGAAATGGGCAGAGGACATGAACAGACATTTCTGCAAGGAAGACATCCAGATGGCCAACAGACACATGAAAAAATGCTCCACATCACTCGGCATCAGGGAAATACAAATCAAAACCACAATGAGATACCACCTCACACCAGTCAGAATGGCTAAAATTAACAAGTCAAGAAATGACAGATGCTGGCGAGGATGCGGAGAGAGGGGAACCCTCCTACACTGTTGGTGGGAATGCAAGCTGGTGCAACCACTCTGGAAAACAGTGTGGAGGTTCCTCAAAAAACTGAAAATAGAGCTACCCTACGACCCAGCAATTGCACTCCTGGGTATATATCCTAAAGATACAAACGTGGTGCTCCGAAGGGGCACGTGCACCCGAATGTTTATAGCAGCAATGTCCACAATAGCCAAACTGTGGAAAGCGCCTAGATGTCCATCAACAGATGAATGGATAAAGAAGATGTGGTATATATACACAATGGAATACTATGCAGCCATCAAAAGACATGAAATCTTGCCATTTGCGACGACATGGATGGAACTAGAGGGTATCATGCTTAGCGAAATAAGTCAATCGGAGAAATATAACTATCATATGATCTCTTTGATATGAGGAAGTGGAGATGCAAGGTGGGGGGGTTTGGGGGGAGGTAGGAAAAGAAAAAATGAAAAGATGGGATTGGGAGGGAGACAAACCATAAAAGACTCAATCTCAAGAAACAGACTGAGGGTTGCGGGGGGGAAGGGGGATGGGAGAGGGTGGTGGGGAAATGGACATTGGGGAGGGTATGTGCTATGATGAGTGCTGTGAAATGTGTAAACCAGACGATTCACAGACCTGTACCCCTGGGGATAAAAATACATTATATGTTTATTAAAATAAAAAAATTTAAAAAAAAATTAAAAAAATAAAATAAAATAAAATCAATGCACAGAAGTCAGTTGCATTTCTATACGCCAATAAGACAGAAGAAAGAGAAATTAAGGAGTTGATTCCATGTACAATTGCACCCAAAACCATAAGATACCTAGGAATAAACCTAACCAAAGAGGCAAAAAATCTGTACTCAGAAAACTATGAAGTCCTCATGAAAGAAATTGAGGAAGACACAAAGAAATGGGAAAATGTTCCATGCTCATGGATTGGAAGAACAAATATTGTGAAAATATCTATGCTACCCAAAGCAATCTACACGTTCAATGCAATCCCTATCAAAATTCCATCAATTTTTTTCAAAGAAATGGAACAAGTAATCCTAAAATTTATATGGAATCAGAAAAGACCTCGAATACCCAGAGGAATGCTGAAAAAGAAAACCAAAGTTGGTGGCATCATAATTCCAGACAATTCAAGCTCTATTACAAAGCTGTCATCATCAAGACAGTGTGGTACTTGCACAAAAACAGACACATAGATCAATGGAACAGAATAGAGAGCCCTGAAATGGACCCTCAACTCTATGGTTAACTAATCTTTGACAAAGCAGGAAAGAATGTCCAACGGAAAAAAGACAGTCTCTTCAACAAATGGTGCTGGGAAAATTGGACAGCCACATGCAGAAGAAGGAAACCAGACCACTTCCTTACACCACACACAAAAATACACTCAAAATGCATGAAGGACCTCAGTGTGAGACAGGTATCCAACCAGATCCTTGAGGAGAACACAGGCAGCAACCTCTTCGACCTCAGCCACAGAAAGTTCTTCCTACAAGCACCACCAAAGGCAGGGAATCAAGGACAAAAATGAACTACTGGGACTTCATAAGATCAAAAGCTTCTGCACAGCAAAGGAAATAGTCTAAAAAAACAAAAGACAACGGACAGAATGGGAGAAGATATCTGCAAATGACATATCAGATAAAGGGCTAGTATCTAAAATCTATAAAGAACTTATCAAACTCAATACCCAAAGAACAGGGGCTCCTGGGTGGCTCAGTGGGTTAAGGCCTCTGCCTTCGGCTCAGGTCATGATCCCAGGGTCTTGGGATCGAGCCCCGCATCGGGCTCTCTGCTCAGCAGGGAGCCTGCTTCCTCCTCTCTCTCTGCCTGCCTCTCTGCCTACTTGTGATCTCTGCCTGTCAAATAAGTAAATAAAATCTTTAAAAAAAATACCCAAAGAACAAATAATCCAATCAAGAAATGGGCAGAGGACATGAACAGACATTTCTGCAAAGCAGACATCCAGATGGCCAACAGACACATGAAAAGGTGCTCCACATCACTCGCCATCAGGGAAATACAAATCAAAACCACAATGAGATCCCATGTCACACCAGTCAGAATGGCTAAAATTAACAAGTCTGGAAATGACAGACATTGGTAAGGATGTGGAGAAAGGGGAACCCTCCTACCCTGTTGGTGGGAATGCAAGCTGGTGCAACCCCTCTGGAAAACAGCATGGAGGATCCTCAAAAAGTGGGAAATAGAGCTATCCTATGACCCAGCATTAGCACTACTGGGTATTTACCCTAAAGATACAAATGTAGTGATCCGAAGGGGCACGTGTACCCAAGTGTTTATAGCAGCAATGTCCACGATAGCCAAACTATGGAAAGAACCTAGATGTCCATCAACAGATGAATGGGTAAAGAAGATGTGGTATATATACACAATGGAATACTATGCAGCCATCAAAAGAAATGAAATCTTGCCATTTGGGACGACGTGGATGGAACTAGAGGGTATTATGCTGAGTGAAATAAGTCAATCAGAGAAAGACAATTATCAAATAATCTCCCTGATTCGAGGAAGTTGAGAGGCAACATGGGAGGTTTGGGGGTAGGAAAGGAATAAATGAAACAAGATGGGATTGGGAGGGAGACAAACCATAAGAGACTCTTAATCTCACAAAACAAACTGAGGGTTGCTGGGTGGTTGGGTTATGGACGTTGGGGAGGGTATGTGCTATGGTGCTGTGAGGTGTGTCAACCTGGTGATTCACAGACCTGTACCCCTGGGGCTAATAATACATTATATGTTAATAAAAAATAAAAAATTATTTTAAAAATAAATAAATAAAATAATATAAATAAATAAAATAAAATGTATAGACGTTTTAGCACATAATGGATTCATTTAACGAGTTGACCAGAATATGAATAAAAATAGCTTTTTAAGATGGAAAAAAAGTGATGCATTTGTGGAAACAAAAACTTTAACCCCGAATTCCACTTCAGCGTACGGACCCAAAAGAACTGAAAACAAAGACCCGAGCTGACCTCCACGCGCCCTTATTCAGCGTTTTCACGCCTGCCGAAAGGTGGAGGTAACACCCGCGTCCGCCGACCGACGAACGGGTGAACAAACCGGTATATACACAGCAGAACGCGATTCGGCCTTAAAAACGGACCTTCTGACCCAGATTACGACCCGGATTGAACCTGGAAGTCGCCCGCTGAGCGAAACCAGCCGGTCACGGAAGGACCGACGCGGGGACCCCCCCGGAGGCCGTGTCGCACGGCTGCGGGCCGAGGGGAGGGACCGGGGGGCTGGTGGGTCGCGCACACAGTCCCCCTCGGGGACGACAACGCTCCGGAGAATGACCTGCGGCAGGTGACCTCGGCCGCGGCTGCGGGGCCGCCCCCCGCCGCGTCTGAAGCGGTCCGTGTTGTCATGGGCACCGCCGTGAAAACACGAGGACGACGCACGTCGCCAGGCGCGGACCCCGGAAACGGCCCCGGGACGCGACCCTGCGGAAACGCCCCTCGGACCGGACCCATCGGGGTTGTGCAGACGGGGGGGCCTCGGGAGCGGGGCGGGACCGGAGAAGACGGCGCGGGCGGTGCGGCAGGCGGCGGCCGCCGAGGGGGCCTGCGGGCTGGGGGCCACCGCGGGCGCCGTCAGGGTCTCCGCACCTGGGGTTCCGCGGGGGTTCCGCGGGACGGCGTCGCTGTTCGCGGTCAAACGCCCGAAGCAGCCCGTGCGACGCGGCGGACGCGGTTCGGAAGCGACGGCGGGGGGTCTGCGTGCGGAGCTCTGGGCGGCGGCGACCCGGTCCCGCAGAGCCGAGGTCACCGCGGAGGACGCGGCGCTTCCCGACACCCCCGCGGCCCCACGTCGCGGCAGCAGAGACGACGTCGGACTCCGGGAGGGAGGCCGAGCCCGCCGGGTCCAGGTCCCCCGCGGGGACGGGCCACTCGCCCTGCAGGAGGCCGCGGCCGGCCGGAGCCCCGCGGGAGGACGGAGGCGGGGCCGAGCCTCGGGCGCGGCGGACGCGGCGGGACTCGGGGTCCCAGGTCCCCGCGGCGCCCCGCAGCCCGGTCGGAGCCGGAGGAGCGGGTCGGGCCTCGGGACAGCGGCCGGAGGGGGCGGCGGGAGGGGGCGGCGGGCGCGCGCGACAGACCCCGCGGCGGAGACGCGCCCGCTCCGGCCCGGGAAGCCGCGGGGCATCTCCCGCAGGAACCTCCGTCCCCCCAGCCCCGCCTGTCTCCGCGGACGCGCCTCCCCGCAGCCCCCCCCCGGCTGCCCCCGCCTCGTCCGGGACCCGCCGAGCCGGCGACAGGCCGGTCCTCCGACGCCGCGCGCCGCTGACGGCGGACACGGAGGGGGACGCGCGGGGACGGGACGAGCCGCGCCGGGAAACACCCGCCGGCCCCGCCGCCGCCCGCGGAGCCCGCGCTGTCGCTCCTCGACGCCCGGACTCCGGCCGGCCCCGCGGCGGGTGTGGACGCGGGAAGGACGCGCGGGGCGGGGCGGGGGGAGCGCGGGGCGGGGCGGGGGGAGCGCGAGCCCCGAGGGGGCGGCCGCGCCGGACCGTCTGAGGAGCCCCGGGAGCCGCGTCCGCGACGCACGGACACAGCCGCGACCCGGGGCGCATCCGAGCCCGGACAGGGGGGACCCCGCAGCCCCGCGCTCAGCCCCGCGGGACCACCACGCGCACACAAAGCCGCGGAAGCCGCACCGTCTACACAGCGCGCCCTTCCCCCGCGGGGCCCTGCGAGCCCGCGCCCCCTCGGCAGCGCCCGTCCGCGGCTTCTGCTCACCTTCTCCCACGACGGGGCCTGCGGGGGCCGGACGCCTGTTGGCCTGGACACCACCCCACCTTCTCTAGAAACCTCCAGGGCGGGTCGGGAGGAGGCCGGGCTCCTGTCCGTGTGGACACTGCCCCCCGTCCGCTGAAGCCCCCACCGAGGGTCCCGAGGAAGCCCCCACCGAGGGTCCCGAGGAAGCTGGGCTCCTGTGAAGCGGCTCCTGCCTCTCCCACAGGCAGAGAGGAAGCCCCCCGAGGCCAGGGGAGGCGGTGCAGGACCCCATGCTCTCCGCGCAGTGGAAGCGCCTGTCCCCTCCCCTGGGGCCAGCTGAATCCGACAGATTTTGAAACTCTCTAACTGAAACAGAGTACGATGTCCTGGCTTCTCCAGAATACCTAACGAACAATTACTTGGAAAGTGTAGAGGATACAATGAAATGCAGACCAAAACGTCACAACTAACACCGAAATTCACCAAAATTGTACATAAATTTAAAAGCACACCTATCAGATCATTCAAAAGAAAACATAAAAGAAACCTACGTGACCTTGGGCTTGGTGATGAGTCCTAACCCACAACAACAAAAGCCGATCCAAAAAATAATAATAATAATAATAATTGATACTGTGAACTTTAAAAACGTAACACCTCTCCCATGAAAGACCTTGCTCAGGGAACTCAAACGCAAGCTGCAGACGGTCTATCCTCCATCATTAGGAAATGACGGATTTAAACAACAGTGAGGTCGCACTGTGCTCCTATTAGAAATGCTGAGGTCCTCCGCATGGGCGGAGGGTGAGGAGTGACAGGAATGAGCTTTCACGCTGGGGACCCAGGGCCGGGCACTTTGGAAGGCGTCATGCAGTTTTTCCCAAGGCTGAACAGGTCCCATTTTCGGATCCAACTAGAGCACTTCTAGTGTTTGGACAACTGCTTTGGAAAACCATTTCCAAACAAAAACTAGCAGACAGTTACGCACGGCAGCTGTATTCATAATGGTTTAAAAACTTGAAAAAATCAGAACATCCTTCGATGGATGGATCCGTAGGTAGACGGCTGCCTCCTTGTGAAGCAGGTGAATGTACCACACCTCGAGGGTTACGTGGGCTGATTCATTTTGAAGAACAGCAGACACGGGGGAACCTCTGAAACCGGGCGGAAGCAACTGTTTGGTGAGTGAAATTTACACTTCTTCTTTTTTTAAATTTACGCTTCTAAAAGAAGGTTCCATTTGTAAGGCTGTCTCTACCAAGAACAGAATGACTAAGACGGAAGAAACTCTTATCAAAAGAGAAGGGCAGACTCAAATCCGCTTGACAACCACAGCCTCATTTGCTGTGCTTGGCTTAATAATGCCCCTTAACGGACCTTCCCACCGTCGGACAGCTTTCCTCTGTCTTCGGCTGCAGATACTGACCGTGATGGCTTTGAGCCATTCGGGAGAGTGACTCCA
This sequence comes from Martes martes, assembly GCF_963455335.1. Classification (NCBI taxonomy): domain Eukaryota; kingdom Metazoa; phylum Chordata; class Mammalia; order Carnivora; family Mustelidae; genus Martes; species Martes martes. Next base: position 41,157,655 of record NC_137906.1, on the reverse strand, counting down.
TCTTCCTAGGTATCCGCGGTCTTAAACTTGTGTGGGGTTTTCTTCCTCCTCTTATTTGGGGGGAGTTGGCGGTCTCAGCCAAGAGCCTGGTGGAGAGAGGAAGTACTTTTGCTCGCCTGCACATGCAATGCAGAGCTACCAAATAACAGGAAAGAACGAACAGTGAGCCCATGGAAAGACATGCATGAATGTTACGTGTATTTTGCTGTGGAAAAAAATCAGTCTGAAGAGGCTACACACAGCACGAACCCATTTAGATGACATGCGGAAAAGCAAAACTAAAGAAATGATAAACAGATTATGGGGTTGAGGTTAAAAGTTTCACATGGAAGGGCACGTTGGTGGCTCAGTCGGTTATGCTTCTGCCTTGGGCTCAGGTCATGACCCCCAAGCCCTGAGACTGAGCCGTGCCCCTCCCACCCCCCACCCGACCCTACCCCGGTCTGCACCCCCGCCCCATCAGGCTCCCTGCTCAGCGGGCTGTCTGCCCCTCACCCCACTCGTGCTCTCTCAATCTCTCTCTCAAATAAATAAAATCTTTAAAAAAGGAAAAAAGAAATTTCACATAGAATAACGACGGATACCCAAGTCTTCGCTCCTAAAAGCACAACTATCAGATTATCCAAAAGAAAACATAACATCTTTGCATTTGTGGACCCGAAGAGTCAGTCATCACCTATTCAGATAAAGTTACCTAGAATGCATGATCGTCACAAGATGGAATACAAAATGTGACAAATAATCTAACTGTATTAGAAATGTACGGGGTGGGGGGGGGCAGGTGGCTCAGTCAGGTAAGTGGCTGACTTGGCATCCACTCAGGTCATGACCTTGCTGCGGGACGCAGCCCCCGACTGGGCTCTGCGCTCAGTGGAGAGTCTGCTTCAGATGCTCCCCGCCCTTCCTCCAGCTTACGTGTACACCCTCTCTCTCTCTAAGACAAATAAATTCTTAAAAAAACAAAGAAAGAAACGTATGGGGGAAAACTGGCTGTAGGCGGTAGGGCAAAAGGTCCTCATCTGAATATGGAGAACAAAGGCAAAACAAATACAGAAAAAATTGGATTTCTTCTGCAGCCTAAGGAGGTTTGGGAACACAGGTGAGGTTCAGAGGGGTGAGGTCCGGAGCCGACCACCGAGAAAGAACTCTTGAGATGTTCTGATGCAAAATGGCGGCTTATTAAAGTCTGGGGACAGGGCCCGCGGGCAGGAAGAGCTGCACCAGGGTCTTGAGGTGATTAATTAGTGGGCGTTGGAGGAAGTGAGAAGGAGGAGGTTTCAAAAGAACGTTCGAATGCTGAAGGGGACTGACCTACAAGATACCTACAAGACATCAGAGGTCAAGCCATTGTCCAGTTAAGGTTGTTTTCTCCTCTATCAAGGTTTTTTTTTTCTCTTTTTTTGTTGTTAGTCACCACACAGTACTGCATTAATTTTTAGAGGTAGTGTTCCATGATTCATTGTTTGCTCGTAACGCCCAGTGCTCACTGTAACACGGGCCCTCCTTGATACCCACCACCAGGCTCACCCGTCCCCCACCCACTCCCCTCTGAAACCCCCAGTTTGTTTCCCGGAGTCCAGAGTCTCTCACGGTTCATCTCCCCCTCCGACCCCCCGCCTCCGACCCCTCCGCCTCCGACCCCCCGCCCTTCTCCTAACGTCCTCTCTGCTGCTCCACGTAGGAATGACACGATACGATAATCGTCTCTGCTTGACTTGTTTCACTTCGCATGATTCCCTCCGGTCCGGCCGTGTCGATGCAAATGGGTTTTCATCCCTCCTGACGGCTGAGTAATGTTCCGTTGTGCGTATGGACCGCAGCTTCTTTATCCGTTCGTCTGCGGAAGGGCATCTCAGCTCTTTCCACAGTGTGGCTGTTGTGGACGTTGCTGCCATGAACACTGGGGTGCAGGTGCTCCTTCTTTTCACTACATCTGTATCTTTGGGGTAAATACCCAGAAATGCAATTGCTGGGTCGTAGGGTTGCTCTGTTTTTACCTTTATGAGGAAGCTCCATGCTGTTTTCCAGAGAGGCTGCACCAGCTTGCATCCCCACCGACAGTGCAGGAGGCTCGCCTTTCTCCGAATCATCTCCAGCATCTGTTGTTTCCTGCCTCGTCAATTGTTGTCATTCTAACTGGTGTGAGGTGGCATCTCAGTGTGGTTTTGATGTCTCCCGGATGACTAGTGATGTGGAACACTTTTTCATGGGTCTGTTGGCCGTTTGTAGGTCTTCTTTGCAGAAGTGTCTGCTCAGGAGTGGTGGGGGGGGGTGTGCAGGGTGTCAGCTTGTGTCTTGTCCTCAGCCAGCCTTCTGTCCCCTCATCACAGCCCATCGATAACAGATCTAAGACAAGCCCCGTGATCTTCCTCCAGGAACTCAACTGCCTCAATACTGATACTTTGTTAAGGACAAAAGGCAACCGTGGCTTGACATTAGCCCGGCCATCAGGATCCTATGTCTTCTCCCACATATAAAAATCCCTTTAGAAACTTCCGCTGTCTCACCACCCCCCAAGATGTATGTTACCAACTATCTCCTAACATATGGCCCACTGACATACATCTCGGGGTCTCATGAATCAAGGTTTTACCAGACAGTAGTAAATGACCCCTTGAGGTCCACCTTGCTTCCAAATTCCTTATAGACTGACATATCCCTAACAGCCCAACTTGACAGTCTGTAATCAGTCACTCCTCACAATCCCAGTGCAGCTCTTTCTGCCCAGGAAAGAGCTGTGGGTTAAAAAAACCACTTCTTTGCCTCCAAAGAGAGCATCTCTTAGACCAAGTTCTTCCCCCCGGTTGTGACCCAACTGGTGGTAGCAGTGTGAGAGCTCCCCCTTCAGGCTTCCTGGCTCCACTTTAAGTAAGGTTTCCTCCATTTAATTTTCACAAAATCTTTAAAATCAGGTGTGTAGACGCGGGCTAGAACACACGCATGTATTTCCCCGCATCGTCGTCTGAACAGAGTGAGTTCCCGCGGTATATGAGTCTTTTATGCCATTCTCTATAAAAAGGACCTTTGGAAGAGACGGCTGGCTCTAGGGGTTGGGACAGTGGCTGCTGGACCCAGGATAATCCTGAAGTATCAGAAAATGAGGAAGTGGGGCACCTGGGCGGCTCAGTGGGTTGAGCCTCTGCCTTCGGCTCAGGTCACGATCCCAGGGTCCTGGGATTGAGCCCCGCATCGGGCTCTCTGCTCAGCGGCGAGCCTGCTTCCTCCTCTCTCTCTGCCTGCCTCTCTGCCTACTTGTGATCTCTGTCTGTCAAATCAATAAATAAAATCTTAAAAAAAAAAAAAGAAAAGAAAAGAAAATGAGGAAGTACCGATAATAACAAAAATCCACCAAGTTGAATTATGTCAAGGGACACAGGAGACCACAGAAAGAGCCACAGCAGGAATAAACAGACCATCCGACACCCCACGGCTGGAATAAAACCAAAGCCTAAAATAACTGCCCGGGTGTTCGCACTGGTAAAAAAAATAACTTATTACACAGACTTTTTCTTTTTTGTCATGAGTAGAAAACAACGCACAAGAATTCCAAATGCTCGATGTAGACACTCAGCCACCCATCAGGGGGGTGGAGCTAAGTCCGCAAAACATCGGACCATCCCCCCTCGACACTGTCAAGGTCACTGGAACAAGAGAAATCTCAGAAACTGTCAGAGCCGAGAAGAGCTGAAGAGACGTCAGGACCACCTGCCGTGTGGCCGCACACGGGACCCTGCGGCAGCAAAGGCAGAGCAGAGGGAAACCAGACACAAGATGAACTTCCGTTAATAGTAAGATATCGGGGCGCCTGGGCGGCTCCGTGGGTTGAGCCTCTGCCTTCAGCTCAGGTCATGATCTCGGGGCCCTGGGATCGAGCCCCGCATCGGGCTCTCTGCTTAGTGGGGAGCCTGCTTCCCCCCGCCTCTCCGCTGCCTCTCTGCCTACTTGTGATCTCTGTCGAATAAATAAATAATCTTAAAAACATAAGATATCAATACTGGTTCATCAACTGTGACAATTCTGGGGAAAAAATAGAAGCAGAACAGAAATTAAAAGTCAAATAAAAGAGGGGCACCGGGGCACCTGGGTGGCTCAGTGGGTTAAGGCCTCTGCCTTCGGCTCAGGTCATGGTCCCAGGGTCCTGGGATCGAGCCCCGCGTCGGGCTCCCTGCTCAGCACGGAGCCTGCTTCCCTTCCTCTCTCTCTCTGCCTGCCTCTCTGCCTACTTGTGATCTCTGTCTGTCAAATAAGTAAATAAAATCTTAAAAAAAAAAAAAAAAAGAGGGGCACCCGGGTGGCTCAACGGGTTAAGTATCGGCCTCTTGATCTCAGCTAAGGTCTTGATCTGAGGGTCATGAGTTCAAGCCCTGCGTTGCCAATTTTGCTTAAAATAAAATTTTTAAACATTGTACAAGTCAAATTAGAGAGAACACTGGAAGCCTAGAGGGAATGGGTAATTTCCAAGTAAAAACGCACATTAACGAAACGGTATAAAGAAATATACTGATACAAAGAAAACAGAAACAGACCAATGAGCATGAAAAGGTCACAGTGAGGCTTGGAAATCTCCCACTGGAATCCCCCCCAGAAACAGCGGGGTTCATAGCAAACACCTGAGTGTTCTGATTTCAGTCTCAAAGCGGGATGGGTTTCTATAGTTCATCTACCGTAGGATGCCAGTGATTCCAAAGTAAACACGATTGTATGTACCATCATAAATGTGCTCCCAGTTCAACAGGGACTTTCTCAACAAAAGGAAAAAAAGTTTGATGAGTTTACGTCCATTAAAACCAGAACAGTTTTAATCTTTAAGAAATTCAGGTTTGGTATAAACCGTATATCGAAGCTTAGATGCTGTTGCTGTTCTCAACACAGCTGCGTCTCGATGTTCATCTAACTGTCACGGGAACAGAGAGGGCCTCGAGCGGGGCCCGGGGAGGCCAGGCTGCCGCCCCGCACACACTCGCGGCCCGATGCTCCCTCCTCTCTGAGCCGCAGGGTCTGTGCAAAGCGCTGCAGTGTGCCACGGTTGTGACGGGCCAAAGCCCTGCTGGGGGGGCACTTCTGGAAGATGCGTCCTGCTGAAATGCTACAGGAGAGAGGAAAAATAAACCCAGAGCAGCCGGACACCCAGGGCTCCGTGCATCTCTGGGGGACCTGCCGTGGGTCTCCCTCCTGCCCCCCGAGGACCGGCTCTCTGCTTTGTCCTCACAACCCCCAAGTGCCCGGAAGCCGCGGGCCTCCCTGCCCCCCACTCACCGTCCAGCTGCGGCCAGTTCACCCACTCAGGAATGGCCTGGGGAGTCTCTGAAATTTAGAGTTCTGAGTAGCTAGTGTCCTAGTTTGGAAATTCCAACTGAAATTGAGCCCACGGTCCCTGTGCCTTGGTAGGAAAATGTAAAGACAACAACAAGCAAACCAGAAGGTCATGTACAGACGTCAGCGGACGTCAGGACTGTGGTGTGAATGTCTGCATCCCCCCACATTCATGTGCGGAACCCTAATGAAAAACGGGATAGTGTTAGATCGGACTAGGGTTCGGGGGACAGTGCCGTCCCTCCAGGTGAGGGTAAGGCAAGAGCCCCGCCACCAGACACACCCTCATCGCAGACCTGTGCCCCCCACCGCTGCGAGCAGTCGGCTCCCACTGTCCTCAAGCTACCTGGTCTGGGACAGCTTGACAGCAGCCGAGACAGGCTGAGGGGATCAGCGACGACACACACAGCAAATTGGGACGCGAAACGGGAAAAAACTACGGAAAATTAAGGTCCTTAAGTATAAATCTAACAATATACGTAAATGTATTCACAGAACGTTAAAACAGATGAGAGAACTCAAACGACATATAAATAAGTGTGCCTTTGGCCGCGGTGTCTCGGGAAGGCAGGGTGGTCACCAGCACTCGGGGCCGGCCGAGGCGACCTGGCCAGGGCTCCCTCCTTCCGCCCTGCTCGAACCCACACGGTCTAACCCGGAAACGTGGCCTCAGGAGGTGCTGCCTGTGCTCCCCCAGTCTCTGAAGGACACTGGTTTCAGTATGTTGAGCGGCAGATATCCAAGACACCCCCTTAATGCCAACTCGCTGTACATAAAATGAAAATACGTCCATTATGAGAAACACAGGTGAAATCAATATTGTTAAGATAGCAATTCTTTCTACCTTGAGCTACGGATTCAGTGGAATCCCAAATTCCCACCCAAGGTATTGACCGACCAGCTGACGTGAGACTCAGAACCTCATCTGTGGACCCGAAGACTCAGCACAGGCCACCGGAGTCGCTCGGTCGGTTAAGCCTCTGCCTTCGGCTCGGGTGGTGATCCCAGGGTCCTGGGATCGAGTCCCGCATCGGGCTCCCTGCTCAGCGGGGAGCCTGCTTCCTCCTCGGCCCTCCCCACCCCTGCTCATGCTCGCTCCCTGGCTCTCTCACACAAAATTAAATAAGTAAAATCTTTAGAAAAAGAACAAAGACAGCATGAAGGTGCGGTAATGAAGAGAATGTGGTCGTGCTGAAGGGACAGATGAAAGGAGCACAGACAGCAGCAGAGACGTGCCCACGGTCACTTCACGTGTCACAGGGACAAGGCGTGTCCACAACGGAAGGGAAGTCTGCCCCCCCAGATGGTGACAGAACAATGAGAAAACACTCGGGGCGGGGGAGGGGATGTGAACGCAGACTTTACAACTTACACAGAAATTTACTCACAATGGTCCGCACATACGAATTTTTGAGTGCAAAGCTGTGAGAATTCTAGATCTACACAACCTTGGGAGGTGCGCTTGGGCAGCTCAGTCTTTTAAGCGTCTGACTCTTGATCTCAGGGTCATGAGTTCAAGCCCCTCGCTGGGCTCCATGCTGGGCGTGGGGCCCACTTCAAAATAAAAGAAAAAATAACATAAGATAAAGGAATAACACATACATGACCTTGGGCTTGGTGATGAATTTTTTTTTAAGATTTTATTTATTTATTTGACAGAGAGAGATCACAAGTAGGCAGAGAGACAGGCAGAGAGGGAGGGGGAAGCAGGCTCCCCGCTGAGCAGAGAGCCCGATGCGGGGCTTGATCCCAGAACCCTGGGATCGTGACCTGAGCCGAAGGCAGAGGCTTTAACCCACTGAGCTGCCCAGGCGCCCCCGTGATGAGTTTTAAAACACCAAAGCCAGTCTCTGAAAGAAAACAATGGCTGATGTTCTCTCTGGCACAACGTAATCTACTCGTGAAAGATGCACTGAGGAGAACCCGAAGAGAAGCCACAGATGGGGAGAAAACGTTCAGAAAACACATCGGAAAAAGGACCCCTGTGCAAAATATCCAAGCAAACTCCGAAAGCGAAAAAGAGGACCGACAACCCAATTAAAGATGAGTAAAGATCCGAACACAGCCCTCGGCGAACCAGAGGTACCGATGACAGACTAGCATAGAATAAAGCTACACACCACGTGTCACGAGGGAAAAGCAAATGAAAACAGTGAGTTGGGCCGCGCATCTGCGGAAGCGCCACAGTCTCCAGAGAAACGGCGGTGGCAGCGGGACCGGCGTTCACCGCTGCTGCCGCGCATAATGTCCCCGCCGCGGCGAAGGCCCTCGAGCTACTCACTCCAGACCACACGGGATCTCACGGTGTAAGCCAACAAGCACACTCCCGGGTATTTAGACAACGGCTCTGAAAACATCCACCCAAGCCAAGCCCAGCCTGCTCTCACGCACGGCTCCTCTCTCCCCAACGGCCAGATACTTTCCAGCGGACCAGGGTGTCCTTCAGCAGGTGAGCGGATGACCAAGCGAGATGCGTCCGTGTGTGCGACGGGACACGACTCGCCCACGGGGAGCAATGATCCGTCGAGCCCCACCAAGACACGGGTGAGTCGTGTGTGCACGTCACCGAGGGACGGGAGACCATCTGACTGACGGTACCATCCCACGTGCGTGGCAGCGGGGAAGGAAACATCACAGAGACGGCGAACGGCAGTGACTGAGAGTCGCTGGCGGGGTCTGACCGGGAGAACGAGGCGCTGAAAGAAGGAGCCGATGGGCCGGGGCGACCGCTGGCGTCCACTGGGGGAGCCCCGCTAGGTGTCCGAAGCAGCGGTGTCCCTGGGAGAAGTCCTTCCAGCTCCAGGGGACAAGGGTCTCCTCCATCACGTGTGTTGCGATTTCAGGAGCAGTTCGTAGGGAGACTTTTTTTTTGAGGGTGTGATAACATATACGTGACATTAAATTTTCCTTTCATTAGTTTTTATTTTTAAAACTCTGGTAAAATACACACAACATAAAATTTACCATCTTCACCATTTTCAAGGGAGCGTTCACACTGCCGTGGAACCGTCACCGCTACCGCCTCTCGTCTCAGTGCACGAGAGTTCTGGTTTCTTCACATCCTTGTCAAAAGTCGCTTCTGGTTTTCTTAGATAACAGCCGCTTTCGTGGGTGTGAACTGGCACCTCACTGTGGTTTTCATGTTCATTGCCCTGATGTCTAAGGACGTTAAGCATCTTTTCATGCGTTGGTTGGGGCTGGATTAGGCAGTGACCCACGTGTAAGACACCCAATAACATGCAGGATTTAACAGACTATTTGGGGATGGAATATCTGCTATGACCTCAGTATCCAGAATATACAAAGAGCTTTGATGACTCAACAACACCAGGACAAGCAAACCAACTAAGAAATAGGCAAAGGACTTGAACAGCTTGTCTCCGAAGAGGAGACACGGTAGCCCACGAAAGATGTTCACCACCACCAACCACTGGGGAGGCGCAAGTCAAAATCCCACTGAGGTACCCCTTTATCTGGTCAGAATGGCGATCCGAGGAGCCCTGGCTGGCTCACTCAGAAGAGCACGTGACTCTTCTTTTGTTTTTTTAAGAATGTATTGACTTATTTTTAGAGGAAAAGAGAGACCAGCGGGTGGGGCAGAGGGAGAGAGAATTCCACGCAGACCACGAGTGCGGAGTCTGACGCCGGGCTCCACCGCGCGACCCCCAGATCATGACCTGAGCCAAAACCAGGAGTCAGATGCTCAACGGACTAAGCCACCCAGGCGCCCTGGGCACGGGACTCTTGACCTCAGGGTTGTGAGTTCGAGTCCCACATTGGGTGTAGAGATTCCTTAAGTAAGGAAACTGACAAAACAAACCAAATTTAGGAAAGGACAGTAACAGTAGTCGGTGAGGATGTGGAGAAGGGGGATGCGAGTACGGTACTGATGGAAGGTGCCGATGTCTCTGTGAACGGTTTGGCAGTTGCTCAAAAATTCTAAACACTGAGTCGCCGTACAACCTAGCAATTCCACTCGTAGGAACGTACCCAAAAACACAGAAAACAGTGTGAAACAAAAACGTTGACGTCAGCGTTCACAGCAGCACCGCTCACAGCAGGGAAATGTGGAAACAGCCCACATGTCCTCCAAAGGGGTGAACAGTGAACGTGGTCCATCCATGCACGGGAGGCACGGCCGGCCCCGGTGAGGCAGCCGCCCACAACGCACACGGGTGAGCCTGGGGAACACCGTGTGGCGGGGGAGGCCAAGCCGGAGGCCGCTGACACACAGTGCCCGGGAGAGACAGGAGGAGGGGAGCGGGGGCGGAGGACGGGCACGTGGAGGGCCCCGTGGGGGGTGACGGCTGCTCAGCGGGAAGGGGCTTTCCTTCGGGAGTGAGGACAGTCGGGCGGTATCATGCATAAATATCACGGCATTACGCCCTTTAAAAGTTGGGGTTAAGCTACGAGGATTTCACCACACTGAAAAACACAGAGGGGGCTGGCTCAGCCGGCGGCGCATGGCACTCTTGATCTGGGGTTGTGGGTTCAAGCCCCGCATTGGGTGTAGAGATTACTTAAAAATTAAAAAATCTTTAAAAACAAAACCAAAAACAGACCGAGACTGCTGGACGTCCCCCCTCGCCAAGGAGGTCCCCTTGCCTCACGGCTCTCAGTCTGGCCTCCCAGGCCCTCCACAGTCCAGCCGGCTGCATTTTGGGACCCTTGCGCTCCAGCCCTGCCCTGCCCCCAACTCCTGGAAACGCGCGCCCACTTCGGGATCCATTCCCAGGCCCCTGCTCTCCGACCCCCTCAGGGCCCAGGGCTCAACCACTTCCTCATCCGCGGCCTTCAAACGGGGGGGGGGGGGGGACGCTGGCACGCGGCCTCCCCGGGCCGTCTCCTCGCAGCGGGGGGAAGCGAGCGTTTCCTGGGCACGCAGGTGTGCAGCGACTGGCAGGGGAACTCACAGCAGCCCAACGAGGAGGGACGGGGAGCCCCGCGGCTGGAGGGGCCGGCACGGCTCACCCACCGTCCCACAGCCTCCGAGGGGTGCTCCGGCTCCAGGCGCCGCGAAGAGAAAACGTGGGACCCACAGGAGCGGTGGCCACACGGAAGAGGCACCCAGCTGTGGGGGTCACTGGTCACACGTAGGTAGCCTAGGTTCCCCGGGAGGCCACAGGAGCCACGCTGCTCACAGAGGCTGCTCTAAGCCCCTGGCCCAGGGCCCACCAGGGGTGTGTTCCAGGATGTAATTCACGCTGGTTTTTTTCATCCTTGGTTAGAATTGAAGATGCTGCATGTCACGTCTGTCCACACCCCTCCCGCTCTCTACGGCTACAAATACATTCTGGGCCTTGCCTCACCCCTGCTGACCACGCTCTGGCTCTGCTGAGGCTCCCCACAAAACCCCAGGGGCTCCACGGGCACAGAGGAGGGGGATGCCTGTCTGACGCAGAGGGGACTGTCACCCTGGGGACCCGGGGGGCCACAAGTGCTTGTCTCTGCGCAGAGCCCAGGGGTCACCAGAGCCCCACGGAGAGGGACCGGCTCGTCTGCTCCTCCCTTTCAAACGTCAGAAGCCCCAGAAAGCCCCAGCGTAGACAGACCCCACCTCGGGGCCCGTCTCCCCGCGGGCAGCTGGTTCTTGGAGTCACAGCAGGAGACAGGGAAGGCCCCACCTCAGCCGTGCCTGCCGGGAGCAAGCCGGCCCTCTAAGGGGGTCGGGGCCAACACCGCCCTCCTCTGGGGGGCCGGGACAGAGCCCAAGAGCAGGGAGGGAGGTGGTGGGCAGGGGAGGGAGGCTGAAGGGAGGGGCCGCCGGCCGGCCTGCCCCCATCCGGACAGGACGTCTGCGCAGGGCTCCATTCTCAGAGAAACTTTCATCCGTTTTCCACAAAACGGACTTTGTGCCCTCGGCCAAGTCAGCGTTCTAGATGAAACCGGGTGACTGTGAAGGGCGGGAGCGAAGCAAAGGCCCTGGGGTCCTCACACGACCCGTGCAGCGGGGTCTGGCCGCTCGCCGTTACCGGCTCCCACAGCACTACTTCCTGGCCGGGCATCCAGGCTCTGCTGGTCACAGGAAGGGCCCCCGGCCAAAGCCGGGCTGGCCCCCGAGCTCAGCGAGTTTCCTGGGAAGGTGGGGGGGTGGCAACCTCCCGAGCAGCCCAGGGTCCAGTAGTCGCCGCTGCCGCCCTCTGACGGCGGGGGGGCTGGCCTGAGGGGACACGTGGGGGCCCAGTCCTCCTGCGGCAGGTAGGCGGGCGGCTGGCCTCGCTGGACCACAGGCCTGGCCAGCAGCGCAGCCTCCAGGAGGCTGGCCCCAGGGCCCTCCTGCTGCTCCTCCAGGACCCCTGACTGCCAGGGGTCCACCGGGTCATAGGTCAGCCACGCGATGTCCTCATGGACGCCAGACTCCGAGGCTCCTCGTGGGGAACGGCCGCTGTCCTGACTCGGCAGCACACCGGTTCTGTGGGCCCCTGTCCAGGTCTAGGACAGACAGCACGGGGGGAGGGGGTGGGAAGGGCTCAGGCAGCGGGCTCGGGACTCGCCCCGGAAGCAGCCGCCCCCTCCTCCCAGAAGCTCCCCCGGCGTCCTCACCCCGAGCCCAAGCAGCGACTGTGTGTGGAGCACTCCATCTCACCCCCCACGCGCCAGCCTGCCCGCGGCCCAGGACCCCGAGTCCCGTCAGGACGCTCAGCGACCCCCCACCTCCCTGCTCACAGCAGCCTGGAACAGGGTGCAGGCGGCGACGGGTGCCGGGGACACAGAAAATCCCTGGTGGCTGCTCTAGGCATCAGCTACAGAGGCTGGGCAGCGCCTGCTGGACCCCCGCTCACTCACACACTCACACTCACTTGCACACTCTCACACACTCACACACACACACCAGGAGATGCCGCGGGGACACCACTTTTGGGCTGACGGCAGCAGACCTGGACACCCCTGTGTGGTCGCGGGAGGCCCCCACCTCCCAAAGGAAAGCATTTCCTCGGTGGGACCAGGACCCGCACCAGGCGGACCCCACACACCCAGCCTTCCGCGTCTGCCGGGATCCCGGGAGCCGAGTCACGGCAACACAGAGCCCCCGAGGGGTCTAATCACCGGGCGGGTGACTCGGGTCTAGAGGAGGGCGGGGTGCGTGTGGCTGAGATGACGCCTTCTAGGACGGTCACCTCAGGGCTCTCGACCGTGAGGGCCGCTGCCTGGGAGAAGGAGGCGGCCTCCCCCGAGGGTAAAACGCTCAGCTTTAAGCTCTGAGGTATACTTTTGGACAACAACCTCGAGGCCCAGCAGCGGCAGGGGCCGCGGGGAAGGACCCCAGGAAGCATCCCGTCCCGTCCTCCGCCCGCAGTGGGGATCCGGAGACCACCCGCGGGAGCTCCCCCCACCCCCCGCCCAGGGGGCAGGAGCCACCAGGCCAGCGGGAAGGGGAGGCGTCAGATGCAGACTCTCCAGGTGGGACTCACCAGGGCCCACAAAGGGGGAAAGGGGGAGCGCGGCAGCGCTACCCTCGGGAACCGGGAGGGGCCGGGCCCTCCTCAGGGACCCGCAGAGCAGTAGCTCCCAGACCCCTGATGGCCCCAAGGCTGGCGCGAGCAGCAGACCCTCCCCACAGACGCCTTCAGAGAAGCCGGGACGAGACGCGGCGGCCACAGTCGCCCCGTGACGTGACCACGTACCTCACAGGGGCCGCTTCCCCAGAAGGAAAAGAAACCCGCGAGAGAGAACGAGGCTAATTGTCTGGATGCATCTGAGCGGCGTGTGTAAATTTAAACCCACTACGTATACCAAAAACAGCTCAGAGCACCCACAAAGGCCCCATACCGGCCCCAACTCTCACCCGAAGCCCACATCCTCGACAGGCCAGCCGTGGGGGGACCCCAGCCCCGCCCCCCTCCCCACCGCGGGCGGCGCGCACCTGGAAGTCCCCGTTGTGCACACTGTAGAGGGACTGGAAGAAGACCGCCGGAGAGGGCACGTTCCAGGAGAGGCTCCTCTTCACCCTGAGGCCAGGACGGACAGCTGGAGGCCTCTGCATGCCCAGCGAGGGGTCCTCGGAGGCCCGGCTCCAGGAAGCACGGGACCCCGTGCGAGCTTCGCACCCTTCCTGCCAGAGGCCGCCCCACCTCCTGCCTCTCACTGGGTCCAAACCTGTTCTCAGGGCAAAACCCGACACCCGCCCCTATGGCCTGCCAGACCAATGACCCCGTAGAACTGACACCCACCAAGACCCACATCCTTTACAGGGTGAGTCGTGACGCTGGGCTCAGGGCTACAGGGTGCCCCTTGGGTCCTCATCCCACAGAGGGAGCGGACAGGAGGCAGCTCCCTGCACCACCTGACTCCTCCCTGAGCAATACAGAGCCACGGGCCGTCCCACAAGGATATGGCCCACGACTCCAACACAGCAGGTCCAAACCGGCCTCACCAGCCCCCCCGGGGAGCACGTGGCCCCCCCAGGCCCCACCTCGGGGATCACCGGTCCTCTGCCCCCTCCGCCTCCCTTCTTAGGCCTGCAACTGCCTTCCCTTGGCTCCCTCTCCCGCCAGCTCTGGCACATGGCCATCCTCCGTACACCACCCCTTGGCCTCCTGGTGGGTCCTCCCCATCCCCTCGGACTCCCCAAAATCTATCCTCACAATACACTGTTTCACGTGCTCGAAGACCTCTCCTCTGCTCCAGGTCAAGTCTGCTGTCCACACCGACCGGCACGCCCCCCCCCGCCCCGCTCTCGTCCTTTCTGCGGTGAGTCCGCAGCCGGTCAGTCTCCTCCGGGCCCCTCCCACACCCTGACAGGGGTGATGGTTTACTTCAGAAGGGCCCTACGTCTGTTGGGTTCTCTGTGGCGTGCACTGGAGTCCTGAGCACACCAGGGCCCCAAAACGATCTTTTCAGAGAAGGCGTTTAAAAGTCAGCAGGCCACAGAGCACCTCCAGAGGCTCTTGGGTGCCGCGGTCCCAGTGAACTTGGGTCCCCCTGAGCGTCTTTGGGGCCCTACAACCCCCAACACACTTGACAAGTGGGGAACTCTCCAGAGGCCCAGGGCAGAATCTCAGTCCATCCAGGATCAGATGGTGGGGAGGGCAGATGGTGGGAGGGAGGGCCGCTCTGGCCCAAGATGCCCCCCCACACAGCCACACACACGCACACACGCACACCTTGGCTACCAACCTGGGTGAAAGCTTGAACACGAGGTAGGTCAGGCTGGTCAGCAGCAGAAAGACGGGCACAGCGACGAGGGTGCTGCTGCCGGGCTGCCCCCGAGAGGAGGACAGGGGGCCTGTGGGCAGGAAGGGCCCAGGGTTGTGAACCTCCTTGGCACCAGGGTGTTCCTCCAAACCCACGTGGCAAAGCACGGGTAGGAGTGCCCAGGGCCACGTGGGAATTTCCTCCCAGGCCCAGGGGCTGTGTCCTGCCCGCTCCCGAGTCAGCCACGGCAGGACCCCACCTCCTCCAGCTGCGAGGTCATCAGGGTCAGGCACCCTCCCCAGCAGGTCACAAGGGTCAGCCCAGCCCTCCCTAGAGAGGTGAGACCACGTCCCGCTCTGGAGACGGAAACGGAGGCCCAGCGTGCCCCGTGGGGCCACAGTCTCTCCCCGTGACACAGTAACTACAGGTTCCAAGAAGCCTGACTCTGGGCAGGTGTGTGTTCCCTCCTTCAAGATCCCAGACCTCCAGGGGAAGGTGGCCAGCCGGGGCCGGACCGGGCGGGGCTCCAGGAGGGTGAGAGGGCTGGACGAGTGTAAGGCCCTCGGGGAGGGAGAGCCGCACCTCGGGCAGGGCTCTGGGGCGAGGGGAAGCGCGCAGACCGGCTCCACTCGCTCCACTGGCCCTCGTAGCGCAGCTCCGCCTCCACTGCCGACTCCGAGGAGGCCATGCGGACCCGCAGCCGGGCCTCATAGCGGGACCCGGGGTCCAGCTCCACAGCGTCCAGGGAGAGCCGGGTCACCCCGACGATGCGGTCCCTGAGCCGGGCCTGCTGTGGGGCAGAGGACCGTCAGCAGGCGCCAAGGCGGGACAGGGCCCGTGGCCCCCGAGACCACGCCCGCACACGGCCACACGCCCACGCCCACGCACGCGGCACAGACTCATATGCACACTTACACTCATCCACCCCCACGCACTCACGCGGGTGCATACCCTGTGCACACTCACACACACACGTGTGCACAGCCACGCTCTGGGCTCTGAGCGCGCCCCCTCCCCCTCGTCCACACGGACATCTTCCTGTGGGGGAGGGATGGCCCCGCCGCGGCTCCCAGGAGAGACAAGGCTCCGGAGCGGTGGGCCCAGCGTTACCTCCCAGGCCTCTTCCTGCTTCTTGAAAGCCAGCTCGTAGCTGAGAATGGCGGTCAGGGGCTCCAGAGCAGGGCTGACCCTCCAGGTCAGGACACAATAATGAGAGGTGACATTGCTCTGTAAGTCAGAGGGAGGGTCCAACTTCACTGAAACAGAGTGGGGCTGCGTGAGGGTGTGTCTGCCGGCATGCCCAGGGCCGGGGGTCTGAAACAGGCTGGGGGTCAGGGGGCGGGGCATGGTCACGGCCCTCCCAGACCGGGGGGCCTCCCTGGGAGGTAGGTCTCTGTCTCCTCGCTGGTGATGTCTCCCAGGGAGGCCCCAGGCGGGACAAGATGGTGAGCTCCTCCAGGGCCTGCAACCAGACAACGTGACTCCCCGGTTGGGCCAGCCACTTCCGTCCTAAGTGCCTCACTGCGTCCCTTCCTGCTGTGGCTCAGGTGCGTTTCAGGGGACTCAAGTTGTGCCCTGGCCCCAGCCTGAAGCCTGGTATCTTCACCCTCCTCCCAAACCCTGCGTCTCCAGGGAGCCCGGGGCCCTCCCCTCCCGTCTCCGAGCCCGGGTGTTCCATGGGGCCACGGAGGTTAGGGGCCATGCGCCCCACCCCCAGGCCCCCCAAGCCAGGACGCGCCCCGTCAAGGCGCCCAGACCCGGCCTCACCATGTCTCCGAGGCAGGTACTGTGGGTCCACCAGGCTGACCTGCTCCCGCCCAGAGACGCCGCGGTGCAGCGTGATGGTGAAGTTGTCGGAAGGCACAAGCACCTCCTCGGGGGGCAGCACCAGGGTGCACTCCCCGGCCCGGAAGACACATCTGTGCCGGCCGCCCGGCGCGTGGTTGCTGGAAAGGGTGTGTGTCAGCACCAAGGGCCACCGCGCCAGCCCGGCCCTGGCGCCGCGACCGTGGGGACCCACCCTCGGGGCCCTGCGGCCTCACCTGGTGAAGAGCAGCCAGGCACGGGGGCCCCGGCCCGGCTCCGGGGCCGACCAGCGGCAGTGGATCCTCAGGATGTTGTTGTTCAGACAGGTGACAGACCCAGCCCCGAGCCCTGGGGACAGGCACGGTTTGCAGCCCACAGCGTGCTTCAGGGCAGGGTCAGGACCTGCAGCGGACACTCTGACAGGACCGACCCCAAGAGTGATCCCAGGAGGAGGCACCAAGGGCAGGGCTGGGAGGTGAAGGGCTCTGACCCACGGGGTGTGGATGGGACCTCCAGGCTGGTCCCAGGAGGTCGCGCCCCAGCGCGTCCAGCCAAACCCTTCCCTGTGGAGTGAGAAGGACAACTGCCCTGCCCCCAAGCTGTCCGCCAACCCCCCCCCCCAACAGACACGAGTGCCCCATGCTCACCTCCTCCTTCCCCTTGGACGGAGATGGCTGCGCCGACCCAGGCGCCCATGCAGGCGCAAATCAGCAGCCAGGTGCTCAACTCTCGCGTCAGGGCCTCAGCCTCCAAGGTCCGTCCTGCAAGGGACTGGGCTGAGAGCACCCCCGTGGGACTGTCCCCAGGAGGTCTCCCCAGGAGGGCCGCTCCCCGTGGGGCATGCTCCCTGTGGAGAGCTCCACGTGGGTCACCGCCTGTCCCCACACCACGTCCCACCACTGGGCACCAGAGGCTAAGCTGTTCTCCTAAGAGACGGAAGCTCAGAAGGATCCGAATGGCTGCAGCGTACAGCACAGTGCCCGCAGCGCCAGGTCTCCTGCTGGGTTCCGGACCCTGAACCAGCGAGTGTCTGAGTCTGCCTAGAAGCCTCCTCTCTGGGACGGACGTCCTCGGCCAGCACGGTCCCAGGTCCCATCACGCAAGGGAGATCGGGTCACGGCAACCTTGTGCCGCCGACCGTGTAGCGCACATCACACGCTTGTGTTCCCACAGCAGCCCGGTGAGGCAGAGAGACCGCCCCCGCTTACTGACAAGCCAGCCGAGTCCCAAGGAAGGGCAATGCCTCGCCCGGGGTCATGCGGCCGACACCCACACACCCTCTCTCCCCACTGCATCCTTAAATAAAGACCCGCTGGGGACTAGTAGGAGGATGGCGGTGGGTGGGGTGTCCGTGCAACAGAGGGCCCTCCCTGAGCCGGGATGGCCAAGCCCCTATTTGGAGCTACCAGCCCTGGGAAGGGGAGCAGAGCCTGGCAGTGACCGGAGGTGCACGGGAGACAAAGGGGCTGGGTGTTAGGAAGTGCCTGGGTGCGGGGAGGCCGTTGACATCCGATCACCCCATTCATAGCTCCAGATGGTGCACTGATAGTTCCGAAGCAGGAAACAGGGCGAGCCTGGTTACGCAAGCCTGATGGGTGATAAGGAGGCCAAAAAGCGGCACCGTGCTCACAGACCACAGCACGCAAGCCCCTGGGGAGCCCGCACGCACCCGGGCAGCACACACCCCTCCAACAGGCCAGCAGCCTCTCCGTGTACCCCCAGGACAGACCCCAATACGATCCCTGCTCAGGAAGACGGCACCCCATCCCCCGGCACCCCCAGCCACAGCACGGGAGGCAAGTTCTGCCCAACACCTCGCATCCCCTCCGGTGCGTGCCAGGCTGGAGATGAGGGAGCGGACTGACCAGAGCCCACGGCACGGTGTGGGATGACAGAATCACAGCGAGCCCCAAGGTCTGGGGGCCTGAGGGACGGCAGCCACTTCCCAGCCGGGAGCTGAGCCAGGCCCTGGTGGAAGGACTCCTCCGTGCACACAGAACTGGGCCGCTCCTGCCCCAGACCGACCTAGGAGCGGATGGTTCCAGAGCATGGTGTGGGGTGGCTCCAAGCTCAGCTGGCCCCAGGGCAGAGACAAGAGTGAGCTACCAGGGCCAGGACCCCCTCTGGGGGAGCAGCAGAGACAGACGCGGGGCCATTTCTCCCCAAACTCTCCGCACAGGATGCTTCTGGGTCTACGAAGGGAGCTGGGCAGGGCCGCCCCTCCCCAAGCTGTGGCCGTCAAGGCCAGGGTCAGCAGCAACTTGCCCAACACCGGCACCTGGTACCTCTGTTCCCAGCACGGTTCCGACCTGTAGTCACACCAGCCTGGGAGCACCCACCTCACCCTGGGCACCGCTGGCCTGTCCTTCCTCGGGCCACCCGCATCCTTGACAACAGGCACTGGGCTGGGCGGTGTGGAAACCCCCAACCGCACACTCCCTGGTCCGGGAACAGGCACTGGGAGGACAGCAGGGGGATCCTATCACCGCTCGGACAACACGACCCCACCTCGCAGGACGGCTGGCAGGGCTGGGGGGTGAGCCAGGGTCTCCCCCTCAGGACAATCCCGCCGGGGAGTGTGACTGACGCCACCACCCAGCACTACCGCCCAAGGTCTGTGGACACGCCCTCAGCCCCAGAGCACTCTGGTCCCTTCTCAAGACCCATCTCCTCCATGACCTCGGGGTCAAGGTCTGGCCATGAGGTCTGACCGCTAGGGCCTCACAGCTCTCCTGCCCTGGTTTCCTGGCCCACCACGAAGCCATGGGCTGCCTTGCAGCTGGACCCCACCCCAGAACCCACAGACAGGGCCAGACCCGGGGCAGGTCTCTGGAGAGACACAGCCCCTCCCCGCCGTGGGCCTCAGCCCCCAAGGACCCACTGAGGCCGGGGAGGCCCCACCAGAGCGAGGTGCCTCGGCAGCGCACCCTCCAAGCAGGCTTCACGCCGACGCCTGCATCCACTTACTGTCCCCTCCTGCACAGACGCTGTGTTTTTAACGGATGGAGAGCCGTCCGGCTCCCTCCAGAGGAAGGAGGCTGCTATTTCAGTGGACACTTACCGAGCATTTTCTTCTCTCTGCTGGGGAAGGAGGGAGAAACGCAGCCCCTGGCTCCCAAGAACCAGATACAGGAGGACACGGGGACGGTGGTACACAGTGGGCTGGAGGTGGAGGCAGGAGTCCCCCCAGCGCCTCTAGGCCACACAAGCGCACAGGGGCCCGTCTAGCCCAGGTGGAAACCGCCAGTGCTGTCGGCGGAAAGGGCCTGAACACCGAGCTTCCTACGGGGATGCTGACGGCAGGCCGGGGCCGGGGGCGCAGAGGCAAGGCCAGCCAGGGTGGGCGCGGATGAGGCGCAGGGAAGGCTGGGGAGAGGGAGAGCTGGCCCCAGAGCAGCCTCCTGCGCTGTCTGCGAGGGGTGAGCAGGAGGGGGCTGCATCTGGAAAAGGTGCGTCTGGGAGCCCTGGAAACACCAGGCTGCAGCCGTGAAGACCACGAGCTGGCCCCAGACGCGCCTCGGGGGGACAAAGACACACCCTTCATGAAGCCCTGCTGAACCCCCCAATGTCTCTCTGGCCAGACCAGACACCCCCAAGCCAGGCCAGTCAGCTCAGGAAAGGAGCAGGGGAGCAGGGAGGGCTGTGGGAAAGGTCTAGAGAAAGGACGTTGACACGGTTCCGGGGGGCCTGGGGGCGAGGGGGGGTTACATGTTGTACCTGCTCTTCCCGCACCTGTTAACGGCCTCCTCTGCCCAGAAACCCCCCCACCAGCCGCCCGCGGCGAGGTCAGCCAAGCCCACGGCTCTGCTGCCTCCTCACACCAGGCTCTTCTAGGGCGAGACCTGTGTGACCGGCGTGAGGTCCCCTGCGCCTGGCCCCAACAGGAAGAGAAACGCACCCTGAACCCCCTACGCAGGCGGACCTTGTCTCTAGACGGCGTGAGTGCCCGGGCCACTGTGAAGAGGGCACTGGGACAGGACCGGAGCGGGAACCCTCACCTCCCCTTCCTCCGCCTGGCCGAGCTGACCTTCCTTCTAGGACCCCACTCTCACCTGCTGCCCGCCCACAGCTCCAACGGGGGAATCCCCAGACTCTGGCTCCTCTTCTGCCCAAAGGCCCCCCAAGGTCGTGGGGGCTTGAAGGGTTTTGCCGGCCCCAGGACCTGGACCTCATCTCCAGTCCGGGCCACCACAGCTCAGACCATCTGGCCCCACAACGGCTGCCTTGACGGCCAGACTCACCTTCCCAGATGCACCTGCTGGGTCCCATGGCAAGTCGGAGGGGCCCCAACCCTCCAGGCCTGGAGGGGACCGTTCCTGTGCTTGCAGCAAAGCCTCTCAGCCTGATTCAGGGTACAAGTGCAGCGAGCAGTGACGTGAGCCTCCCACGGCAGGCTCACACAGGCCGCCCACATCTGAAACCACGAAGCAGAGCAGAGCGGCTGCCCCAAGTGGGGCTGGGAGACAACCACCACCGCTAACGCCAAGCCCGGGGACTGGGACGTGGGCTGACCCTTCATTCCCCGTGACACGGAAGGTAGCTAAACACGGGCTGTGGGGACCCGTCCAGCGAGGGGCGGTGTCCACTGGACCCCCTCCAAGAAACACCCCTGGAGAGGCTGTTAAACAGGAAAGTGATGCACTCCCACGTCAGGGAGAGCAAACGACACAGAAGAAAATAAAAAATGAGTCCCCGCTCTCTCCCCCCAGAGGACGCCTCTGTGAGAAGTTAGGCACAAGTCCTTCCACACGAGGAGGAGGCCCAAACAGGTGTACGTCTTTCCTGGCCTCAGGCTGCGCCGAGCTGGGCAGACTCCTGGCTCCTGTATTTTCAACGCCCTTCTAGGTCGGCCCAGAAAAGCCCGTTCGTGCCTTTAACGGTAGCACATGCCACAGTTCAATCATCCCACCGGGAGACACTGGGAATGCTGCCCGTGTGTGCTGTCTTTATTTTCTGAGGAAGGATGTGCAACATTACGTTAATTTCCATAGTCGCAATTTTAAACAAAGGTAGTGAGCAATTCTGGGTGGGGGCCCTTAATCCCCAGAGTGAGCACCTCTGTACAACTGACTCTACGGGTGGAAATGCAGGATCTGAAGTTCAGCATTTTAACGGGCCGCCTGGGTGGCTCAGTGGCGAAGCGTCTGCCTTCGGCTCAGGTCGTGATCCCGGGGTCCTGGGATCGAGCTCCGCCTCGGGCTCTCTGCTCAGCGGGGAGCCTGCTTCCCCCTCTCTCTGCCCCTGCTTACGCGCCCCCTCTCCCTCTCTGACAAATAAAATCTAAATTTATTTTAAAAATAAAAACTAAAAAAAATAAGGTTCAGCATTTTAAAATACCGATCCTACCACGTGGCCCTCCAAAAACGGGCCAACGTCTACTCCCACCCGGAGTCGGGGAGTGCCTGTCCCCAGCAGGACACAGTATCAGTCTTTTTAATCTTTGCCTATCTCCTAAGCCAACACATTTCAACATCGCTTTCATTTACACTTTGCTGATTATTAGTGAAGATATGCTTCTTTTCGTTTACTTATTGGCTGTGTGTTCTTTGAGGTACCAAATAAGGGCACATTTCAGTGTGCATGTGTGTCTCTGCATCAAAACATCGCGGGTCAGGTCTGGAGGACCCAGAGCTGCAGCTCTGAGCTCTGCGAACAACCAGGACCCACAGAGAGATGAAACCAGACGTCTAAGCCCGTGGATACCGGAGGACCGGACACAAACATAAATCACGCATCTATTTTCTTTTTGAGATGGGGAGGGGCAGCGGAGCTCAGCCGCGCAGTCCTGAGGTCGTGACCTGAGCCGAGATCAGGAGTCAGACTGAGCCGTCCAGGCGACCCCCACGCAGGTGTCTAATATTTAAGTTTCAGTCGGCGTGACGCCCAGCTCACCTGTTAGAAGCACACACCTTTGTACTGCACATACTGGAGCTTCTCTAGGACCCGTCTAAAGAGAGGTTCCTTCCCTCTGACGGGGTCCCTCCCACCTTGCTAAAACCAGAATTTACCACCTCAAGTCCACCAGACCACACCACCCACGCCATGACCCCTGCAGGGGAGACCACACAGGCGGGAAAGGGAGAAAACCCTGGAGGGGAGAAGAGCACCAAATTCTACATCGAAACTCTGCCCCCAACACAAACAACACAATCTCTGGCTCCCCGCGAACTCCGTGCGTATGAGTAACTCCGGGCAGACAGCGGCTGCCTACGTCAGACACCACGTGTACAGCCGGGAGCTGCAAGAAACCACCTCTCCGGAGAAACCCGACAGAATCCAGTATCCGTGGTCTACGTCGTTCAGTTTCCGAGATAAACCCGAGAGCGCTGGACTTAGGAAGACACAGAACTAGGTGACCCGCGTCGATGGGCAGGTCCCAGGACCAACTTGTCGGAACGAGCACAGGTTTATGCTCCAAAATGTGAAGGGAAATATGCTCCCAAGAAGAAAGAGGGAACATGCGAGGAGAGGTACACGCTACAGAAAAGAACCAGAAGGAAAACACGTAAGAGAGAAACACAGCATCGTAACAACGCAGAAAACAAGACGACGACGGGAGAGAGGACACCCGGGAAAGTCAGTGCAGAGCCCCTCCCGGAGGCTGGGAGCCCGGGAGAGCCCTAGACAATCACTGGGACTGTCAGTCCTGAGCATGAAGCCGTCGTACAAACATACGCACATGTTTCTTCCCTTAACCTCTTCCCAGTGCACACCCATCGCGACGAAACCAGAAAAGTGGACCCTGAATTGGTAGGCAAAGGCAGGCCCACTGCACAAGGACACCCCTCAGGTCAACGTTATCGGGGCCCACCCGGTCACCGGCACGATTCTCAACGTGGCACAGAATTTCTCCAAAAAAATTAAATACGAAAATGAAGCAACCAAATTAAATTTCCAAGCGGCTCGTGCGTTACCCGAGCCAGGAAAGCCGTGTGGATGGTGACTGGTGTGTACTTGCAGCGGCTGAAGAAGTGTGTCCCAAGAGATTAGGTTGAAAACCCCTGGCCTTGCGGAGAACGGTTCTAACAGATGAGGGCACTGGGGGCAGCAGGAAGGCAACCGAAGATGACCTGCACGACTCGAAGTGACTTCCCTCGAACCCCGACGACTCTGCCGACGCGACTGCTACCGCCCAAGGGTGTCTCTGGAGAGTCAGTGCTCCTCACGGAGCCGGGCCTGCAGAGAACCACCCGCCACCGGAGGCAAGACTATCCTCAAAACCGAGAAAACACTAACTGGGTGGAGCGTGGATTGGCGTCTGCTCCTCCGTGTCGCGGCAAGCTCTCTGCGGAAACCACCTGCCGCTCTCCCCAGTGCAGACTGCCCAGCCGGCAACGCCGACAGCCGACTTCGTGTGTTCCCTGCACTTAACCGGCACTGACAGACGCTTGTTTGCCACCTGTCTGCACGACAAGAAGCGCTAACTTTGAAGCCCAGTTACGTGAACCGATATCCTTTCTTCCACCTGGAGACCCCCACACAAAACGCTGTACTCGAGGACTACGGCTACACGTCGGGTTTTGTCTATAAAGAGGCTGTCGAAGTTTGTCTTCCTAGATTTTGACTCTTGACCCACACAGTCGAAAATATTTACTATCCGGCCCTTGACGGAAGTTTGCAAACCCCTGCACTGGACGATCGTCATCGCCACCGTACACGGGGGAATGAAGGCAGAGGCTCAGCTCGCGGCTGTCTCACGGCAAAGCAGCGGACGCGCAGGCCTTTACCACCGACTGGATGGCGAGCACCTGCAGAAGATCCGAGGAAACTACGCTGGTGGAAACAAAACAACAAAAACTGATGCAACAGACAGAAGCCACGGAAGGCAACGCCCGTACCTAACACTTCATCAGCATAACCGGAACACGCTGTTTTGTCCGGGGAGTGACCCGCTACGGATCACGGGCTCACAACCTGGGCTACGTGTCACGGCAAAAAGAAAGCCATCAGGTTGGGGCGCCGGGGTGGCTCCGTCGGTTAAGCAGCCGACTCTTGATCTCAGCTCAGGCCACGACCTCCGGGTCGTGAGTTCAAGCCCTCCACGGGGCTCCAGCGTGGAGCCTACTGAAACGGAATGAAGCCAAAAGAACCCACCGCCGTTGTCAAACTTCAGGATCGACCATTTCCGGAAAAGATACGAGTCTCGAAAACGTACACATTGGTCTCAGGGTATGAATTCACATCCCACGACTTCCTAAGCAAGACTTCGCTGGGAAGAAATTGGGGAACGTAATGATGTCTGTGGTCCTGAGCAAGAAACCAGCCCAGCGGCAAAAGGCCATCCCGTCCCCCTCCAGGCTGGGACGTCCCTTTCCGTTTGCAGGAGCCAAGATGAAGGGAAAAAGCAGAGAAGCCTTCTATTTCTATCTCACCAGTCTACTGCGATCCTAGGAAACCCCAACAGAAACGAGGACCTGAAGTCCAGGTCATCGGCGATTCTCGACCAGGAGAGCCCGAAGGGTGGCAGGAGTTTGCGGTCGACGCCTCAAAGCACTTAAAGACACTGAAACCCGGTCTCTTGCGGCAGCAACACGAGTGCCAGGGCCAGCGCCGGGCTCAGAGCACAACGCCACAGATCACAGTAAGGCAACGGCAGAGGCTGGACACTGGGAGAAGGCCAAGCCAGAGAAAACGGAGACGCTGGAGGAGAACACCCGCCCGGGCAAAGGGCCCCCGGCGGGAGAAGCACCCAGGGGACTCCCCGCCCTCACCATCTGCGAGACCTCCGCCCGGCCGTGCCGTGGAGCAACAACCGCCTGCCGGTGGACACGGGTGACAAGCCGCACTGTGGACCGGGCACCCAGGGTGACGCGACCGGCCTGCGGGTCTCTGAGGGACCCCCAGGCAGACTGCCCAACCTTCCAGTGTGCCCTGGGCTACTACAGCAAATTAGATTATGATTAATGAAAATAAAACACACTTCTTGGCAAAAAAAAAAAAACTCTGAAAAGGCAGCATTAAGCTTTCCATTTTAATTAAATATTCACAACAGATGGTGATAATATAAGTTAACAGTTAAATACTCAGGGACATCGATGTACCATCCACACAATTTTACTTCGCAACTGTGCCGAGAGGGCACGCGTCTGGAAAGGGTGATGGCGAGAGGACGTCTGTCGGCCCTGACACGTGCACGCCGGAAGAGCACGGCTCCCTGCGGACACCCGACTCCGCACACGCGACCCCCGGACACGGTGAGCTCATCCGCAGACCGCCAGGCGGGCCGCAGCTGCAGGCTCCCCGGCCAGCTCCCCTCGAAGGGTCAGCTTCCCGCCACCCCCACAAGGACGCCTCCGGACAAAGTCCGCACTCCTGGCGGGGAGTGCACCCTGGGGAGCGAGGTCCGCGACAGTGACGCGGCCGGGCCGGCCGGGCCCTAGTCCCTCCAGCGGTGTCCACACTGAGCACTGCAGCACTTGTAGAAGGTGGTCATGGGCTCGTCGGCAGAGCGCGTCTGCAGCTGCATGAAATAGGCGCGAGGGTGCTCGCATTTAGGACACGGCTCTGGAAACGGGAAGAACAAGTGACCCACGTTATTCAAAACAAAAACAAAAACAAACTGCCCGTGGCCAGACACACCTGCTAGAAGGAGGTGTCCTGGAACGGCAGCAAGACCCTGCCCCGGCCCGGCCACCCGGCACCCCCGGCCTGGGCACCCCTGGGCCATGACTTCAGGCTACCACTAGTGGCACCAGTCCCGCTACGCTCCCGCAGTGAGGGAGCCGAGACCTGTGACCGGGAAGACACGCCAGCTCCCTCCCTGGGCCCCCTTCTCCTCCCATCTGCTGGAAGACCGGCTGCGAATGCCACAAGGAAGGAGGCCGTGGCTACCTGCGCATCACGGGACCACTCCTGCGAGGCTTCCAACAGCCTTTCCGTCGCACGGGCCCTTGCGCCTCCCAGAGGAGCCCCCGCCGGTGGTGAACCCACGTCCCCTCCAGGGCAGGGAGCCATCCTGGCAGCAGCCCTCGGGCTGTTCTCAGGGCGATCTCGCCCTCCGCCCCTCCGCCCCGCACCTCTGCCAAGTGCCTCGAGGCAGTGACTTCACCCTGAGAAACTGACCCGACTCTCCATCACACTCTCAAACACCATTTCAAACATCAGGTATGTGAGTCATCTGTTTTTTTTTGTTAGCAAATTCTGCCGATGCCGATTTTACTGCATCAGATGTGGATGCTCTTCTACAGGGGAAAAGACGACAGGGAACAAGAGCTGGCTCTTGGTCCACCCAGTCCAGGACTGTCTGGGGCTCCCCGCTCTCCCTCGCTGGTCATGTCTCCCCACTCCGCATATGAACAAGACTCGGGATAAACAGCTGAGTGCTCTCTGGCATTAACGTGTAACAATCCACCCCAGAACAAAGGACCCCATGTGTTTCCTTGGGCTCTGACTTCTATTACTCCTGTCACCGCCGCTCCCACCACGGCCAGCCCTCGGAGCACACGGGGTGCCCACCGCTGTCTCTCACACCCAGCGCACACGGAACAGCCCCAGAAAGGGCCGGGGAGGCCACCAAGGTCCTAAAGTGTTGGGAGGTCACTTTGAGACCCCGGCCCAGGCCCGTCCAACTCTGGGTGGGGGTTGGGCCAATACTGTCAGACTAACATGTGCTTAGGAAACTTTCTCTTTAGAAGCTCCCCGTGGGGCGCCTGGGTGGTTCAGTGGGTTAGGCCACTGCCTTCGGCTCCGGTAATGGTCTCAGGGTTCTGGGATTGAGCCCCGCATCGGGCTCCTTGCTCAGTGGGGAGCCTGCTTCTCTCTCTGCCTCTGTCTGCCTCTCTGCCTGCTTGTGCTCTCTGTCTCTGTCTCTGTCAAATAAATAAATGGAATCTTTAAAAAAAAAAAAAAAAAAAAAAAAAGCAGCTCCCCCGTCCTCGGAGCCCATCCCTGACGGGGACCCAGGACGGCAGCCCCGCGCCTCGCCGCTCCCGACTCACCTGCGGTGGAGTCCACGTTCTCCCAGGCCGCTGCCCCACCGAGCACGTCGTCCACCTCCTTCAGCTTCGGGTACTTCCGATTTGTCACCTAAGGAACAGCGGGTCCTCAGACTCCACGCAATGGAGGAGGACAGACCTGGGCCCCCAAACCATTCCCATCCTCAAGGGTCTCCCAGACCTGCTTCCTTCTCCAGAGACTGGAGGGACACTAAAGCGGTCCCACGTTTCTCCTCTCACAGTGCAGAACTCAGCACTGGCATTTAAAGAATCCGGGTCCGGTGCAGCCCCAAAGAGGACGATTGGGCACTGTGGAGCTATTCTTAGGAAACGTATGGGGGGGGGGGGCGCCTGGGGGCTCAGGCCGCAATCCCAGGGTCCTGGGATGCAGGCACTGGGCTCCCTGCTCAGCGGGGAGCCTGCTTCTCCCTCCCTCTGCCCCTCCTCCCCACACCCATACTCGCCCTCTCTCTCTGCCTCAAATAAATAAAACCTTTTTGAAAAAGGAACAAAGAAAGAAAACGCACTGTAAGCCCCAAGGAGCGGCTCTGGAAGCCGCAGGAACAGCAGCCGCGGTCCTGTTCTCCGGCTACTACCCAGCGCCAGGGCCCGCTAGGAGCAGGATTCCGTGATCCCCAGGGGCAGGGTGCGGCTCAGGAGCGAGGAAAGCCGGCACCCCTCGGCCCCCTCCCTGCACCTGGCGAGGACTGGCAGGAACACCCCACTCCGCCCCGACCCGCGTCTGCCTCCGGGCGAGCGAGCCTGCGCTCCGGACGGTGCAGGCCTGCTTCACCGCGTTAAGGCACCCGCCCGCCCTCCGCAGTCCTTTCCCTCGCTCTGAGGCACGCGTCCCCGCTTCTCCGGGAAAGTAAGACGACAGCCCTGTGCGGAACGCAGCTGGGCCGCCCGCCCTCGCAGAGGGAGCCCTGCCTGGCCGCTCGGATCGGCGTCTGAGGACTGTTTCGGCGCAGTGACCACACGGGGGTGAGAGCATGGCTCCGAACACTGGAGGCGGCACCGGAGCAGGAAGGAAAGCCGGTAGGTGGGACCCTCCCCTCCCCAGGCCTTGCCCAGCAGACCACACCTGGCCTGCTCCCCAGGTTCGCCAAGTGCCCCCGGAACTTCAGGGCTCCCCGGGCGTCCGCCTCCCCGCAGCCGGCGACCGCCGCAGCCCGGCGCAGCCCCACGCACACAGGGGCAAGTTGCCTCCTCGCGCGGCGCCGAAGCGCGCTCGCGGTGGAGACGGACGGAGACACGGCAGACACCGCGGGCGCCGTTCCCGTCCCGCGCACGCGCTACTTCGAGGTTCGGCCTAGACCCTCACCCGCACCAGAACGGGGAAGCCCCCGCCCTCCCACGCCGCAGGCCCCAGGACTCAGGAAGGAGGGGGCCCCACAGGAACACAGGGAGGACGCTGACACGTCTTAAACGGAGCAACCATTTGAAACAGGACCCCCGAGGCGCACGGCGCCCCCCGGAAAAGCAGACCGAGCAGAAAGCACGTGCCAAGGCCCGCCCGGCCGCAGCTGCGTGCGCGACGGGGGCTCCTCGCAGGACGCCTCGTGTCTGGGGACAGCGCGTGCATGAGGCCGGGCATGGGCGCGCCCCGTCGTGGGGCCAGGCTGGGGTCCTGGGGTCCGCGCTGGGAAGGGGGGATGCTTCGGGGTGGGGCCGGGAGCGCGCGGGGGGGGGGGCCGCGAGCCCGGGGGTGGGGGAGGCAGGGACCGGTAGTGCGCGGGGGGGGGGCCGCGAGCCCGGGGGGTGGGGGAGGCAGGGGCCGGGAGCGCGCGGGGGGGCCGCGAGCCCGGGGGTGGGGGAGGCAGGGGCCGGGAGCGCGCGTGGGGGGCCGCGAGCCCGGGGGTGGGGGAGGCAGGGGCCGGGAGCGCGCGGGGGGGCCGCGAGCCCGGGGGTGGGGGAGGCAGGGGCCGGGAGCGCGCGTGGGGGGCCGCGAGCCCGGGGGTGGGGGAGGCAGGGGCCGGGAGCGCGCGGGGGGGCCGCGAGCCCGGGGGTGGGGGAGGCAAAGGCCGGGAGCGCGCGGGGGGGGCCGCGAACCTGGGGGGAGGGGGAGGCACGGGCCGGGAGCGCGCGGGGGGGGGCCGCGAACCCGGGGGGAGGGGGAGGCACGGGCCGCGAGCCCGGAGGGAGGGGGAGGCAGGGTCCGGGAGCGCGCGCGTGGGGGGGCCGCGAACCCGGGGGGAGGGGGAGGCAGGGGCCGGGAGCGCGCGTGGGGGGGCCGCGAGCCCGGAGGGAGGGGGAGGCAGGGTCCGGGAGCGCGCGCGTGGGGGGCCGCGAACCCGGGGGGAGGGGGAGGCAGGGGCCGGGAGCGCGCGGGGGGGGGGCCGCGAGCCCGGGGGTGGGGGAGGCACGGGCCGCGAGCCCGGAGGGAGGGGGAGCCCCGGGGCGCGGTCAGGAGCGCGGCGTGGGAGAGACGGCCGGGGACCCGCGGGGCGGCACTGAGGCTTGGCGGCCGGGTCGCGGGCGCACGCGATGGGACGCGCGGCAGGACCCGCAGCCGGCGGGAGGCGGCCGCGAGCGCGAGGACGGGCGAAGGCGGACGCCGGGCCGCACCTTGCGGGTGATGTTGTGCACGTAGGGGCAGGTGTTGCAGGCGAAACGGTGGCAGCGCTGCCCCTCCTCCACGATCAGCCCGTTCCCGCAGCCGGGGCAGAAGAGCAGCATGGCGGCCCCGGCGCCCCCCAGGCTCCCGGCAGCCCCCGCGCCCGCCGCCGCCGCCGCCGCCGCCGCCGGGCCCGTCCCGAGCGCCCATTGGTCTGGGCAGCCGCCCCGCCCCCCCGGCCGGCCAATGGACGGGCCGACTTCGCGCCCCGGCACGCACGGCCGCTGGCCCCGTCGAGCTCCCCATTGGTCCCCGCGGCAGCCCCGCCCCCTCGCGGTCGTCCCGGCCGGAACCCGGGCGCGCCGCGCCGTGCGGGTGGAGCGCGCGCGCGGAGAGGCGCCCTGGAGCCGGCCGGGACGGGGGCGGAGGCGAGGGCGGAGGCGGCCGCGCGGCCCGAGGCGCCGGAGGACGAGGAGGACGAGGAGGAGGCGCTGCCGCACTCCGAGGCGGTGGACGTGTTCCAGGAGGGTCTCGCCATGGTCGTGCAGGACCCGCTGCTCTGCGACCTGCCGATCCAGGTGCGCGCGGGCGCCGGGGGCCGGGGTCGGGCCCTCTCCCCGCCGGCCGCGCACTGCCCTCAGGCGGCCCGGACGGCGGACCGCGGCCCGCAGCCCTGGAGGAGGCGCCTCTGGGCCCAAGCGGGGGTCTTCGCCGGGGCCGGGCCTGGGCGGCGGGGGCGCGCGGCATGGAGAGG
This sequence comes from Martes martes, assembly GCF_963455335.1. Taxonomy (NCBI): domain Eukaryota; kingdom Metazoa; phylum Chordata; class Mammalia; order Carnivora; family Mustelidae; genus Martes; species Martes martes. Next base: position 41,127,156 of record NC_137906.1, on the reverse strand, counting down.
GGCGCACGGAAACGCGCGTCCGCGCAGGACCCTCTAACACGCGGGGTCGGAACGCAGAGGTCGTCCGTGGCGAACGGGACGCACCCTTGATGGGGAGACAGGACCGGGACCGGTGTTCGTTTATCCGCCTTCAGTTTGGTTCCGCACGGTCCCGCCTTTCAGTCTTGGCTCTCGGCCCCTCCTGGAGTCCTAGACTGAACTTGTCGGGTTTTATTTTTCTTTTTAAAGATTTTACTTATTTATTTGAGAGAGAGAGAGTGAGAGAGAGCTTGAGAGGGGACAAGGTCAGAGGGAGAAGCGGACTCCCCCTGGAGCTGGGAGCCAGACGCGGGACTCGATCCTGGTACTCCGGGATCATGACCTGAGCCCAAGGCAGCCGCTTAACCGACTGAGCCGCGGAGGCGCCCAACTTGTCGGTTTTTTAAGGTTGTATTGGCATATTTATCGTGACTGCTTTTTTGGATGGGGGGTGGCGTGGTGAATTTTGGACACTTGCCTCAACTCCGCGTTGTCCTGGGCCCTGGACTCAGGGCCGTGCTCCTGCCCAGCCCAGAACCCAGATCTGATACTGGTCGTCCCTGCTCTCTGTGCTCTTCCTGAGCTGTCATCCGGTTTGGACATTAAATACAAAATGTGGGTGGAGCCTTGAGACACAGACGCAAGAAGTCTGTTTCTTGTCCTTTTTGGACACTCTCAGCTTATTTTCTCTTGTTCTACAACCCGCGCTCCCACTCTTGGTCTTTCTGTAGGTTACTTTGGAAGAAGTCAATTCCCAAATAGCACTGGAATACGGCCAAGCAATGACAGTCCGAGTGTGCAAGATGGACGGAGAAATCATGCGTAAGTGCCCGCCTTCTCCCTTGGGACCGTGCAGCCCCAGCTTTCCCACAGGCGGGGTGCTGACATGGCAGCTCAGGGGGAAACTCGGGGCCAGGTGCAGGGGTATTGGGCCAGGCACAAGCCCACTCCACCTGGACTTGAGTGTCCATCCAGAACAGTCTGAACAGAGCTGCTGGGTTCCTTTCCTGCCGTCCGAGGATTCCCACCGTGCCTGTTCTCCCACTTGCGTTGCAGCTGTGGTTGTGGTCCAGAACGCTACCGTCCTGGACCTGAAGAAGGCCATTCAGAGATACGTGCAGCTCAGGCAAGAGCGTGAGGGGGGCATCCAGCACATCAGCTGGTAAGTGGGGCTGCGGGAAGCGCTGGTGCCGTGAGGTCTCGGTGAGCCTTCAGGCGTGGCCGGTGCCTGGGACTCCTGCCTCAGCCGCTCTGGCATCTATAGCACGCCACCTGGGCAGCCACCGGGATTCCCAAACGGGGGCACCTCGGGGCATTTCCAGTGTAATTGGTCTCCCGGGGTTGGAGGTGGGGCAGCTGTCAGTGGTCCCGCCCACTGTCCCTTGGGTGCTCTCCCCAGGCCTGCTGGGCTAGAGGTTCTGTGGTCTGGGTCTCGGTACTGCAGCCTGTTTCATAAGGCCGGGCCCACCACAGCCCCTGGAGCAGTGCCTCCTTAGAGCTCCCTCGGGCCCAGCGTGTGCATGGTACAGGAAGAGCCAAGACGAGGCCGCCTGCCCTGAGTCCCCCTGAGCTGAGCGTCTTGAGCCCGTCTCACACGCAGCCCCCGTGTCCCAGCTGCCCCGTCACCCTGCCCGCGGTGTGCCTGAACCCCTGAACCTCGTAGGTCCTACGTGTGGAGGACCTACTACCTGACCTCCGCAGGAGAGAAGCTCACAGACGACAGGAAGAAGCTCCGAGAGTAAGTGTGGGCCACGCTCTAAGCTGCAGGGAGGCATCTGGTCTCTCGCTGGCCAGCTCCCCAAGCCCCACCAGAGGGCTGGGGCCTCTTCCCAGGAACGAGGAGTCGTGATTAAATCAGTTCCTGGGGAATTCACGAGACCCGGAGAGTGCCTGGCTGGACTGGGAGCCTCCTGCAAGGCGGTTCCTGGGGGCCCTCCCCCGTGGAATGGGCGGCATAGGGGCAGTGGGACCAGCGCTCAGCAGTGGCAGTGAAGGGCCTCCCAGACCCAGAGGGAGGCAGTGTGTGTGCAGGCGAGAGGATGGTCACTGCCACTTCCTCACCTCCCTGGACACAGCGCTCCTCCTGCCTGTTCCTTCTTGGTCGCTCACTGATCTCAGGTGAGGAGTCCGACACAGCTTCTGCAGATCACACACTGTAGTCCTCTTTCTTTTCCAGTTACGGTATCCGGAATAGAGATGAGGTGTCCTTCATCAAAAAGCTGAGGCAGAAATGAACATCCGCACACGGACAGCTCTGTGCCGGTGGCTGGTACCAGCTGGAACACAGCCGAGCCCTGGGCCCGAACAACCGAGTCGCACGGCACGTGGGCCTGGCCCCGCACACAAAATAAATCTACTTGCTCCTCAGTTTGAAAAGTAAGAAAGCCAGAGTCTGGGAGCAGGAGGCCGCGCTGCTGCCCATTCACAGAGGGGAGGCAAGGACAGAAAAGGACGTGGGGGAGCCCTGAGGTCTCAGTCGCTCGCTCTGAGCCCTGCAGCCACACCATCCCCCGGCCACAAAACCAGTGATTCTACCGTGATTTCTATGGCAAGGGGACATAAAGTCGATGGCTGGCTTTGTGCGCTTACAGGGCAACAGGGGCCTTGCATCCAACAGTATGTGGATGAGGTCTCCGGCCTCAGCTCCCAGGGTTCGCCTGGAGCAGCACCCTTCACCCTGTGGCTCCTGGAAAGGGAGGCAGCCTCTGGCTGGAGAGGGAGGGCTGGGGTCAGGTACTTCTCGGGGCGGCGGGGGGGGTGCACGATAGCACAGCCGTGGGTTCTTCTCTCATTGTCAGCTGCCAGTCACCCTAAAGACGGGGACAAGGTCCAGCCTGGCACAAAGTCCCCCCTGGCAGAGGGACTTCCCCGGGAGGCGTGTCTGACACTTTGTTGCCCGCTCTGCAGAGCCGTTCGCGGGAGGGGAGGGTGGGGAAGAGGCCTGGAGGACCCCCCTCCACAGCCCTAGCCAGAGACCACAGAGAGGAGGCAGCGCTGGTAAGTTAGTGGCAGCTAAAACGCTCCCGGTGCATTTATTGGCCACACGAGGTGGTCGTCAAGAAACTCGTTAGAAGGTAACCATGGGAACTAGTGTAGTGAATGCCCTGAGGGACGAGAAGTCCACCGCGGCGAGCAAGGCACAAGAGGTCAGTGCAGGGGACCGGCCGGCCGCGCGCAGGCCGTGCAGGCCAAGGTCGGGCCCGGGAGGCCCAGGGCGGCCCCTCAGTGGAGCTGCGCGTCCAGCTCGTACTTCTCGCAGAACTTGTCGGTGAAGGGGATGCAGGTGAGGAACTCGCACCACTCGCAGCGCACGGGGTAGAAGTAGAAGAGCACCACCAGGCCGGCCAGGAGGCCCAGGAAGACCGCCTGGAAGACGACGATCTGACAGCGCTTGCGGTACAGGTCGAACTTGCCGAAGCTGATGTAGGGCAGGAAAGCGAAGGACAGGAAGAGGCCGCTGATGAAGCCCGAGATGTGCGCGAAGTTGTCGATCCAGGGCAGCAGCCCGAAGGTGAACAGGAAGAGGACCACCGCCGACAGCTTGAAGAAGGCTCGCCAGGGCCGCGCCAGGACCTGCCAGCTCTGGAAGAGCTCCACGAACAGGCAGGCCAGGATGCCGAACTGGGAGCCGGCCGGGCCCACCTGGCGACGGCGCGGGTGTCCGTGAGCTGGCGAGGCCCGGCAGGCCCGCCCCGGACCCAGAGCCCCATCCCCCCGGCCTGCCTCCCGGGGCCCGTGTCAACACTGAGGAGCCAAAAGGAGATGCTCCCAGGCTGGACTGTCTGGGGACCCACGCTCCGTGCCGGACGTGGAGCCGGTTTGGGATGGGTCCCCACCCTGGGGGCAGCCTTACCTCTGCCCGGTATGGCAGGAAAATGGCGCTGGCCAGGTTACCAGTGACCCCACTCAGCAGGTAGATGATGGCTATGCGGTGCCAGCCAGCCAGCTTCTCCAGGTCCCGCAGGACGGTCATCTGGAAGCAGACGGACACCAGGCAGTGCAGAATCCTGCAGGGAGGGGGGGGTGTGGCAGGGTCTCAGCAGGGAGGCCACCCCTCCACCATCTGGCCAGCCACACCTAGGGTCCCTGGGGGCACCCACCCCACCTGGCACAGCTCAGCCCACATGGTATCACTTGCCCAGCGTGCAAGAAGAGGGAGAGCCACAGGCGGTAGAACTGGTCAGGCACCTCGGGGTTGAGGAAGGGCAGGAGCCCGCACACGTCATCCATGCAGTGCACCTGTGTAGAGTGGCCCATCAGCACCCACTGTGGCCGGGGGGACGGGGAAGGACACTCGCCCTAGAGGCCTACCTGCGAGCACAGTGTGGCCTCCTCGTGGAAGTAGCCCCTCATGAAGTCACAGTACTCCCGGGAGGTGATCTCACACCTGCGAGGTCAGGCCAGGGCTGAGAAGACTTGGAGGGGGGCAGCTGGGGCCATTTCAGAACCTGGGGAGGGGGAGGGGCCCCAGGGCAACCTCCCACCCCCAGATCGGCCACGCACATGAGCACACCTACCTGCCCTTGGTGCCGATGCAGCACGGCCGGCCCGTGAGGACACAGTCCATGTGCGGGTGGTTGGTGTGGTTCCCGGCACTGTTTTTGGTGCAGATCTGGGTCACAAATGCGGGTGAGCTGGGTTAGGGCCTCCCCCAACCCTGGGCCCCACACTGTGCTTGGGGACTGGGGCAAGGATGCACAGGTCCTAGGGTAGGAAACCGGCCTCCTGCCATGCCCTGAGACTCAGACAAGCCATCCGTCAGGTCGGAATAAGGTCACCTGACCTCCCAAGTGTCTCCCTGGTCCTCTTGTTCTGGCTACCTGCTCGGAGAAGCAGGTGCTGGTAGGCAGGCAGGCTGGGCAAAGGCCAGGGGCACAGGATCTGAACATACAGGGTGGTCCCTGGACGGGGTCTCTCTGGCCTCACTGAGGGACAAGGTGTGGACTCCTATCCCACATGATGGGGGTGACTCCCAAACAGCCCTTTACTCCAGCTCACCGGCCACTTGGTGATGTCATCCGGCCACTCGTGGGGGTCCTCCGAGGAAGGCTCATCACACACCCTGCATGAACCAGTATGTGGTCAGACCCTTTATCTCCTTGGCACCCACACGTGTCCAGCTCCACAACAAGGGGGGCTATGCCCTCTCCCCCCACACCCCACAGAGCTTGGACAAAGAGGCAGCAAGACTGACCTGGGGTCCTGGTGGCAGACAGAGCCAAACTGCCTCTTGTGGCCAGCAAGGTCTGGGGCACTGGGGTGGAAGGGCCACTTCACCCACACTGCCAGCGTGGACTGTGGGAGGACACGGTCAACCCCCGGTCAGAGCCCACCCCCCGACCAGTGCGGCCAACAGGAGACAGGAATCAAAACCAAAGCCACTGAGACTCTCACGCTAGCCCACAGTCCGTGTCACTGAAATTACGCTCCAGAAACATGCAGGCATGTGGGGACTGTTGAAAGGAGCTCAACAGCAGAATTCCTAAGAGCTTCAAAATTGAAACGACCCAAATGAGGAACTGGTACAAACTGCAGCACCTCTACATACGAGGTGATAAAAACCTGGATGGGGGGCTCGGTGGTACCCCTCCGACTCTACATTCAGCTAAGGGTCGTGAGCTCGAGCCCTGTGGTCAGGTCTGTGCTCAGCAGGGAGTCTGCTCTCCCCCCCCCCCACCGTGTTGCACCCACCAGCTTGTGCTCTCAATAAATCTTTTTAAAAAAATTTTTTTTAACTTGAATCTTTTGGGGGGGGGGTCTTTTTTAGTTGCTTAGTGGAAAGAGTAAGGTAGCGCCACTCGTGTCAACGTAAGACGCATGCACGAGAACGGGACCCGCACGGGCGCAGAGGGCGCGCCCGCCACAGACCGGCTGCAGCTGCTATCTGCGATGCGCAAGCGGGATTCCCAGAGCAACCACAAACCGGGGCGGGCGCACCCACCGAGCACTCCTCCTCCGACGTCTGCACGCAGCCCGACCGGTCGTTGCGCACGCAGCAGGCGGAGTGCTTCTCCCGCTCCCGCGCCGCGCGGATGAAACTGTGCACCTGCGGGTCCTGGCGCATGCAGGGCGAGAACTTGGCGCCCAGGTGAATGAGCGCCTCCTGCGGGCGAGCGAGATGGGCAGCGGTGGCCCGGGCCCGGCCAGCCCAGGGTCCCCACCCTCCCACACCCACGAGGCCCTGCCCTCACCGAGCTGGGCCCGATCCAGAAGTTCTCCTGCTGCACGTACTTGACGTTCTCATAGACCCCGCGGTTCCGCAGCACCTGGAGGGTGGAGAGCTCACAGAGGCCGCCCGGGCACTCTCCTCCCCGACTGCGGCAGAGGGAGCGCGGGCCCAGACTGCAGACGCCCGGCCGGGCTGGGAAGGGCGCCGCGCTCACCGAGTCCACGGTCTCATGCTGCGAGAAGCCCACGGGCGCGATGCCGTAGATGCACACGGCCAGGATGGTGACGAGCGAATGCACGAAGGTGAGCCAGTAGGTGAAGAACGGCCTGCGCGGCGGGGCGGGGCGGAGCGTCAGGGGGGTGTGGGCGCGCCCCCGACCCCCGCTTTGCCTGCTTGAAGCTGCGCCCCACCCCGCCCACCCCCTGCGCCCGCGCCCCCGCGCCCCCGCGCCCCGCGCACCTGTGGTCGTCCATGTCCTCGATCTGCCGTTTGACGTAGCTGTCGATCCGCTTGCGGTAAGTGCGGTTGGTGAGCCGGCCCACCATGCCCAGCCCGTAGGGCCGCTTCTCCCGGGCGAAGAACTTGCGCACCGGCATGGCGATGCGCTGGCCTCGCCGCTGGCCCGCCGCGCTCACCACCTCCTGCCGCAGCCGCACCTTCGGCTGCGGGGCCGCTGCGCCCCCCTCCTTCTGCTTCCGCCAGCCTCGTTCCAGGGGCCTGGGGGGAAGGGGCGCTGTCACCTCCCGCCCTAGATGCCAGGCCTGCTGTGATCCCTCCCTCAGGACCAGGATGACCTTCCCCCCACCTCTCGCTCCCATCTAGCAGGGATGGTGCCGTGCGTTCAGCCAGTGTCCTCCTTGCCCCGGAAAGCTTCGGAGCCCCTCCGGAGATGGAGAGGTGGAATTCGACCTATGACCTGACCTACCAACCTACCTAAGGTTCCCAGGACGATCTACAAGCCTTAAGTACAACACCCGCCTCCCCCCTGCTGGGTTCTGTCCAGCCTAGGGCCTCCAGGGCCATCGATGTCAGGCAGCTGAGCCCTGGAGAGTGCCCCGCCCCGGGTCCCACAGCCACAGCCCACGAGACTACTCCTTGCCTCAGGCCTCCAGAGCATGCATGTCCCAGGGCCCAGCTGCTCCTGACCGCCCGCAGTGCCCCCGCCCGGCAGCACTCACAGCATCAGGTGACTGCGCTCGAGCTCGCTGCGGTCCAGGGCCCCACCCGTGAGGTCCGCCTGCTCCGTGGCCTTCTCCCAGTCCTTGAGCGCGGCCTCCGAAGGGGACTCGAACACCTCGTCCGGGTACGTGGACAGCTCCTCATGGAGGACTCCTTCCTGAGCAAACATGGGCGATCAGGGCAGGACACGCAGACGGCGGGGTTGCGGGGATGTCCGTGTGCTCTTACCCGGGCAAAGAAGGACGTGTCCAGCTCATCGGGGAAGTCCGCCGTGTCCTCCTCCAGGAAACTGGCAGGAGTAAAGCTTCGGCGCTGCACCCGGCGTAACGTGCCATCCCTCAGAGAGCGGCCCTGCCGGCAAGGAGGGGAGCATGCAGCGTGCGGGCTGCCGGGCTCCCCCGCTCCACACCCCGGCCCCCGCACCCACCTTCACCAGGGCCGCGGCTGCCCGGAAGCTCATCTTGGCCACGGACTCGCGCTTGCGTCGCCGCGGGAGCCGGCCGAAGCCCGAGCGGGAGCTGGAGAAGGAGCAGAGGGAAGTGGCCCCCGGCGTGACAGGTGTGTGCGGGGTGCTCAGGCCGTCGGCCGTGTCATCCGCCACGCGGAAGGCCCGGCCCCGGGCCAGGGGGTCTATGATCTGGCAGACGGAAGAAGACGTAAGCGTCAAGGCCAGGGTCCTCGCTGCGGGGCTCCTTCCGCACCTCAGACCCCGCCGTGGAGAACACAGCTGCCGCCCCTCCCTGTGGGTCAGAGGGTCCCTGGATGGCTGCGCAGAAGCCAAGAGGGTCCCCCTCCTCAGCTAGAGTGCCTGTGCTCTGCTGCTCATCCCAAGATGGTCTCACACCCAGCGACGGGCCCCAGGGCACGATCCCGGGACCCGTCCCCTAGCCTGGTTCCCGGTTCCCAGACGGTATCCGAGGTGCCCCGCTGACACCGCCTGAGCACCCTCCCCCGCCAGGAGCTCTGAGGGATCCCCTCAGTTGCGGTGGGCACACAGCCCCAGCCCCAGGAGCCGCGCAAGAGGCTGCCTGCAGGCGGCAGTGGACGGGCGTACCTTCTGCATGCCCAGCTGACACGGGCCCACATACAGCGGAGGGGGCGTCTCCGTGCTGGTCAGAGACACATTGTCCTGGCTGGGCAGGTCGAGCTCCCGCATGACCTGGGGCTTCAGCTTTCCGTAGCGCTGGCTGCAGTGACGGATGCTCTTCCGCTGCCACTTCTGGGTGCTGTCGCTGTCTTTGCTCACCCCGAACCAGTCCGCGGTGCCCCTGCCGCAGGAGGCTCTCAGCATGGGGAAGCCTCAGGGGCCCTCCTCGAGGACGCCTACCCCAGACCCCAGCCTCCCATCACGCTGGGGCAGTCCAGGTGGGCTGGGCCTCACTGAGAGGACAGTGGGTTCCAGCCCCGGCCACCCCCTGAATAATCAGCCAGCTCCGGGCTCCCGCCAGAACCGCAGACGGGAGGTCTCGCCCCACAAGTATGCTACACGGATCCTCAACCCGTCACGGAGAGGGACGTTCAGGGACAGACACCGAGTCCACAGGCGACACGCAGAGCTCAGCCTGGAGCCAGGGAGCTTGGCCCCGGGCAGCAGCGTGACCTCAGACGCCCGAGAACGCAGGCAGCGGGCACCGCAAGCCCAGGCAAGCCGTCCGTCCCTCCAGGCCATGCAAAGAAAACCACTGCCAGCACCGGCTGTTGAGGAGCCCCGGGGACACCAACAGCGCCGGCAGCCCCAACAGATCGCAAGCCATGCACACGCCACCTGACGTCCACACACTCACGCCCGGCCCCAGGTACCTGAGCAGGGACCGAGAAAGAGACCGGCGCTGCGGGAGAGCCCTGCGGGCAGCGGGGGGACCCAAGAGGGGCAGAGTGTGGACACGCCCGAAGCGCACCTGTCGGCTATCGGGGGACCAGAGCATGGGGATAGGAGAGACAGAGAAGGAGAAAGCGAGTGCTGGAGGGGGAGCAGCTGGTCCCCAGAGCTACAGAGGAGGACAGGGTGACCCGGGGAACGAGATCAAGGAGAAAGCCAAGACAGGAGGAACCCTGGCTCTGTTCCCAGCCCCCGTGCCCGCAGGGGACGCATGTGCCGAGCCCCGGCCCCCCAGCCCCACCCCCGGCGGAGCCGCCGCACCAGGAGACTACCTGCGGATGGTCTGTGTGATGGACGTCTGGCGCTGCAGGACGGGCCGCCGGGGCTCACGGTGGGGCGAGGGGACACGGGCGGTCTCGGCGGGCATACTCACGCTCCGCAGGAAAGCCTGGCGTCTCAGGGGCTGGGCGGCGGGGTCGCAGTGAGGAGGCTGGACAGGGCACCCCCCCAGCCCCTGCCGGCCGGGGCCTACCTGGAAGAAGCCAGGCTCCTCCGCCGCTGGGGGCGCCGCCGCCGGGATGTCCAGCCTCAGCCAGGGCGGCTTCTTGCGCTGCAGGCTGCTGGCGCTGTCCCTGCGGGCCTCACTCATGGCGCCAGAGGGGCACGGAGGGCCTGGGGGGGCAGGGGGCATTCAGGAACGGTGCCCGCAGACCTCCCCGGGTTCGCCGCACCCGGGGATGGTCCTGGAGCCCTTCTCTGAGCTCCGCGCCCCCCTTCAGTCATCCCAAGAGACGTCCCTGGGCACAAACGAGGTCCTCAGACAACACGAATCCATTCGTTGTCGAGCGACATTCGTGACAAACATTTGAGCGTCCACTAAGGGCCACTCCCGGGAGCTTAGGGACACACGGATGGAGAGACAAGGAAACGAGAAGGGACAAAATCCCGGCCTTCCTGGCGCACACCGTCCAAACATAACCCCTAAGTAAGCACGGGGCGCCCGGGTGCCTCAGTCGGTTAAGCGGCCTCCGACTCTGGCTTCCTGCTGGCGTAGTGACTTCAGGGTCGTGTGCCCAGCGCGGAGCCTGCTTCTCCCTCTGCCTCTGCTCTGCCCCGCACATGCACACTCGCTGTCTTTCAAGTGAATGAATAAAATTAAAAAAAAAAAAACAATAACCTATAAGCCAGTCAACACGCTATGTTAAAACATGAGTCACAGGACGGGGAAAACAGCACTTTACGGTTCCCAGGCCACAGACATCCTCCTGAAAAGGTGACATCCAGCAAAGACGGGAGGTGGTGACGAGGGAACAAGGCCGGTGGGCGGGGCCAGAGCTGCTCCTCCCACGGGGAACAGCCAGGGCAGAGGTGTGAGGAGTGTGAGCACACAGGCAGGCTGAGGGTCGCGCACCAGTCTGCATCTCAACCCTGTCGGACCCAGACCTCACCCTATAACCACCGTGCCATCTGCTGCAAGGACAGGAGACCTTGTGCACCCACCACAGGGGCGTGACCCCTCCAGCTCACCGAGGAGTGGCCACAGGGCTTCCCCCGGGTCTGGGAGCTCCTGCCTGCAGGGGACCTTCCGCGAGCCACCTGGGCGGGGTGGCCGCCGGGACCACCAGGGGGCGCCACGCACCCAGAGACGGCCCCCAGCCGCGCCCGGCACCTGCCCGAGCTCCCCAGACCCGGGGTGGAAAGCCCAGGGTCGGACTCTGTCCATGGGATGGAGGGGCAATGACCATAGGGCCACGTCCCCTCCCCTTACAGGACGTCCCGTTCAGGGCAGCTCTCCCAAAGAAGGACAGCAGGGTGTCTGGAAACGGGATCCAAAGCACAGTGTGGGGCGCAGGCAGCAGGGGAGTGGAGACCCCAAAACTCCTCCACCGCACCCAAGAGCTTGGGAGCCAGGCCGACTCTGACGCTCGGGGGGGGGGGAGGCGCCCGTGCCTCGAGCTCAGGTCAGGATCTCCGGGTCCTGGGAGGGAGCCCGGTGGAGGTGCGCCCCGCACGCAGCAGGGAGTCCGCGTGTCCCTCCGCCCCTCCCCTCCCCCCACCGCCGGGGCCACGGCCACCACCCCGCTCGCACCCTCTCTCTCACATAAATAAAATCTCAAAAAAAAAAAAAAAAAAATCAGGTTTGGGACCCCACCCGCGAATGCCTCTAGAAACAGCCTCCCCGGGCCTGCCTGAGGAGAGGCACGTTGAAGCCCACCCCCGCTTTACAAACAGGCCAGCGGAGTCTCAGAGAGCAGGGCCCTGCCTTCCCCGAGGTCGAGGCCGCACGCTGGGGGGGGCACGTTCCCGGAGACCGGCCCGGGGAGCCGCCCACAGCTCCCGCTGCGCCTACGCAGAACAGGGAAGCCAGGGTCCGCTCAGAGCAACTCACAGCTCTCCCGACCGGAGAGAGCAGAAGCCCGGCACAGACCAGGAGGGCACGGGTCGCCAAGAACGGCCCCTCCTGGCCCCAGACCGGCCGCCAGGAGGCCCCAGGCCAGGCGCCAGGGGGCTGGCCTCCCCAGGAGCCTCCACAGACATTCCCAGCACCTCCCAGGGGTACGGACTGGTTCTCGACTTAGGAGTCCCAGGAACCCCACCAGCTGACCGCTCCCAGCACCGCACACATCCAGGACCCTCCCAGGTCCGCTGCCCCCGCAGCCTCTCCCCACAGCCAGCTCCCCACCTCCGGCTCAGGGCTCTCGCCATGCCTCACCCCTGCACACAGCCTGGGTCAGAAGACCGGCCCCACCCCTGGCAGATGCTCCCAGCCCCGGATTCCCAGGCACAGCCCAGGGCACCGTCCACGTGTAGGCTGCGCTGTTCCTGCTGGACCCGAGGTGCCCAAGGCAGGCCTGGTCCGAGCCGCTGCTCAGGAAACACTGGGCCCGTCCTCAGGATCTGGAGTGAGGAGTTCCCGAAAAAGACCCTTCGGTTGAGTCTGGGAGGAGGAGCAGGCCCCAGGACGAGGTCGGGGCAGGGACAGCACAAGCCGAGAAGTGGGAAAAGGGTGGTGAGGTACACGGGGACACTCCCCACCCCTGCTAGCCTGGGCCTCCAGGCGGCCCCAGGATCACAAGGGCCATTGAGCTCCCGAGGGAGGCACCCAATCCCTGTGCCCGTCTGCCCACGTCTCCCAGTGCCCCTCACCTCCACCCAAGTCCTTCCTGTTCTAGGGGCGGTGGGGGGGTGCTCTGTAACCCACAGGGGCCCCGCATGCTGCGGGTTCCTGGTCTGCCCCACCCCTCTGTGCACAGTTCCCCATCTGGGCCTCAAGTGGGTGGGATTCACAAGGGGGGTGCCCCAGAGTGGGCCCCAGCGGGGGGAGCAGACCCAGAGGACAAAGAGTGCCCACCCAGAGGAGACAGTGGCCCAGTGTCCAGGCCTCCCCCAGGCGCACAGTGGGCTCTTGTTCCCAGCCAACCCCTCCGGGGGGGATCCCAACAGCATCTCTGCTCCGCTGACCCTCCCTCAGGGCAGGAAGAAACCGCAGCCCGGGGAGGGCCTGACGGCCCGGGGTCACACAGCATCTGAGTCAGGCTGGCAACAGTCAAGGCTGCCCACCCAGGGCCCGGCCCCACCAGGAGATCCCGCACTGGGCGTGGAGACGTCAAGTAGAAAGCGCACACGGCGGCTTAGTAAATGCTACGAGTAGGGCCTGAGCCCAGCCAGGGGCACGAAACAGGGGCAGACATGACACCCAGGCACCCCGGGCAGCACAGGACAAGCGTGGGGCTCACGATGGATGAGGGCCCGAGACCGGGCTGGGGGACGAGGGGGCCCCACCAGGTCAGAGGACCACGAGGGCTGCTTTCAATGGACAGCCTCAGGGCAGAGGGCTGGGTGGGGAACAGGGGCAGGTCCTACTGAAGCCTGTTCCTGCCCTGGGGATGAGAGGCCTGTGCAGGGGGTGGAGGGGGGAGGAAGGGGAGCCCGGAAGCCAGGAGAGAGCCTGGCCTGAGACACTGGGCACACCTGCTCGTCTTCACCACATGCAACCCTCCGTAAGCCTCCATTTCTTCCCCTGAAAATGAGGGACCACAGCAGCGCCGGGCACACAGCTGGACCCAACAGCCAGGCTGGTCCCTGCCTGCCGGCTCCCGGGAACTCCCTGAGGGCAGCCAAAGCGGGGGCAAGGGAAGGGAGTGTGCCGGCCCAAGAGCATGTAGGACGGGAGCAGAAGCCATGGGAGGATCCTGGAGATGGGAGCCTGCAGAGATGCTCAGTTTGGGAGGCCATGACCAAGAGGCAGGAGGACACTTGGGGGGGCAGGTGTGACCCGGCTCAGCCTAGAGAGCGGCCAGAGCCACCATGAAACTGGTGGGCAGCCGGAGGCCGGGTGGGCAGCCGGACCGCCCAGCCCCAGGACAAGACCTGCCACACCCTGGCCCCGCCCTGCCCAGGGGACCGCCCACCCCCAAGGTCAGCAGGAGCAATGGGCCCCACCCCAGGACACCCGCCCAGACCCATCCTGCCTCACCTGAGCGAGATCCCAGGAGGGGCCAAATCCTCCAGCCTCCACACCACAGCCCTGACCTCTGACCCTCACACTTCGGTTTCACCCCATTGAACTGATGCCCAACCCCAGAAATCCCCTGCAAGCGGGATGGCTCACTGTGTGGCACCCCAGAATACAGGCCTTCCCGGGAACACCCCCTGCTACTGTGCAGCAAAGCCCGTCACCCGCCTCTCTCTCTGCCTTTTTGTCTTACATATAAATGGCATAAATGCTAAAATCGGTAATGGTCGGGTCTCAGTCCTCCTCAACCCTCCCAGACTTCACCGCTTGTCCGTGAAGGACACGAGGTCCGACAGCAGCAGGGCAGGTCCAAGACCTCGCTGATGGCCCCACAGTGCCCCTCTGCCCATCCCCAAGGGGACCCATCAATCCCACCTTCCCTCGTCACCCATCGCAGGACAGACATCACCCCAAACAGGTATGCAGAAGGCCAGTAACAGAACCGGAGGCTCCGGGCTCAGGAGGTCCCCCGAAGGCACAGGAATTCCTAGAGATAATTACACTCGGGGACGTCCCCAGGGATGGTGGTGCAGAGGGAGCACAAGTCCCAGGGAGGAGTACCGCCCAAACCCGGGGGTCACCGACAGCCAGAACCAAAGCCCCTGACCCCACTGGCTGCAACAACACTTGACAAGGCAAGTGCACCCCAGGCTGGGGAGCGCCAAGGCTCAGAGAGGCTGCAGGGCCAGCCCCGCGTCCGTCAGCAAGGGCGTGAGGGCGGAGTCTAGCTGTGGCCCATTCTGGCTACAACAGCCTTCGGCCTCGCTGGGGCTCGGGGGCTCGGGGACCCTCCGTCAAGCTGCACAGGGACCAGTTTGCCTGGGTCGAGGGCAGGTGAGCAGCCGGGCCCCAGGTCAGCGCCCCCAGAAGTTCCCCCACGGACCTGACACCCTCGGGCTTAGCGACCTCCTCCCAGGACGGGCCAGCTCCTGGAGAGCACTGGAGAGGTCCCGGGAGGGGACGGAAGCCAAGTCCTGGAGTCTGTTGTAAGAGCGGAAACGGCCTGTCATCAGCAGCCTGGCACACTGGCCTGAAACCTGGCTCCAACGAGCCTGTTGACCTAACACAGCCCCTGGGAAGGGTCCTCTGTAGCCACCTTCCAGATAAGAACACGGAGGCCCTGAGAGGCCAGTCACCACCTGATGACTCCAAGGAGGCTCGAAGCATCGGACAGCGTCTGCCCAGGAGCTGGGGTCCAAGGGACCTGCGTGCCCGCCTAGCTGGCGCTGGCCACAGCCCCCCGGGGGGGGGGCATCCCATCTGGGCCCCCCAACTCCACCCTATCCCGACTCAGAGCCTCTCAGTTCAGGGAGGAGGGGGTCACCCTACAACACACCCAACCCAGAAAACAGGCAGAAGCCAGGGAACACGATCCTCGGGCAGAAAGTGGATCCTGTCACAGACACCGAAGCCGGGGACCCGGAGCGGGAAGGGGAGCACCTCGCATCCCGGGAAAGGAGCAACAGGGTGTGCCCAGAGCCGTGGCCGGGAGCTGAGAAGCCCCTGAAGGAGGCGCTGAAAGGCAGAGGTCACCTGAGTGAGCACCTCTGAGCCGAGGCCCCCTGAGAACGGGAGTTCCCAAGGACAGCACTGGGCTGGGACGCTAACCAGCACGAGGGATGCGGTCCCAGCCAGCCTCCAGCTCGGCGCCCTCAGTCAGCCTGTCGACGCCGTGGGACACTGATCAGCTGCCTGGAAGGCTTGGGATGGGGCCTGGGGCCCAGAACCTTCCATGTGGGGCCACTGACTCCTGTGCCCACCTACTACCTCTGCCTGGTTCTCATGGAAAAGAGCCCAGCTGGCCCAGAACGCCCCCCCCCGGGTGGCAGGGGGTGCAGCCCAGGGGGCTCCACGGGGGGACCACGTGGACCCCAGACAGCTGCTGGGTTCCTCTCCTTCCTCCGGATTTCTGGGGGCTCTCTAGGGGGCTGGGGCCGGCTTCAGGGGGGTGGGGAGAACCCAGCATCTAGCTGGGCCAAACCTGAAAAGCCAGTTTCATCCTCGAATCCTCTTCTCCTTCAGGAAGTCCCAAGGTGGGGGGGGGGGGTCCCAGTCCAAGGCCAGGGCCTCCCGATCCAGGCCCCGCCCACCCAGACAGACACACGGACACACAGTCCAGGCTGCACAGAACGCACCCCCGTCGGGAACCAGCTGGGCCAGGGGCAGGCCGGGCTGCGAGACCCCCTGCCCAGGCCCCATCCAACCTCGAACAGGCCCCCAGCAGGCCAGCTAGGCCCTCCCCAGCGCCCGGAGCGCCTGGGTGCGTCCGGCCTGCCCACAGGAGGCTTCCAGGCGCGCCCCCACGCCCCCACCTCCGCTCCTCCCGGCCTCTAGGCACAAGGTAGGGGGTGTCCTGGGGAGCGGCTCCCAGGCCCCTGCAGTGCCGGGACCTACTGAGCGGGGAGACAGAGGCTGCGGAGCGGGACGGAGGGCCGGCCCCCGCCCCTCGCTCCCCTGCTCCGGCTACGGGCGGTGACAGTACTCCCACCCCCGCAGACGACGGCTGCGACAGGGACGATCCGAGGAGTCCCACCCCCGGAGCCGGAGTTTCGGCTCGGAGCACCACCCACCGGCGGCGGCCGCGGCGGAACACGTCCGGGAGGGAGGGCGCAGCGCGGAGGGGCCCGGGGCCGGCCCCGGGCCGCGAGCCCCGCCGCTCGCGGGACCCTCAGCTGTTGGGCGGCGGCTGGAGCCGAGCTGTCCGGCCCGGTCAGGCCGCGCGGACGTGCTAATCCGGCCCTGGGCTATTTTTGCGGCGCGCCGGGCGAGGAATCCCGGGCCGGGCCGCCTCCGCGGGTGGCTCGGGAAAGTCCGGGGAGGAAAGTCCGGACGCCCCGCGCCGGGACCTGCCCGACCCCGGGCCCGTACCCAGGCCTGGACCCCGCACCCGGCCCGACTCCGGCCGCTGCCCGCGCCCCGGGCCGTGGCGGGCGGAGCACGGGCCCCGCGCGCAGCGGACGCGGGCCCGGAACCCGCCCGGCCCGCGGAGCCCTGAGCCCCGCTCCCGCGCGCGCTCACTCACCGCCGCCGGCCCCGGGTCGCGGGGGTCCTCGGGGGTCCTGAGGGCTCCGGGGAGGGGCTGCCGCCGCCGCCGCCGCCGGCCGGGAGGGCGCCCGCGCCGAGTCCCCGCCCGCGCGCCCGTCCGGCCCGCCCGCCCGGGAATGCCATGGAGCGAGGGGCGTGCGCGCCGGGGGCGGGCCCGGCCGGAGGGGGCGGCCGCGCTGACTCAGGGCTCAGGAATGCGCGCGGCCCGCCCGGCCCGAGTCACCTCCTCCAGGAAGGCCGCTGGGCTCTGCTCTCCGCTTGGTCCGCCCGCGGGGATAGCTGCGACGGGGGGTCTCGGGCGCCTTGGCCGCGGAGAGAGGACCTCCTGGTCCCGCGGGAGTCCCGGGCTCCTCGACCTCTCCCGGACTCCAGGGCGAGGCCAGACCTCATTCTGCCCTGTCTTGTGCTTCAGAAAGGGGCAGGGGGCGGTGCGGGACAGTGTCCCTGCACCTCCTGCAAACCGAACTGCCGACCTCCTCCAAAGGCCACACTAAATCACACCCCTACACTCAGCCAGCCCCATGGGAACGCGCACACTCACGCACACTCACACAGCCCCCAAGCTCTAAACCCTCACACCGACTCACGTATCCACACACACACGACTTCATAGCCCCCTCCATCCAGTTACACACATGCACACAACCACCGCTGTACACTTCCATTCGTGTGTTTACACCCTGGTGCACACCAACACTCACAGCAAAGGCAGGATCAGGGCAGTGGGCTCCTCCCCAGACCCCCATGCCCCCAGCAGGCGCTCCCAGGCCAGGCTGGGCCTACAGCCTTCTCTCTTCTACAGCCCCCTTCTCGGAAGGGAGCAGGACTTCCGTCCACTCTGGATGGTTCCCTCTTTCAGAGCCCCCCACCGCCCCGGCCCCCCACCGTGGGCTCACCCCTGTACTCTCAGGGCTGGACACAAGGTGACCAATCTGTTTGAGGCTGAGGTCCTGGGGGAACTTCCCAGCATCCCTCTCTCTTGACATCGCCAGGGTGTGTGGGGCTGAACCACCCAGAGGAAGACCAGGGGAGTGGGGAGGGGACTGCCAATAGCGACGCACAGGCAGGGCTGACCACCCAGACTTCCTCACGGTGGCCTCACTTATGGCCCCGCAGAGAACAGAACTGGGACCATAGGTCCCCTAAGGACACCTTCACTGGTTCCCAGAGCACCTTGGGGCCCATGGGGCCCAGCACCTCAAGCCTCGCAATACCTACAAACATGCCCCTTGCTGCTCTGGGACCAGGCGGCACTGGCCTTCTCTGAGCAGAGCTGAAGCCACTGTCCACAAGTCATGCCGGGCCTGACTGTGCACAAGACTGGGCTCTGGACCCACAGAAAACAACGCTGATGGCTTGAGGTGGCCACCAACTTCCTGGCTGGCCCTGGAACCTGGGCGAGGGACAGGCACCCTGCTCATATCGTCCCTCACACCACGGACCAAAGCGGTGCCTGCCCATACTGGGTCCTCTATGAACACGGGCATATCAACACAGTTCTTAGGGGGAGACAAGAAAAGCTTTGGAGGAGCTCCAGGAGGGCTCCTTCACTGGGGCGTGGGGAGGGCGACTGCGGGGGGACTGGGGACACCAGGCGAGAGGGAGGCCGCCCAGCCCTGATGCTCACGGCTCCTGCAGCCTACACGTGCCACTCCTCCCATGCCAGTCTCCCAGCCAGGCAGGACGGTCTCTCCATACCAGGCATTCTCAGGCGTTCTCGACCCCTGCCAGGGAGAAGCAGGCCCCACCCACCGGGATGCCCAGACAGAGGCTGGCGGTGGTGTCATCTCTGGAGTCCAGGGCCTGGGCTCACATCCAAGGCACTGGGCATCCGGTGCTGGCAGGTCCCCTCCAGCAGTGGCCACCGCAGGGTGCCACCCAGACCCGCTCCATGACCCAGAGACTCACTCCCCGCTGCCAGGAGCATCAGCCCTGGGTGGCTTCCCACCGAAATCCCCCTCCAAGGAGTCACCTTCAGTCGACAAGAGATGCCTTAACCGAAGGCAGGCTCCCTCCCCAGGAAGGGTGATCTGTGCCTTCAGTGACAGGAAAACAGCCACCCCTGTGTGAATCAAGTCACCTCCCAAGCGTTCTCTGGGACCCTGACTTCAGGTAGGACTCCCAGCAGCCTCTGTGACAAACCCTTGCCCCTCCCGGGTGTTCCTCCTAAGGCGCAGCTCGGAATACCCTGGCAGGCAAAGCCAGGAAGCCCCAGGTTCTCAGCCCACCCCAGCATCCTGAACGAGGACCTCAGAATCAAAGGACAGTGCGGGCAGGGGCCTCGACCCGTGAGTGCTCAGGCCTGGCCTGGTCCACATGGACACACGTATTCATACACGTACGCCCTCCCTCAAGTCGGCCCCATAGCCCTCTGCTCTGGCAGAGCCCCTGCACGGAAAGCTAGCTCCCCGTGCCTCTCCTTCCTCTTCCTTCCAGCCCTAGAGAAATGGAAATCCGCTGCAACCACCTAGCCTGTGGATAGCGAGAGGCGGGTGGCTATCTGGGCCACTCCTGTGGCGGCGGACTTCACCGTAGGACCTGGGGGGTAAGATCCCAACCAAGGCGAGTGGCCATCAGCTATCCTGGAAGCCTCAGCTCAGCGGGCCATCCTGGGCTTTGGGCAACGGGGTGGGCCCAGCACCAGCCCCTGGCTATTTGGGGAGGAGATGAGCGCGGGCCAGGCCAGCCAGGGGTCTGAAGTCACCGACTATTTCCGAGAGGGCGGCCCCTCCCCGTGCCTCAGCGCACAGCAAGCGGTCCCCTAAGTACCTGGGCCCAAGGCGCAGCAGCCCGGGCTGCACAGCCCAGAATGGGAGGGGGCCGCCCCCACGCACCTCCTTTGGCTGCCCTCTCCGCCCATGGAGGCTCTGACCCCCACGGAGCCCCTGCCGCAGGGCCCTCCGCCTTTGGACATGTAGCCCCCTGGGCTCAGACCCAACTCTCCCTTCTACCGCGTCAGCGTCCCTACGTTAGAGAAAAGGACACGGAGCCTGTGTACCGGTGCCCTGGGACAGTGCTGGTGCCGAACTGTGGACTCTGAAGGCTTCGGTCACTGGTGGCCCTGGCACGGCAGGACCCAGGGCAGCCTGCCCCGGCACCGCTCCCTTGCAAAGCAGGGTGTCCTCACCTCTGTCTCGCACTGACATCCTCCAACACACCTCTCCAGGCCAGCCGCAGGGCACGCTGAGGACCCAGGAGGCCCTAGGCCCCTCCTCCCGCCGGGACCCCCTCCTCTTACCCCCGGCCAGCCTGCCCCGCCGGCCACGGCCACCGCGGGAATGCTCGGCTCACCACTTCCAGCCCGTGGCGAAGCCTCAGACCAGGAGCCAGGAAATGGGGGCGGGGCAGAGTAGGGCCCACCCTGCAGAGGTTTCGCAAGCCCCCGCACTCGGGCTGGGACAGCTGGACTCTGTGTCCCCTGCTAGGCGCCGGGTCTGCGCTCTGAGGCACTCGTTCCTCGTTCTCAAGGTGGGGATAAGCCACCCCTCCGGGAACGAGTCGACTCCCCGTGATTTCTACAAGGACTCAGCACCCATTTGTGAACTCAGAACAAAAATTAGGACAAGCGGCACCCACGTGCCCCAGCCCTCAGCAGGAGGCCTGGGTTTCCCGCCGCCTCGGGGAGAAAGGAAAAGGGGAGGGGAGGAGGGGGACGGGGCACAAAGGCGGGCAGGAAGCGGGCGCCGCTGTTTGGGCAGAACGGCTGCAGGGGTGAGGAGGAAAGCACGGGGTGGGCGCCACCACCAGGCCTTACAAGCGTGGATTTATGACACAGGGCCCACCCCCGGAAGCGGCACCCAGTGCCACAAACAGCTGGGCGGCTTCCAACAGGCAGCTGGAGGGCTGCGGCCCTTCCCTCCCCAGGAAGTCCTGGTGGGAGCCCCGAGGGGAGGGGGCCGGCAGGGCTGCTGGGCCTGCGCCCAGGCTGGACTTGAGCGCCTGGGCTGTTCCGAGGAGCACAGTGGGAGCCCGGAATCTTCCCCGCTGGACTGGCTCTGTGCTCATCTGGGGCCCCCTTCACCCTTCTCGGGGCACTTCCTGACATCATCCTGTATCCAATGGCTCTGAGGCCCCTTGGTACCCGCCCCGGGGCCAGGGTCGCAGAAATCCAGTTGCAGGCCCTGCTGCTCAGGGGTCTCCCCAGGACAGCGACGGGTGATCCAGGAGGGTGGGACTGTGCCTGCCGCAGCAGAAGGGCCCTGCAGGGGACCCTGGAGCTACGAGGACAGGGGCAGGGGGGGCTCTGCTGGGTGTTAGGACCCGCCTTCGCCCTCCAGGTCTGGTCTCTGAGCCAAGGAGCCAGCATTGCGCCCCTCCCACCCCAGCCCCAGCCCCAGCCCCGTCCCCAGCCAACAGCCCGGTGCTTGGACCCCTCACCCCCACCCACGGCCCTTCCTTCCTCTGAACCAGGCACCGCCCTCCCCGCCACCGCCCTTGGGGACTCCCGTCCGACTTGAGAGATTACAGACAGGGTGGGCAGCATCAGAGGTGGAGGGCGGGTCGCCCCCCCACAGCGGCAAGCCGGGCGTTCCCGGGTCCAGGGCTCCGGCCTCTCGAGGAGGCTGGCCACGATCCCGCAGCCCGCGGAGGACGTGGGCGGGCTCCTCCGGGCATCTCGGCGCGGCTGCACGGGCGGGGCGCACTGCAGACAGGCCCCCGGCCCGGCCGGTGAGGATGACCCGGGCGGGGGGCAGGGGCTTCCGGAGGGGCCTGGCATCCGCTTCCCGGCCCGCCTTCCTGGCCCACTCCCCGGGCCCTCTCCTCCCAAGGGCCTCCCGGAGCCGCAGTCCACGAAGGGGTCTCCCGAGGACCAGGGCTCGGCCGCCGCCTCCCCCACGCTCGCCCCCGGTTACCCCACCCAAGCGTCTGCGGCCCCCCAGCGCCCAGCCGGGGCCCCTCGAGGACCAGCGCTCTTGGGGGTCTGACCCCGGCTGGCGGCCGTGCGGGGACCCCCGCGCGCGTGGGGGCGGGACGCAGGGCACTGGGAGGGGCACCGGGCTGCGGGGGCTCCCGCCCCAGGCCAGCCGCCGTCCCCGCCTTCTCCCGCCGCCAGCGTCCCAGCAGCCCCCGGGCCTTTGTCCGGGACCCGAGGACCACCGCCCGCCCGGCCCCTCCTCCGGGGGCGGGTCTGCGCCGCGCGCCCGCCCCCGCCCCGCCCCGCCCCGCGCCCCCGCCGCCGCCGCCGCCGCCCCGCCGGGCTTCCGTCCTCCTCCGCGCAGGCGCCCGCGGCACTTCCGGGGCCGCGTCTGGGCGGGCGGGGCCCCGGTGTCGCGGGCGCAGCGCCCGGAGCCGCGGGATGCCGGTGCGCGGCGCGGCGCAGGTGAGTGTGCGCCCGGGTGCGCGCTGCTCGCTCGGCGCACGGCCGCCCCGCGCTCGGCCGAGGACCCGCCCCGGGGCCGAGAGCCCCCCCCGCCCCGAGCGGCCCCGCCGCCGAGCGGGCTCCGGGGGAGCCGGTCACGCGCGCGCGGGCCCCCGGCGGGGCGGCCCCGGCTCGGCTGCGCCTCCGCTGTTGGAAAAGGCGCGGCCCGACCCGGGGCTGCCGGTGGAGGAGCAGCCCCCGGCCCCGGTGTCCTGGTCGCGTGCGGCGCCCTGGGGTCCGGCTCAGACCTGTCCTGCCCGGCGGCCAGGCTGCCGCAGAAGTGACCCGCGGTGGCCGCAGCGTTGGTGGCAGCCGGATAAAGGCTCGCCCTGGACGCCCTGAGCCCTTGTTTGCCGGGTGTGGGTGGAGGGCTCATGGGTCCGTTGCACTAACCCACGTCCGGGCCAGGCTCGCTCCGGCCCTCCACGGGGTGCACCACTCTGGCCAGAGGCCCTCCTCCCACCTCCGGCCACAGATGCGGGCTCCTTTCCTTCCGATGAGGAGACAGGCAGACACCCCGGGTGTCCAGGGCCCCTCTGTGGGGAACCCTCGTTTCTAACCAGAGCCCGCCATGCATGAGGCCCAGGTACAGGATCTGAGGCCGGGCTCGCTGAGTGCAGTGTGGGGTCAGGTTCAGATTCTAGGTCTCTGATAGGGAAACTGAGGCCTTTCTGGGCCTCAGTCCTGGACGGTTTCGCCTGACCCAGAATGACCCCAGTGCCACGAGGCAGGCGGGGGGCCAGACTCCGGGTGGCAGCGACCCAGCGTCTGAGCCCACGGCGGGTGTTGGCAGATGGGCTGGGCTGCGAAGACGGTCACGTCAGCGTCCACTCTCAGTAGACTGGCCGTCTCCTTTCAAGATGAAACGTCAGCACTAATGTTAAAAATACTGGGTCTGTCACGTGTCATGTGGGTACTACCGAGAACCAGCCCTTGCCGAGGGTGTTTCCAGGCCCCGGGGCTCACCTGCTCGTCATCTTCTCCCACTGGTAGAGCAGCTGGTCGCAGAACGGTGTCGGTCAGGCTTCCCGGGCTACGTGGTAGCAGGTGGGAGGTTAGGTCGTGTCCCCTGGGAGACCTCGCCTTCGCGCCACTGCTCCTTATGATGACACGTGGGTCCTGAGAGAGGACAGCTGGGGACTCGCCAGGGGTCCTGCCTTGAGCACTTGGGTTGGATTAAAGAAGACCTCCTGGCCCTCTCCTTTCCCCCCACCCCTGCGTGTCAGGCCTTCCTGGACATTCTGAGGAGGGGATGGCACAGTGGGAGCCCTGCCAACACGGCGGCCAGGTGGGAGGGAGTGTGGAGGACACAACCACCCATGAGCGTGTCTTGGCCAAGCCCCATCGAGGTCATGGCCGGCCCAGGCGGAAGAGCATGTGACTCTGGATGCTGGGGTCGTGAGTTTGAGCTCCGTATTGGGTGTAGAGAGTACTTAAGTAAGTAAATATAAAAGAAAATAATTAATTCCCGGTTAGGGTTGGTGCGAAGGGCTAGGTTCCAGAAACAAGACTGGAAGTTTGGGGTCCATGTCACGGGTGGGAATCAGGACAGCAGTCCTCCGTCCTAGGCTCGGGTGCCCTCTGTCCCCTCCCCAGGCCGTGCGGCCCTTTGCCATCAGCCTGCGCATCGTCTGCACGTGCGTGGGGTGCGGATCAGAGTGGCTGCTCGCTCACTGCACCCACAGCCTGTCGAGCTGCGCAGGCGTTTCCCAAGGCCTCCGGGGGCCCAGCGTGGGGCTGCACACGCCAGGTACAGCACTCCCTTTGCACCTGGAACAACCCACGAGGGGGTGGCCTCCGCTGTTCGAGGAGGCGGGCCGTTGAATACAGTCCTTCGCCTCCATGAGTCCGACGTCAGCACCAGACACGTTCAGGAGGTCGGTCCGCTCCCGTTACAGCTCTCCCGCAGAATCGGGCAGAAAAAGCGACTGCTGGAGGCAGAAGAGCCCGGGAGTGACCTGGACGGAGCCCCAACGCCCTCCCCTACAGAGCCCTGCTTGGGGCGGCCTGCCTCCCTGGGCCCCCAGCGCAGCGTCTACTTCTCAAGCCCAAAAAGCCGCTCTGCACGGCTGGGATCGGAGTTTTTCGACCAACCCGCTGTCGCCCTGGCACGGGCATTTCTGGGACAGGTATTGTCCTGTGGCCTGGGATCAGGTGGGGGAAGACTCCGTTCTCGGGCACACTCAGCGCTCCACGGGTCCTCCCTGGCTCCCCTGTGGCCTGCGCTGCTCTCCTCGGTGCTCGGCTCACCCGAGAGCACCCGCCCCTGCCCCGTCCTCAGCTGGCCCTTCGGGCCGCTCCGGCCTCACCCCTGCCCCAGGGTGCCGCCCGAGCCAGCGGCAGCCAGCTCATCTCCCTGGCAGACGGCCTGCTCTGACCCACTCGTTGTGGAGCCGGCTACACCCAGGCCTGCGGTCCAGGCTGGGGCCCCTGCAGGCAGCTGCTCCCGCTGCTCAGAAGGGCCTTTCAGAGCCGGGGGGGTGGGAGCCAAGTAAGGTGGTCCTTTGTGGTCAGTCCAGGTGGAAGGGGCCGCACAGGCTCTGGGCGTCCTGGGCAGCTGTGTGAGGACAACACTGGGGCCCTGTGCCCTCCATGCTGCCTTACCCCAGGCTAAGCATTTAAGTCCAAGGGGGCACGGGGAGGAGGCGGCAGGGAGACGGAGGGCCCCGCCGAGAAGACTTGGAGTGTGCGGACTCACTAGTGCTGGTGTTCCCCAGCGGGGCCCTGGCCAGAGCCTGAGACGGCTGTCCCCTGGTGACAGGATACGTAGCAGGGCCTGTGTTCCCGGGACGGGTGAGGGGGACAGTGGGGGGCCTGGCTGGGCCTGGGTGCCCCGGTGCACCCTGAACTGGGGAGGTGAGGCCCAGGCTGAAGGCTGTCACAGTGGAGCGTGCCCCCTGCCCCCCCGGGCTCTGAGCAGACACACTGCCCACAGGTGCTGGTTCGACGACTTGATGACGGCACAGAGCTCCGCGGCCGCATCGTGGAGACGGAGGCGTACGTGGGGCCAGAGGATGAAGCCGCCCACTCTAGGGGCGGCCGGCAGACCCCGCGCAACCGTGGCATGTTCATGAAGCCGGGCACCCTGTATGTGTACGTCATCTACGGCATGTACTTCTGCATGAACGTCTCCAGCCGAGGTGAGCGGTGCCGGGGTGCCGGGGCTTGGGGCAGCAGGCGGCCTCGGGCACTGCCCCCTGAACTGGCAGCTGGGAGATCTGGGAGGACAGGCTGGGACGGGTGTCCCTGCTAAGCTAGGCCGGGGCTTTAGGAACTCTGGCTACACCGTCCGGGTGGTGGTAGGTGCCTGGGGCCCCCCCATGGACAGAGGTCATGGGCTGACCTGAACACAGAGCTGACAGGCTCCACAAGGACACCAATGGTCACAGACCTCAAAGCTGAGATCTCCTGTGACCAGGGCCGACCTGGGAGGGCGAGTTGTGGGAACACAAGGGTGTGGTCAGCCCGAGTTGACTTGAGCTCAAGCCAGAGCCTCATCAGGTGGTCGGTTGTGGGGTCTGAACCGGTCGTCCTCAACTGGGGATGGTTTTGCCACCTGGGGAGCCACCATCAGGCAACGTCCAAAGAGGTGTGGTCATCCCAGCTGGAGACGTGCTACCGGTATCTGGCAGGTGGAGGCCAGGCATGCTGCCCAATGGCTCACGAGGCACAGAACGGCCCCCACCACAGAATCATCCGGCCCCTGAGGTCAGTAGTGCCAAGCAGAGTGATGCTGGTCTGGGGCTCCCGGGAGAACCCGCTCAACCTGTGACACCTGCTGTGGAACGGCCTGTGTCCCACTGTGAGCCGAAGGCCTGTGCCCAGAAGGGAGAGCCCCAGCAT
The DNA here is from genome assembly GCF_963455335.1 of Martes martes. NCBI lineage: Eukaryota > Metazoa > Chordata > Mammalia > Carnivora > Mustelidae > Martes > Martes martes. The sequence goes on along the minus strand of NC_137906.1, from coordinate 41,101,208 downwards.
GGTCCTGCCAGGGGCACTGCTGACCAGGAGCAGGGTCTGCCTCTGTGTATCTGTCGAATCTCGCCAGGGCCCATCCCAAGAAGAGCGAATGCTTGAGGAGACCAGTAAGAAGCTTGGGGTCTGGCGTGCTGTGTGTCACACGCATTTGCTGAATGATTCCAGTGACCGGGGAGTTGTGATGGCACCAAGCAGACAGCTGGACACGTGCAGTGTCAGAGCCACAGGGGCTGAAGGATGGGTCCTGTGCTCAGCACAAAGCAGGTGTTGAGTGAGCTGAGTGACTGGACATCAGAGGGTGGTAGGGGCCATCCCAGAGGGCCCCCTTGTCATTCAGGAGCACTTACCTTGGCTCTCTGGCTTTTCCTTGTTCATAGAACCAACCCGCTCTTGTGTAGCGGGCCTGAACTCAGACAAGGGGACTCACTGGGGCTAGCGATGCCCAGGGCCGTGGTCAACAAGGAAGGGGAGGAGGCCAGGATTTTGGGGTGGGGGGAGGTACAGTGGACAGGGCACACATCGGAGGTGGCACGTCACTTTGTGGACATGGGACCGTCCAGGTGGGGGGGAGCAGGAAACCACGTGGGTGCAGAGGGTCAAGGCCAAGGGTTGTGAGGCAGAGGGAGGGAGAGGGGAGGCCAAGGACATGGTCGTTGTCTGCCTGCCCGCAGGGTGGAGGCGGCAGAGACACCAGGAGGGCAGGCCGTGTAGACAGGACGAGCAGGTGAGGACGGGGAGACCCGGCAGGAGGAGGTTAGGGTGTCATGTTTTCGTCGGATGAGGGACTCGGATGCACTCCAGGATTGGGGTGTGGGGATGTTGGGAGAGGCTGCCCCTTCACCCCATGTGCAGTGAGGCACCCGTGTGGCACCCACGGGGAGCCCTGACGCTGGTGGGCTGGGACGAGCCCAGGAGCCAGAGGCACAGGAACGTCGAGGTTTTGTGTGACCCGAGTATTTCCTGAGGTCCTTTGAGGATTGGCTGTTTAAGGGGCATCTGGTCCCGAAGCCCCCAGCACTTGCCAGCTACTGGCTACTTGAGAGGGCCTGGCTGCTGCGTCCACTCGGGGCTTCCGGATGCCAGTGGGGAGGCCCTTGTGGCCAAGGTCCCAGAGTGGAAACCGGCTGGCCACCTGAGCCTCTGCGACCCCTGGTGGCGGGGGTTGGCCCAGTCCGAGCAGCGTTGCTGGGCGATCCCGGTTCTTCTGGCCAGGGTCCAGTCATACTGTCATACTGTTCGCAGCCATGCAGGGGATTTGGGCAGACGCGCACTCTCGAGTGCGCCCCTAGGCCCAGGGTGTCCGTCTGTTGGTCCCTAAAAGCAGCTCGGACTGGGGCGCCAGGCCGCCTGTCAGTGGAGCGTGTGACTCTTGATGTCAGGGGTTGGGGGGCTGATACGCAGAGGGGCCCCAGAGGGGAGAGGGACTGTGTGCTGGCGTCTCCTCCTGCACGGGTCCCCGGGCAGGGCTTGCTCAGTACCACGAGCACACGGGTGGCTGCGCTGAGCCAGCGACCTTGCAGCCTGCCCAACAGACACCTAGTGGATACGGCAGATGGGGCACCCAGGCCTGAGCCTGCTGCCTCTAGGGGGCCGGCCGCGCCCACAGACGACCGGCTCCCTGGGCTTTCCTCTGCCAGCCTCAGAGGTGCTGCCAGTCTCCAAACCAGACCACGCCAGGAGGAGGCCGGCTACCAGCAGCCACCGGGCTGTCCCCAGCTGGTTGGTCAGGCATTCCGGCTTCCGGGGCGCACCCCACCTAGGGGCCCGGGCACCCGGGGGGGTGGAGGCAGCCGGTGTCCGGTGCTCAGGAAGGCAGCCGCCTCACGTCCGTAGCACCGTGTGCACCCCGGGGTGGGGAGGGCAACAGCCCGGGGAGGCTTGGCTTTCTAGGCTGTCTGTCCCCCAGGGGCCGGGGCGTGTGTCCTGCTGCGAGCGCTGGAGCCCCTGGGGGGCCTGGAGACCATGCGGCAGCTTCGAAGCGCCCTCCGCAAGGGCACCGCGGGCCGAGCCCTCAAGGACCGCGAGCTGTGCAGCGGCCCCTCCAAGCTGTGCCAGGCCCTGGCCATCGACAAGAGCTTCGACCAGCGGGACCTGGCCGCCGACACAGCTGTGTGGATGGAGTGCAGCGCCCCGGGGACCAGTGAGCCCGCCGTGGTGGCGGCAGCCCGAGTGGGCATCGGCCAGGCAGGAGAGTGGGCCCAGAAGCCCCTGCGCTTCTATGTCCAGGGCAGCCCCTGGGTCAGCGTGGTGGACAGAGCAGCTGAGCAGAACACACAGAGCGGGCCCTCAGCGAGCGTCTGCTCCCACGAGGCTTTTTAATTCTGTAAAAACCCAATAAACACTTTATGTCTAGAAAACATTATTGCCTGTGTCTCGGCCAGAGTCTCCTCAGGGGTCAGCACGTGCTTGCGGTCGGTTCCCCCTCCAGGACCGGACTCTGGAGGCCCCTCGGGTGCAGGCTGGGCACACCGTCCCTCAGGCCTGTGTGAGGGAGGCTGGAGGGCACCAGGGCAGACTCACCGCAAAGACAGGCACCAGCCCAGGCCCTTGTGCAGCAGGAGTCCCGGGACGGGGGTGGTGGTGGTGGTGACCACTTGGTCACGAGGCTCCTGGTGAACCCAAGGGCCCTTGCAGGGGGCCAGGCTGGGAAAGGCCCAGGACCCATGGGAGCAGCAGAGGGCACACAGCACGGGCCAGGCTCTCCTCCGCTCTCGTGGCAGACACGGTTCTCTGTAAGTCCCAGGGTGGCCATGGGGAAGGCAGCAGCGGAGGGGCCCAGGGAATGAGGGCAGGGTTGGGAGGAGGGTCTGAGAGAAGCACGCGGCCCGACTCTGGGAAGCCAGCAGGCCTGAGGCCTGGACACCCTCCAGCTGGGAGCCTCGTCTCCTCAGCTCAGACACCGAGGCTGTTTAAGGACCAGGTGAGGACGAGAACAGGGAGGGCCACGGCCCCAAGGCTGCTGCTGTACTCCACTCAGGCCTCAGAGGGCTCAGCCTGGCAGGGGGCGTGGGGGGCCCTGGGGCGGGGGGACAGCCCAGCACCCACGGCAGCAGCCTGCCTCCTCGCCGCCGTCCTGGGCCCAGCCTCACGGCAGCAGCGCCTGGAAGACGGCGATGACCGGGTCCTCGTGGGTGGTCACCACCAGCACACTGCGGAACTTGTCGAACAGCATGAGCAGCTGGGATCGCCGCGTGTTCTCGTTGTACATGATCTCCTCCAGGTGGTGGCGGCCGCGGAAGTAGTGCAGGAGCCTGGGGCGAGGGGTGGGCAGTGTGAGGCCAGGCAGCCACGGGCGGGGGTCCGCGCTGAGCGCCCCACAGACCTGAGCAGACCCGGCAGGGATGGAGGGGTGGGTGGGGGCTCCGGGCCTGCTGCCCTCGCGGGCCCTGTTCACACCCTGGAGCCACCCGAGCCTGAAGGCCACGTCCGCCCTCAGCACCCTGACGGGGAAGTGCAGGGGGACAGGCCTGCCAGGGGCTTGTCACGCTGCTGTAGCAGCAGCTCCCATGTGGCTATGGGCCCAGACGGGGTCACTGCTCTAGGGCTGTCTGTGGGGGGGCTGGCGCGGAGGCCTGGGCCCAGCTGCCTGGGATGCGGTTCCTGACTGGGGGCCTCCCCGGGCAGCCTCACCCCCCCAAAAGCCTGACACCTGCAGACCCCCCAAGTCAAAGCTGGGTTTGACAGTCTGTACCCGTGATGTGGGGGTCCTGGACACCACCAACCCCAGCCCGGGCTAAGAGCCTTCCCAGCGCGGAAGGTCCCCACAGGCCTCGAGAGGGTAGGAACCCGCTGCAGCTTCCGAACAAGGAACGGGAAGCACCAGGAAGTCTCGGAGGGACCCCACAGGCGGAGGCCCCAGGCCTGCCGTCTCAGCGACAGACGCCCCCCACGGCTGGCGCACACAGGCCCCAGCTGGGGACACCTCACGCTCAAGACACCACCGCCACCAGCAACGGCCGGTGGTCATCACGGGATGGAGGCCGCGTCGTGCCGGCCAAGCCCCCACGCGCCTTCTGTTCTGACGCCAGAACCGGCCCAGCCCCGGGGTCACCCTGCCCCCACCTGGCAAACATGCGGAGGTCCTCGGGGTTCTGGGCCGCAGGCACGCCGAGGATGGCCGCCCGCTCGTGCTCGGACAGGCTGGCCAGCAGGTTCTCCGTCATCCTCTTGTTCAGGGGCGAGTCCCCGCTGGGCAGAAGCTCCGCGCTGGAGTTATCCATACTGGGGCTGGTGAGGGTCATGTCGTCACTGCTGGCTGTGGGTGGGCACGGGTCAGGGGGCAGCCAGTCCCCCCAAACACGCCCTGGTGCACCCGCTGTGCCCCCTGTGTCCACCAGGAATCTGCTGCCACACCCCAAGGCAGGCCTGCTCATCCCACCCCTCCCACCCAAGAGGGACAAGGGAGGGCCCTGGGCAAGGCTGGTCCTCGCACTGAACCTGAAAGTAAGGTAAGGTCAGCCTCCGTGGCCCCCGAGCCTGGGGGAGCCCGGGGCACCCAGGGCTTGGCGATGGACCGCGTCCTTGGGCGCACGCGGTGGCCACAATGGCTCTGCCAAGAAGTGACTGTGAGAGTCCGTGTCTCCTCACAGGCCCCGGCCCAGCGAGCCCAACCGCCCTCCCAGGGACGGTGGGAAATGGGCTCAGATCGCAGGCTGCTCCTGACTTGAACGAGGCCCTGCTCTGGAGCCCAGAGGCACAGAGTGGCAGGGAGGCGAGGGAGTGGGGTCTCCTGCCCTACTTCGAAGGACAGCGGCTCAGCGGGGAAAGCGGCTGCCCGTGCGAGGCCCCAGCGGCCCACATAAAGGGCGGGTGTGTGTGCACATGTGTGGCCGCGGGAAGGTGCCTCACTCACGCCCAGCAGTGCCCACGTCCGGATCCCGCTGCCACGCCCAAGTGCCCTTCCGACCACCCCACCCACCCCACAGATGCCCGGGGCAGGGGGCTCCTACTTGGGGAGCCAAAGCTGAGAGCATTGGGCGTGCTGAGGCTGCGGCCGCCGACCCTGGCCGTGAAGGGGACCTCGTCCTCCCGGGCGTGGGGCTCCTCCTCGCTGGGCGAGGCCATGAGGCACACGTAGGTGTGCAGCTGTACCAGGAGCCGGTGCTGCAGCATCCACACCACCATCTGGATGAGCTGTGTCTGCAGGAGAAGCGGCAGGTGGCCCAGGGCAGGGGCGGGGGGCTGCTCCCCACCACCGCCCTGTCCCCCTGCGGGGAGCACCCAGCGGCCTCGACTGAGACAAGGGTTCCCATGAGTCGCGCCAGAGGTGAGGGGTCTCTGAGCTCGAGGGGCCCGACCCCCACCTCAGGAAAGCACCCGCCAGCGGCCAGTGGAGACAGCTCCTTGCTCCGCGCAAGGCCACAGGAGCCCCGGGGCCGCACCCGCTCTTGCTCCCGCCGGGCACTCGGGCGGCGCCGGCATCGGGCCTCCCGCGCCCAGAGCTGAGCAGCAGGGCCGACTACACGGCCCCGTCGCTCAGACCCCCCACCACACGGAGCGGGGCCCGTGGGGACCCGCCGGCTGAGGCCTGGACGCTGCTCAGGAGGACGCTGCAGGCAGCTGCTCTGAGGGCACCGAGGCCTCTCCCTGGCTCAGCCTGGAAGCCTGCCCGCGGGCACGGAGCCCCGATGAGCGGTGTGGTCCCGGCACAGGGAGGCCACCCTTCCCGCCGGGGGCCGGCCCCTGACCTCGGCCAGCGAGGAGCCCCGTGCAGGCCCGGCTTGAGCACGGGTGAGCAGGAGGGTCGCACATCTGCCCGCTCAGCTTCGGGAGTCCCCTCCTGGGAAGGGACGACTGACCAGGCGTGGAGGAGGGAGACACCAGGTCCCACGGGCGCGTTATGACCTGGTCAAACCAAGCACGCACTCCAGGCCCCGAAGCAGGAGGCCTGACAAGCAGACGCCTCTCCCGGGGAGGGCGCGGAACCAAACCCAGCCCCGTCCGAGCCCCTGACCAAGCACACGGCGGTCCCCCAGGCCTGGCCTGGGAAATCCCCCTGCCGTCCGGACCGTGAGGAAGGCTGTGCCGGGGGGCGTGGGGCACAGATGCAGAGCGCGGCTTTTATCCCGCTGGCACGGCCTGGCATGGTTCCTGGACGCCGAAGGCCCCATGGAAGAGGCCGTCAGAACTCCGTCAGCTCAGCGTCTGCATGAGCTCAAGAACCAGGATCTCCTCCTCGTTCACCACTTAAGAAGGAAGAGGGTTTCCTTTGAAGGACTGTTTTGGCCTCACAGATCTCACACTTACTTAAAAAGATACGTTCCTCTTGGAAACAAAGCCTTGACAGCACCCAGCCCCATCTCCCAACACCCACCCCACCCCGGCTCTGGCTCTGCGCCGCCCCTGCCCCGAGCCGCAGAGCCCCAGGCCTTCCGCACGGAGGAGGAGGGCAGAGGCTCATTCTCGGACCCGGCCTGCTCCTGACCCAGAACTCACCCATGTGGACCCGGCCTACACCTGACCCAGAACTCACCCGTTCATCCCATACACTTCGTACCTTCCTAGATGAGCCCTTGCCACACCCAGCAACCCCAGTGGTCCCTCTGGGGCCTGTCCCGGGCCCGTCCTCTCCAGATCTTCCTGGAGGAGGAGATTCTGGGGATCAGGGAGCTCAGGATTTAGAGGCACATACCCTGTGGCCACCTGGACCATGGAGGGGGAGAGAGCAGGAAGCAGGGCCCAAGCTCAGTGGAAACAAAGCTGACTTGGCATCCCCTCAGGAGAGGTCTCCACTCTCCTGTCACCTGGGCCTCTTAACGGCTCTAACCACTCGGCTCTCGGCGGTCAGGGCGCCGCCCTCCACCGGGGGTTGGGGTGGGACTTGGGACTGCCCCACGGTCTGCAGCTGGCCCGGCTGGGGAGCCAGCTCCTGGTCACCCTGGCATGACGGGCACCACCTACACAGCCAAGCCCCCTCCTCCCCCAAACCCAGGCTAGGAGGACAGCAGTACTGAGGGCCCTGGGATGAGGAGCTGACACTGGGCTGGTGGCTCCCAGACCCCCAGACTCCTGCAACTTACCTCCTGCACAGGGGGGGCGAGGGGGTTCCTGAATTCTGACAAGGAGACGGGCAAGGAGAACTTAGCAAGGACAGAGGGCAGGTCGTGAGCCGGAAACTGACGGGAGAACTGTTCGGCCAGTGGGGAGTACCTGGGGAGAGGTGAGACAACGTGCCCATGAGCTCAGCAGGCCTCTCCATCATTTCTGGACAGCCGTGCCCTCGCCGTGAGCCCAGGGTGGACAGCAGGGAGGCACAGCGTAGCAGGTGCCCAGGGTGGGAGCCAAGAGGACAAACCCAGGTGCTTTCCCTCGAGGGGCAGCAGGAGCCATGGGCAGGGGCCAAAGCCCCTCCGAGCCTCCGAGTCAAGATCGAGGCTCCCAACCCCCACCAGCACTCCATCCAGCGCCCACTGGCCAGCAGGTGTGGGGGAGCACAGAACCTGCATGGGGGCTTTGAATGCCGGGAGACCACAGGCCCGGGGCAGGCCACAATCAGAACACGGACACAGCAGAGACCAGCAAGCCCGCCCAAGTGAGGGCCCGGCTGAGCAGGGAGCACCATCCTGGGCACCGGCAGCCAGAGGTACTCACAGACACACGCTGGCGTTGGGAGAAAGCATGTAGACGTTGTTCTCACACAGCGGGTAGATGATGATGGCCTTGCCCCAGTACACCAGGTGGGCAGCGAGCTGGAAAACCTGCCGACAGCGGGAGCTGGGAGGACAGTGCCCGACTCTCCGACCCCCACCTGGGCGTCTGGCACAGCACACACAACCACCCTTGTTATCACTGGTCCCTGGTGTGGTCCGGGACGCTCACTTCCCATGGACCCTGTCCCCTAGGATCCTCCCCAGGCCGACAGTGAGGCTGGGACACTGCTCAGTGCACCAGCACCTCACTCCGGCGAACGGGACACCAGAGCCCACACGGCCGGAGCCCCGGCGGTCACTGCCTCTTCTCTCTCACCCCAAGTCCCACTGACACCGGCTCCAAAGCGAGGATACGCTGCTTTCCTCCGTCGGCCCCCGCCCTCCCCTGTGGTGTCCACCTCCACCACTCCCCGCAGCCAGAGCGCCCTTCCGGAGACCAGAGGTCTGAACTCGTGCCCCAGGCTGGAGTCCAGCTCTCAGCGGGTACACGCTCCCCGGAGACTCTGGGGGAGAAGCTGCCCGACCCCCTCTTGCGGCAGCCTTCCTTGGCGTGACCACTTCCCTCCGCTCCCTGCCTCTGTGGTCATACCCCCTGGCCATCTCTCACAAGGGCCCTGCGGGGACAACCTAGGGTCATGGCCCACCTAAAAACCCTTCACCACCTGCAAAGTCCCCTGTGCAGGTGCAGTGGCAGGACGTGGGAGCAGGATGTGAAGGTCTGTGGGTGGCCAATCGCGAGGGATGGACAGTGCGATCCCGGTTCTGTGACCCAGAGATAATGTGTGAATAAGGGACACACGCAGAAGGTCCGGAGGAATCTCCAGCAGTGACCTCTGTGACACAGGACTACAGGACTCTCTGTGCTTCTAATCTGCACGATGTTTTAATCTTTTTTTTTTTAAAGATTTTATTGATTTATTTGACAGAAATCACAAGCAGGCAGAGAGGCAGGCAGAGAGAGGAGGAGGAAGCAGGCTCCCCGCTGAGCAGAGAGCCCGATGTGGGGCTCGATCCCAGGACCCTGGGACCATGACCTGAGCCGAAGGCAGAGGTTTAACCCACTGAGCCCCCAGGAGCCCCTGATGTTTGAATCTTTCTAAGAACATATTAACCTTATCACGACAAGAAACCCCGAAACAGGGCAGGAGGGTAGGAGACAGGTGATGTGGAGACAGGTGAAAGGATGCGAGACTGTGCCTATCTTGGGGAGCACGGACTCACCACACTGCACCCCTGAAACTAAGACAACACCGTATGTTAATTACGGTTAAACAAAAAAGGAAAACAGTGAAACAAGAAAAGCCCAAAATATTGACTTTGCCGGTGATGGAACATGAATTACTTAAGATTTTATTTTTTCTTAGGTAATCCATATACCTATTGCGGAGCTCAAACTCACGACCCCAAGATCGGGTCACGTGCTCCATCGACCGAGCCGGCCGGGTGCCCGGAGAGCTCAAGTCATCTGAGGACACGCACACTGAAGCTGACACTTTCTCCCTCGTGGGGCCTCGTGCCTGGGGCTCCGACGGGCCCCGGGCGGCTCTCCCGACCTCGGGCCCCAGGGGGTGACTGCAGAGGCCGGCAAGGCCGACCAGCAGCCAGCAGGAAAGCCTGCTTCGAACCACGTTCAGTGCGGACGGTGATGGCAGGGAAAAGGTCTCCCCACGGCTGGGCCGGGCAGGGAAGGGGGAATCACCAAGCTTAGTCTGTGTCCGAAGACACCGAGAAGCCGGAAAGCTCCGAAGAGCGAAGCCCGGACGGGTCCAACACAAGCTGGGCAGCGCAGACAGAGCCGCCTGCACACCAGGCCCGTTTCGCGGCTGCTACGAAGGACAGCGGGTCCCCCCAGTCCCGGAGTCCGGGTGACGGTGCACGAGGGCAGAACCCGTAGCCAGTCTCACAGGGGATGCACAAAGCGCATGGGGAACCCACAGGGAAGGACTCGCCTGGACGGCAGAACCAGAAAATGCTGCTTTGGGAAACACAGGCCCCGGAGTTCAGCCCCTCCTCTGCGCCAACGACCAAGACCAAAGGCCTGCTTCCCGGGGGGGGGTGTCAGGGGGCGCCCAGGCAGGCCGGTCTCCCCCCTGGGCTCCTTTTCCGCATTCGGCCTCCTAGAGCCGTGCTTCCGGGCCAGGTCCTGCTGCCCCCCGGTGGCCACATGGTGTCCACGGGCCCAGATCCCGGTCCCGCCCTCAGCGGTCCTGTCACTCGGGAAGGCACAACGGCCCTGGGACCTCCAGCTTCCTCCCGGGCTTCTCCGAACTCCCTGGCCCCCACCCAGGCTCCAGCCGGGCCACCGCCAGGACCGAGGGGCCCCACACCCCAACAGAAGCTGTGGGGGCGCCTGGGCAGCTCGTCGGTTGGGCATCCCGCGTGTCCTCGGCTCAGGCTGGCATCTCAGCCACGCTGAGACCGACCCTGACCGCGCTCCCCGCTCCGCGGGCGTCTGCTAGGGACTCCCTGCCCCCACCTCTCCCCAGCTCACACGCGCTCCTGTGCGCTCCCTCGAAAACAAGTCTCAGGACCACGGAAAGAGAAAACCGCAGGCACAGGGGTCCGGCTCAGCAAGACACAGAACACAGGCCTCACCGCGCACACAAGGGGGCTGGTCAAGGCCCCCAGGCGAGGTCCCGCTTCCGCACACAGGTGGGCCCTCACCTCCCACACCGGCAAAGTGCACACGTGCCACCGGTTTCTCACACAGGGACGCCCGGCAAGCCCCAGCGCCTGGAGGGCCGCATGCCTCTTGACTGCCGGCACAGAAGACGACGTCGGCCCCACAGCCGGTTCACAAAGCCAGCCCTGAAGCCAGGCCTGACTCAGATTCCAGAGCTCGGAACGACCCATTCCCCCATGGCAGGCCACGCGGGGCCCCTCACCACACAGAGGTCCTGGGGACACGGCACACAGGCCGTCCGCTGTCCTGACGCCCTGACCTCCCGCCTCCACCCAAGGACCACCCGCCCCGAGGCGCCCCCTCCCCCGCCACGCTCCCCCACGGAGGGTGCGTCCCGGGCCCCGGGGAGTCACCTGCAGCAAGGCGAGGTCGGCGTCCTGGGCCAGCTGCTGCAGGTTCTTCACGGCGGACGCGGTCTTGATCACGCGCACCAGGGCCGGGGCGCAGTCGAGGGGCAGCTCGCCCAGCAGGGCCCTCTCGTCACTGAGCAGCAGCAGCGCGTGGTACGGGCTGCAGAGCAGAGTCCAAGGTCAGCTGACCGGGCCCGCGCCGGGCCCCACAGACACCGGACCCGAGAGAGGAGGCCACCGGACGGTTCGACAGAAGGGCAGTGGTGTGTCCGGGGGCCTTTGAAAACCCACAGGGGTCACTGCAACCCTCGGAAAAAGTAACCTGAACAAGACGGAGGAAGACCGCACGACCCCACCCGCCCCTCCCTGGGGCTGCCCGGCAGACGCGCGTTCACTGAAAAGTACATGAATCTTTCCAACGAAGAGCCCCAAATATGGAAAAGCAAAATCCCCACAGCAGCTATGAACACAACTACATAAAAAGATACTCAGCGAGTAAGTCCGGGAGGAAGGACCCACACTCAGAGCACAGACGGCACGGCAGAGAGGGCGAGGTAGCGCCCCGTTTCCTCTCGTCGCCGAATGTTCTGTACTGTGCCCAGATTCCTTTTTTTTAGTCATAGAAGTATCTAAGGAAACAAGAGACTTTACTCGGGCTGGGGGGTTGCGAAAACTGAGCTCAGCTCTTTCCTTGCAGGAAACCAGTTAAACGAAGACACTGAGCTCCCCCGAGTTCTGATTTGGATGCGGTGCTCCGGTGAGCACCACCGGGAGGGCGCACTCCTCCCCCAGTCTGGCTTCTCGCCAGGATGCTGGGCCCCTCCAGCGCGGCCCAGGCCCGGGCTGAAGACCCGGGAGCACAGAGCCTCGTCGCCCCGGCAGTGCTGAGAAGGCTCAGAGGACACCGGGACGGGCAGCTGGTCCCGTCTGGACAAAAAGCAGACCCCGAAATATGCACCTTCCCTTCTCTCCGCATAGGGCCTTACCTGCCACAGGCTGTGGCAGGAAGAAGAAAGGAGCACTCCGAAGGCAGCAACCGGGGGGCCTGAGGCAGCAGCTCCGGGGAAGGGCCCACAGGCAGAAGGCAGGGCTGGCACTCACCGGATGGCTTTGAGGCTCCGCTCGATGGCCTCAGGGGGGATGAGGCTGGAGGCGGCGTAGTGGATCTTGTGGGGCAGGCAGAAGCTCACCTCCAGCCAGCTGTTGACATGCAGCCGCACCACGCCGGACGTACACAGGCTGCGGAGAGCGGGCCCGTTACCGCCAGTGCCCCCACGAACCCACACGCTCACTCGCAAGCCCACCAGCCCCCAGCTCCTGCAGCCCGAGCAAACCACACGTGAAGCCCCAGGCCAGAGAGCACCTCCCAGCCGGCAGGGCGTTTCCAAGAAGAAAACACACACACACACATACACAGACGTCTCTGGGGAGCCCTGGAATCTGCAGTCCGACCGGAGCACCAGGGCTCAGGGAAGCCTCTTCTATGTCAGTCCGAGGCTCAGGGGCCACCTCGGCATAGGCCCTTGCACAGCCCAGGAAGGCCCTGTCACAGCTGGGCGGCCAGGAGGGCGGGGCCCGTCTCTGGAAAGGACAGGTGGGCAGCAGGGGAAAGGTGGGAGGGTGCCAAGCCCCCCATACGTCCTGTAGGGGAGGAGCACAGGGCACCCAGCTCCCTACAGAAGCCAGCAGCACGCCAGCTGTCCCACAGCCAACCAGCCTCAGCTGCAAACCTCTCGCTCCCCACCCCCCTGCTGATGGCAATCTGCTTCTTTCAGGGCCAAACACGACTCGGGTCCCGTAAAGCCCCCAGCCCCTGAACCCTTGTTTCTCCCACATCGCACCTTGAACATCTGCAAATCCTGTCTGCTCTACCTACAGGGAGGTACAAGGTCCAGACCTTCTCAGCACCAGCCCCCCGTCCACCCTCCCTACTCAGACCCTCAAAGATCCCACCTCGGCAGTCCCAGCCAAGGCCCCCAAATGCCGGGAGTCCCACATGACCTGCCCACTCTTCCCCTGACCTCGTCTCCCACCCCAGGCTGTCTGGGTGCACCTGAACCAGCCGCTCTGCTGTTGTCGGCCTCTGGGGCTCTCTCCGGGCGCCCTGGGCTCCTTTCCCGTTTCAGGTCTCAATCCAAGCACCACCTGCTCGGTGGGGTGGGCCCTGACCCGGCCCCAGCCCCACAGGCAATCCGACTGCCGTGTGGTCCCACGTGTCTGGAGGCACCTACTTGTCTACTAGAGGGTGCCGTTTCCCTGGCCAGAACCTGGTCACCGGCTCTGGTCTTAGTGCTAACTCCCCCCGACACAGCCGGTCAAGTGTCAGGTACCTGGGGGCAATGAGGACCATTTCGGGAACAGAGGAAGGCACACGCTGCCGACTCTGGGGGGACACTCCCTTGGGAAACCTCCGTGCAGAGAACAGGTTCCTGGCAGTCCCCCAGTGGGCACGTGGCCCCATATGCCCCGCCCCCGAGAACCACACACATAGGAGTCGTTTCCAGCAGATGCTTCTGAAACCCTCCAGCGAGAAGCCAGCCTGACCACACTCCAAGCCCGGTGCACAGCTCCTGAGCCAAGTGCCAACAGCACTTGGGATCTGACACAATGGAGAAGGGGCTGCTTGGGCAAAGTGCCCATGACTAGAACTCACCAAACCCCCAGCAGGTGGGCAAGAGGGGGATGGGTGCCCACTGTCAAGGTCTGGCCTGGCCCAGCCCACTTCTTCCCGTCACATTCCAACCCCACTCTGCAATTCCCAAGCGACCGGAGAGGCCAAGACGCCCCCATGCGTCCAAGTGTGGGGCAGGCCGGGGCTCAGGAAGGCCCCGTCTCGGCCCTCCCTCGGGGCACACAAATGCTGGCGGACGGCCCTGTGGCCCTCACTGCCTACCCCCCCCCGGGCTGTTCCTACCGCCGCGTCCCTGAAGCTTCAAGCAGCAGAGCGACGACCACAGGCTTCTCCAGGGTCCACCCAGAGAGCCGGCAGAATCTGTGTCAGCCGTTTTCTCGTGACAACAAACCGTGGGGGGAGCAAAACGCACATCTGTGACCTCGACGACCCCCGGGATTCCTGCCGACACCACAATCTGCCCGCTGCACCCCGACTCCCAGACACCCTCCAACGGCCCTGCCGGGAGGCAGCACAAAACCCACACCGCACTCCCCGGACGTCTGCACCACGAGCCGTCCCTGGAGGGAGGGTCAGAGCACCCACGGCTGCGAGGGTGGGGGCCGCAGGTGGGGCTGAGGCCAGAAGGCAAAGCTTTGGTCGCTGCGGATGCCACAGTCCCTCAGGGTGACAGCTACAAGTGGGTCTGATGAGCGTCGCGCTCTCGGAGGAGACCCGGGACCCTTCACCAAGGCCCAGAAGAGCAGAGAACTAAGGAGTCCGGAGGAGATGGCGGTCCCCGGAGCCCCAGCAAGCTCTGGGCAAGGGCGTCGGCAGGAGGACAGCTGCCACCAAACTTGACCATCGGCGGCTCCCGCAGTCCGAGGTCACGGCACGAGAGAGCCGCCCGGCGGATGAGGCTCTCAGCATCCACAGACAAAAGGAAGAGAGAAGAGAGAGGAAAGCACGGCCGCAGGGAGGGCGGCCTGAAAGCTAGCTCGGAAGGCTCCTCCACCCCCCGGACACCTGGGGGAAAGGCTGGCGGCTGAAGAGAAGGGCCTGCTTCCGAGCGGCCGTCCTTAGGACGAGGCTCAAGGTGCGGCGGCCACACCAGGGAACCGGAGTCAGCCCTGACACTCCTGCTGTTTCCCACGCAGCCGCTCCGTTGCCCCAGGAGCTCGGCGACGCCACGGCACGCACGGGCACGGGGTCCTCTCCCGGGAGCAGGGGAGACGCGCGTGGCGCTCCCTGGTTCTCACGTGCAGTTTGCTCCACGCCCCCAGGCACTGCTCACCCCGCGGCGACGTGCGCCCACGGAGCACTGTGCACCGAGACGCCGTGAGCAGACCCAGCAGAATACGCCCACCCACACGAGCCCCCAGGGAAGGGGAAGCCCCGAGTGCCCCTGCCCCGAGAGGTGAGCCCGGAGCCTCGCTGAGGTCAGCCAAGAGGAGAGGAAACGGCTGCGTCTCTGTTTCGGACGTCGGCCCGTTTCTCTGACCCGGCGGGACGGAGGGCGCCCCCTCCGAAAACCTGGGAGGTACGTCTCGTGTGTGTATCTGTCGGTACCGCACAGCAGCTGACACGCAGCTGCTGTCCGTTGCCCACGTTACTCGGCGCTCAGCCCCGTGAGTGCCGTCGCCGCCTGTCACCGAACGACCTCCCCGCGGCATTACGGGGTAGTTCCCCACGCCGTAGCAGGTGCGGAGCAGGGGTCTGGCGCCTACACGGCTCCCGCTCTGTACTTCTGTCTGCACGGCGGTCATGTTTGGTCGGGAAACACTGTACGAAGAGCGCTGCCCCCGCGTGAAGCTTATCCCGCCTGCCACACGGCTCTGGGCCACACAGGGTCGCCCAGCCCAGTCTGCCACAGGAGATAACGCGCGGGTCCCCAGGCGATGACTGCGCAGGAGGCGACACCTGGCCTTGAAGACACGCCCTTATCTCTCCTGCCCCAGGCAGAAGGTGGCGTGGGGCCCCTACTCTGTTACCCTCTCCTCCCACCCTCGCAGGAACAATTTCAGCTCCTAACCCTTGAGCTAAGAGCCGAGACCTCCTCCTCTGGTCTCCCGGTCACCCTTCTCCCTGTCACCCGGCGCCCACGGACACTCTGGCCCCACACGCTGCCAGCCTTCCTGCTAACGCAGCGGGGACGCCGTACACATTCAAGAGGTCTGAGTGGGCTCCAAAGGGCTCACCTTGAAATGTCACACAAAAGGTGTACAGAAGTGCGCTTTGTGGAAGAAGGGACTAGCAGCCTTCCCAGGACGTTGGCGGAGGTGTCTCTGGTGCATCTCAGCTCTGAGCAGGCGGCAGTGGGAGGCAGCCATGAACCAGGACTGAGTTCCCAAGGCCACCTGCCCGGACTGGCCCTGGGCTGCCCCCCGAGCTCCGAGCCTCCCGGCCCCACCACAGGCCCCACCACCTCTGAAAACCAGTCAGCACACACGGTCAAGCCCGCGGCCCACAACACCGTGACTCTGCGCACTCATTCCCTCGACCACCGCGGCGGGCCACTCTCTCGGGCCACCAGCTGCGCTTCCCCACAGGCCAGCCTCAAGGTCTGTGTTACAGGAAGCGCAGGGACATCCCTTCACGGGAGACACAACCTGACGGTCACACAGATGCGTGGGGCAGTCGCTGAGGTCACCGAGCCCCACGGGGGAGACACAACAGTCAGGGCAGGCTCCCGAGGGACTCAAGCTGCCGGTCCCTCCTCACGGACACTCGGGTCCTGGGCCGCGAGGCCACCAGGCCAATCAGCCACGCCACAGCCGTGGGTTTTACGTGAAGCGGCACATCCCGGGAGGCTGGGCGGGCTCAGGTGCCTAAGTGTCTACTGGGGTCGAGTCCTGGGTCAGGCTCCCTGCTTCTCCCTCTGCCTCTGCTGCGCCCCCTGCTTGGGCTCTCTCTCTGACAAATTAACAAATGAAATTAAAAAAAAAAAAAAAAGAAGCCAATCCAGGACAGCTCCTCTGATGTCTCACCTGGATTTCCTACCCCCACACCTCGAAGCTCCGGGCTCTCACCTCTGCTCGGACAAAACCCTCACAGCCCCGCTGGAACGCTGCCCCAGGGAGAAGACGGCTCTGTGCCACTGGGTCACTCAGTAAACTCTGGTCCCCCTCTCTTAGCTCCAAGCTAAGGCCCCTGCAGCAGTGGGCCAGGCCAGACCTCAAGGCACGGGGAAGGCCCCAGGCCAGGGCTGCTCCTGGGCCCTCAGAGCCACGGCCACCGGCAGGCTGGGACAAGGTGCGGGGGGGACCCCACTGTCCCCGGGCCTCCCACCGGAAGGGCGCTGCTGCTGGCTTACGGAGGTGGGCCCCGGGATCCACGACTGGGCAGGGTGGGGTCTGGGAACAGGAAAGGGCGGGCGGGGGCTTCACCCGGAGGAGACGGGATCCTGAACACTCACACCAGGACGCCTGGGCTGGAGGAAGCAGCCAGGGGCGCAACAGTGAACCCCGGGCGCCATTTCTTCCCTGAAACGCGGATCCCTGGCCTCCTTCAAACCAGTGCCCACTGGGGCGCCGGGCTGCCTCAAGTCCAGGCCGCAGGTGGGCCACGCGCCCAGGACCTCACGGCCTCCAACCCGCAGCTCAAAGCCAAGGAGTCACGCTCCACTCCTTCCTCCGACGCGGCAAGCCTGGCTCCGGTCTGGCGTTTATCTCCAGGGCAGGCTGAGCGCCGCTTCTCATCCCACCCTCGCGGAGGGAGGCCGGGCACCGGACGGCGCCCAGGAAGCGACTGCCAGCACCAGCCAACCCAAGACAGGAGGGCAGCAGACTTCAGCGTCGTCATGAGCGACGCCGCGGGAGAAACAGGTGGGGGACCACGGGACGGGAGCGCCCGAGCCGACCCCCGCCGCCACCGAGGTCAGGACGAAGGAACACAGGCCACAGCTTCCGTTGCGGAGGACAGCTCTGCGTCCGGGGCGAAGGCACCTTTCCTCCTACAGAGCGGCGGACGGGGTCTGAGGAGGCCCTGGACAGGAGAGGGGGACGCGCAGGGTGGCGGCCGGACACGGCTGTGGACATACACGCTCACGGAGACTCTGGGCCGGCACAGCCAGAGGAAGGGGTATCTCCTTTGCTGCCAGTGGGGTGTGGCCCGTGGCGCAGGCCCCCCCAGGCACGTGCACCGCGTCACAGGGCACGCTGTCAGGAGCACACGCACAACCTCACGTGAGCAGCGGGTGCGGGCCTTAGGGCCCCAGAGGCTCAGAGGCTACGGCAACTGAGGGCCCAGGAGAGGGGCTGGCCTACCAGGAGGCAGCAACGGAGAAGTCCTTACGTACCAGTGCAGCGGGGTCGAGGCCATACCGCTGAGCGGAGAGGGCAGGGACGGTGTGTGAGCACAGTGTGGAAGGACAGAGGTAGCCAGTGCTCGCCTGCGTGGCCTCAAGCCCGCCTGGGCGGCTGGCACGTGACCCGGGGCTGAGGCGCACCTGCCACTGGGGCCGGACGGAGCCTGGGGCAGGTACAGCGGGGAACAAACGCAACACTCTGATTTTCAGATCTGAGGGATGTGTGACCTTTTCGTAAAGCTTCCATTAAAACAGCAAAAAGATGGAAATTTTCCAAATGCTCCTAACAATAATCCCTGGGTATGGGACTATGGACGGGTTTTGTTTTCTCGACACTTTTCTAGATTTCCTAAATATCGATAACGAGCGCGTACTGTTGGTGAGATCAGGAAAACGACTAACGCAAAAAGGGTCCTCGACAAGCCACCCTTTCTGGGCTTGGACGACTCGTGCTATCGACAGCCACAGCTCTTAGGCCCAGCCCACCTCCAGTGGGGAGCACGGGGCCCACCAATGGGATGAAGGCCCGAGAAGGCCAGGGGTGGGCACGGGGCGGTGTGCAAGGATGAGGCCCAGAGCGGCCTGCATCGCTGTCTGGGCAGCGACCCCTTGGGAACCAACATCCTGGGGCAGGGCCCATCCCTTGCGCCCCCGCCCACGCCCCCCACCTCCCAGAGGCACTGCAGACCCAGGGTCAGGGACCAGTAGACACGCTGTGAAAAGAAGTTCTTGGCTGCGAACACCAATACAACGGGAAGAACCATGAGGCTCTGCTGTGTCCGCAACACCTGCGCCTTCCCGCACGCAGGCCCCAAGTCCCACAGGGTCCGGGGCGCCCTCGGAGCCTCAGCCTCCTCCTCAGCGAAGTGATGACATGACACCCACCTCAGGAGGCAGACCCCAAACCTGGCACCGTGACACGGTGACTTCAGGTTCAGTCCGGGGGCTGGGGGGGGCCGGCACTCCCAGTCGCGCCCGCCCCCATCAGTGGCACAACAGGAGAACAGGCAACGAGGGCCACCGCAGGTACCCGGCACACCCCCCGCCCGCCTCACCTGTCGTAAGCCTCCTTGAGGTCCCTGGCCAGCTTGCACTTGGGCAGGATATGATGAAACGGGGACTGAGGACCATCACTCGCTGCAACGATCAGAACACAGAGAATTTAGGGCCTCGGAAGCCAGGAAACACTTGAAGGCTACAACAGAAATACGCATAAGAACAAGGTTAACTGGGGCGCCTGGGTGGCTCAGTGGGTTAAAGCCTCTGCCTTCGGCTCAGGTCATGATCCCAGCGTCCTGGGATCGAGCCCCGCATCGGGCTCTCAGCTCGGCAGGGAGCCTGCTTCCCCCCTCTCTCTGCCTAACTCTCTGCCTGCTTGTGATCTCTGCCTGTCAAATAAATAAATAAAATATTTAAAAAAAAAAAAAAAAAAGAACAAGGTTAACTGGGCGCCCGGGTGGCTAAGTGGGTCCAAAGTCCAACTCTTGGTTTTGGCTCAGACCATGATCTCGGGGTCGTGAGATCAAGCCCCACACTGCGCAGGGCGTCTGCTCAAGATTCTCGCTCTCCCTCAGCCCCTCACCCCCCACACTCATGTGCTCCCTCTCAAATAAATCTGAAAGTTTAACTGAAAATAAATTTTAACTCGGTTTTTTTTAATTTATTTTTGTACAGTTTTATGTACTTATTTGACAGAGTGAGTGAGAGACAGAACAAAGCAGAGTGAGAGGGGAAGCAGGCTCCCCGCTGAGCAGGGAGCCCGACGTGGGGCTCAATCCCAGGACCCTGGGATCATGACCTGAGCAGGAGGCAGAGGCTAACCGACTAAGCCACCCCGGCGCCCCAATTTCAAGTCATTTTGAACCAAACATCAGGGAACCCCGCACTCTATTTTATAAAATCTGTGCACCCATTTGAATGAAGACAAGACTTTGGCTGATTTGTTCAATGGTCTTTAGAGGGGTCATGTGTTAGATTTCAGCACTGGGGCCCCTGGCCCTGCAGCGAGTTCACCGGCGGCCCCAGAGCACAGACCCCGAGACGCCCTCCACCTGCCGAGCCAATGCTTCCAGGCCTCATCCCACTCGCTCACACCAATGACATTTATTTTTAGGATCCAAAGTCTTTCATTAGGGGAGCCTGGATGGCTCACTTGTTAAGCATCTGCCTTCAGCTGGGGTCACAATCTCAGGGGCCTGGGATCGAGCCCCGCATCGGGCTCCCTGCTCGGCCGGAAGCCTGCTTCCCCCTCTCCCATTCCCCCTGCTTGTGTTCCCTCGCTCACTCTGTCTCTCTGTCAAATAAATAAAACCTTAAAAAAAAAAAAGTCTTTCCTTAGTCTTTTATCATTAATACCTAAATTTATGTAGTTAAATTGAATTTTTAAACATTTCTTGTGGTAGGGGCTCCTGGGGGGCTCGGTCGTGGGGCGTCTGCCTTCTGCTTGGGTCACGTCCCAGGTCCCGGGATGGAGCCCCATACTGGGCTCCCTGCTCAGCGGGGAGCCTGCCTCTCCCTCTGCCTCTGCTGCTCCCCTGCCTGTGCTCATTCTCTCAAATAAACGAAATCTTAAAAAAATGTCTTCCGTGATAAAATCACAGATTCTAAAAAGAATTTTTTTAAACAAAACTTGTGGATCGTTGTTAATCAATGCACAACTGACCAATACACACTTACACATCCTGACAGCTGTCAAGGGAAGGAGCAAGTTCTCACTGACAACGCACCCGAGCGGGCCAGCTCACGTCTGCCAACCGCTACTCTGACGTCCGGCCGCGGCCAGACTGGGCTCACCCTCAGACCCGCGTCCGGCCTCCTTTGGCTGCAGAGCCCCAAGCTGAGATGGGGGTGTGGGGGCGGCGGGGGGGCGCTCCCGTGCTCACAGGTGGTTAGGGAATGCCCAAGTCCACGCAGCAGCCAGTAACTGGTGACTCCGTCAGGTCCTCCCTCAGCTCGCGGGAAGCCGAGAACTGGAAAGCGCCCTCCTCGCCAGCCCCGCGTTCCCACTGGCCCCTGGGCAAGTCCCCGGCGCGTGCACCGGCCGTCGGGCGCTGCGGGGTGCGGCTCAGGATGGGAAATCCACTTCCGGGGTCAGCAGCCGTGTCCCGTGGGGCGCCCTCCGGAGCGCCCGGGGACGACCTACAGACGGTCACAGGAGCTCCCGGTGCCTGCGTGTGCGCCCGCGCACGCCGACACCCCGCGGCACTCACCGTCGGCCACGGCGGACACCTCATCCTGCAGCGCCAGGATCAGCTTGGCCTCCCGTGTGAGGTACTGGCAGCGGCGCTCCTCGTGCTGCAGCACGGTGGCGATGCGCCGGGACAGCGTGTGCAGGCAGTTGATGACCGAGGGGTCCGCGTTGGCCTGCGGGGGAGGGCGGGGGCTCGGAGGCGGCACGCGCGCTCAGGGAGCACTCGGGCGCACCGGCCGCAGGGCGTGAAGGAACCCGCTCGACTCCTTGTCTACACGGCCCTCTCCGGGGCACACTGCTGTCCCCAGGCCTGTGTCCCTTCAGGCGTCCGTCACAGCAACACCGCTGTGAGCGGCGTCCTGGCAGGGGAACGGCTGCCCGGGAGGCAACACGGAGACAGCTCCGTGGGGCCCCCAGCATTTGCCACCAGCAGAGGCACGGCAGGGCACCACGGCAGGGCCATGCAGGCGGGGCCGGGGCAGCCCGCCGGGGCCGGGGCCGGGGCAGAGAAGGCACAGATCCCACCACCCGCCCGCCGTGGGACCCCAGGCTCCGGCCAGAGACGCTCAACAGTGGCACCTCCCCCAGCAGTTAGCCCGACAGAGCCCCTGCAGAGCACAAACTCTAGAGTGCTTGGGGTCACCCAAGTGCAGCGACCGCTGATGGGTGGGACCAGGCCTCCTGAGAACTCAACCACACGGACCCACTACAACAGGGACACGGAGCTCGGGACACAGAAGCTCCAGGCCCACCGTCTGCCGGACACACTGTCCTCAGAGGAAGAGGCTCTTTCCAGCAGAAACATGGCTAACCGAAGCCAGCAGGCTGCCCCCACCCCTCTCCCCACAGGCTCCCTGGGCACCCCTGCACCAGCTCCAAAACCTATCAGACGGGCAGTGAGGCCAGGCAGCCACACCCGCCCAGGCCAGGGTGGGGCAGGCGGCTGGCCGGTCTCTGCAGATGCACCACGGAGCAGATAGCCGGCCAGCCGTGACTCAGTAGTTCAGGAGGCCGCAGGGCTGCTGAGTCACCCCAGGGGCGGAGGTGGGAGAAGGGAGAGGGACGCTGGTACCGCTGATTAAACCCAGGGGTGCCCCCCCCTGTTTATCTGGCAGGCAGGGCCCCCCCAGCGAGGTGTCCACAGCCAGCCTTTTGGACCAAACCCTCACCAGATGGGGTAAACACCTTCACCCCCCAGACTTGGAGAGATTTTCTGAGCTCCCAGCAGATGTCACGCTCACAGACAGAACCTGCACCCGTGCGGGGGACAGGACTCAACGCTGCCCTCACGCCATGCCCAGCACCCCGGCAGCAGCCCTGCCCCTCCAGCGTGGCCCCCAGCGATGCCCCCCACGAGACGCAGGAACTACAGAGCCTCGGTCAGAAAGCACGTGCCGCGGCTTTAGGACAAAACACACTTGCAGAGGAGTCTGTACAGACAGTCCCAGCCGTAAACACGGGAGGGACGATCCCATGCACCTGGCTATTCCCCTCCTGAGCCACCAAGTCACACGGGAGAGCCTGACCCTACGCTCCAGGTCCCACCAGCGGGCCACCACGGCGTTTTAGGTCAGACGCCCGAGCTCACTACACCCACATTCCCAGGCACGCAGCGGGGTGCTCACCCAGGCGAGGCCCGGTGGCCCGCCCTGATGGGGTGCCCTGGGGTGTCCTGCTTGGCTTCACAGGCCAGACACCACAGACACAGGTGCCTGCAGAGCCCAAGGCTCGCTCTGGACACAGGGACAGAGGGACCACCGAGGACATGCTGGCCCTGAGGGGAAACTCAGAAACGCCGCATTTGCCCCACAGGTGATGTGAAACAGCAGGAAATTTAGGGTATCGCCTGTGAGACTTTCTCGCTCCCAAAAAGTGCGCCGAACCAGAACGAGGCCGTCAGAGCAGACGTCCAATTTGCAGGCAACACACACATACACAGAGCAAGCACCATGAGACGGACCCCAACACGGACCACCAACGGGCCGGAGGGGGAGGAGGGTCCTAGACTGGCAGAGACCCACAGACACAGCCCACACACTCGTGAGGGCGAGGGTTTCATCCTGGCCCAGACACGCCAGCGGCCAAAACTATGGCCACCAGGCACTAGCTGATACCAAATCACGGCGAACTTTATCAGGGGTGAAAAGGTACCACGGTATAACACCAATGTTCACAGTTCATAGAGAAGCCACCCGCAGTACGGAGCACTGAACGGACATGAGCTGGGGGGCTTGCCCAGAACACCAGAGCAACAGGGCAGGGGAGAAGCCGGGGCGGGCCGGCGACAGCCGGGGGACATCAGAGACGGGTGTACGAGCATTGTCAGACTATTGTCACTAGTGGGCGGTTTGTTTAAAACTCTTCAAAGTAGAGGGGCGCCTGGGTGGCTCAGTGGGTTAAAGCCTCTGCCTTCAGCTCGGGTCATGATCTCAGGGTCCTGGGATCCCGCGATCGAGCCCCGCATCGGCCTCTCTGCTCAGTGGAGGGTCTGCCTCTCCCTCTCCCTGTGCTGCTTCTCTGCCTACTTGTGATCTCTGTCTGACAAATAAATAAATAAAATCTTAGAAAAAAAAACTCTCCAAAGTAGAAAAGTATATATATAGATATTTTCATGACTATTAAAAAGGAGAAAATAACTTTCTACCTTAAAAATACCGCTGCTTTACGTCATTTAAAATTCCTCCCGCTCCTCAATGCCACGGCCTCTGCTGTGTGAGGTCCTGTACTGCCTCGCTCCCCGGCGCAGCACCCACCCGCCCGCCTCACCCCTGCCAGCCACGGGCGCACCAGAGTGGTAACGACCCCTCGTCTCATCGCCCCGACTGCTGGATGCCCGCGCTGTTTCCGGCCCAGCCGCTGTTGTAAGTCTGCTCGCAGCTCCAGAATCCGCTTGTTTTCCGGACTGCAGTGTCCGGGGTGGCACCCAGTCTGCTCCCCCACACTGTCCCCCCGAGACCAGGACCTGCCTGTGGGGCAGACCCGTGGCTGCTTCTCACTGCCCATCCCGCAGGACTGTCGGGGCTCACAGGCCGACAGCATTCGTCGTGATTTGGGGGTTTTGTTTCTTACTTACTGGAGTTCTCTTGGTGGACGTGTGCAGCACGTAATTCTGTCAGTCATAGCTAACATTATTTACACCGTTCAAAGGCCAAAATGACAAAGTAAAGGTCTCCACGTGGAACGCCAGGCCCGGGACAGCCCCTGCTGACCCATCACTCTGTCTCAACGCAGCAGCGCGGGCCAGTTTTAAAGACCGAGCCCCACTCCACGGGGCTCTGCCCTGGCGTCACTGTGGTTTCGAGCCGCTCACAGTGAATGTGGTTTTCTCTCCAGAGAAAAGCACCTCGAGACGTGGAACGACTCCCCATTTTACAGGTGTCCCCTCCGCTGCGTGTCATTTCGGCCACTCTTGAGGGCCGGCAGAGCGCACGCTGCTCCGTGTCACCAGACCCAGTCTCGTGGTCCGGGACGCTCCCGTGAAGCCAGCGCGCGGGTCACGTGTGCCCGCCAGAAAGCACACAGACTGCTTTCGCACGAACCGGCAGTGCGGTAGCTCAGAGGGATCCCGTCACAGAACAGCCACCGGACAGACTTCCTGGGCAACACCCGGTCCTTTCAGAACACAGTGAGGCTTTCCCGGGGGCGCTTTCATGCTCACGTGGGTCCCTCACATCCCGACAGCTTCTCTAAAGAGAAACTTCCTCTAACCTGACTTCAGGCAGTCTGGGAACTGCCCCGAGAAACTCCGAGGCTTACGGATTAAAAACGACCCGGAGAACCACAAGTGCAGGTGCGGAAGAGGCAGACGGTGGGCCGCCGTGGGCAGCCGTCCCGCCCGTCCTCAACACGGCACTGCAATGCCACTCCGGGGTGTGTGTGCCCAAGGGAAAGAAAACCGGGCGTCCACGCAAACACCTGGACAGAAAAGTCCGTCACAGCCCGGGCCCTAGTGCAGAGATGCACACACGTCGTTCCCAACGGCCGGCGCGCAGAGACAACCATCTGCCACCGCATCTACAGATGAACGCGCCAACTGAGCTCCACGCACACGGAACGCGCTGCCGCCACGAGAAGGGCGGGCAGGCACGCTACCACGTGCATGAGCTACGTGGAGGCAGACAGACGCCGAAGGCCACACAGTGTAGGATCCGGTCTCTACGCAAGTGCAGAACAGGTAAGCCCACAGACAGAAGGCACACCGGTGGTCTCCGGGGGCCGGGAGAGGAGGGAAAATGAGGACTAGGCGGTCTCCTTCTGGGGCAACGAGACTGTTCTGGAACTGACAGTGGTGACAGCTACACCATGTTGTTCCTGGATGCCACCAAACCGTACACTGTAAAATGGTTAAGACGGTAAACATTATGTGCATTTTACTTAGAAAACACGGGAAGGGTGAACTCCCGCAGGGCCCCAGGAGGGGCCTGGCAGCAGCTGGACCGGCCCCGCAGTCTGAGCTCTGAGCCGATGACGCCGTCACCGGAGATGAACGGCTGCTCCCGTCCCCGGGCCCTGCTCCCGCCCCCCCCGGGGCCCTGCTCCCCACCCTCGAGCTGCCAGTGCTCTCCAGCCATCTGTGCGCTCGCTCACCCTCAGTGCAAACACCACATTAAAAAGAATCATCGTGGGGGCTTCCCTCTTCGGAGATGGGTCTGTTTTTGAGACCTGGAAAAGAAATACGATCTAATGAGTGAGGGCCACCACGTCCCAAGAAACCCTGTGTAGAGCTATTCTTCAGGCGCAGGAAAAGGCTCCAGACCGAAGCCAACCCAGAAAAAAGCAGCCCTCGGGTCTCTGAGACGTGGCCACCGCCTGCACATGGGCAAGCGCGGGCAGCACAGACCGATGGAAACGCGGCTGAGACAACAGCGGGAGGGTCGATGCTACGGCCCCAAGGGACAAGATTACTGCAGGCAATGGAAGGGAGCTTGATGGGGAGAGGCTCGAGCACACAGGATACTCTCTGCCCAGACCCTCCCTCCCCCACTGCTGTCTGTCTCCGCCCGGCTGGGCAACCACTCTGGACGATGAAGAGACAGGGTAACACTCAGAGCCAGCCACGGTAGGTCACACATGTTGCCAGCAGGGGGCACAGGAGTGTGTCTGGGGGTGGGGGGTGGGAGGGGGGTGGCCACATCTCCCCGGGCCAACCCACCAGGACCGTCACCATCCCTGGTTTTGTAGGCTGTGACTCCTGGGAGGATGTCCCATCTCCCCTCTGCCACCCGCAGCTCAGCAGCGGGGACTGAGGCCTGTCTACAGGGGCCTGGGTAAAGAGGAAGGTGTCACCAGTGGGACCCGGTGCCCCCAGCCATGGACTGCTATCCTGGAACACCCGACCCCCGCAGAAGCTCCTTCCACAGGCAAACTCATGGAAAAGACTTGAGGACGGCAGCTTCTGGATCCTATAAATAGAGCTGAATCTTACCCCATCTTATCAAAGCCCTGCTTCTGTGTGCAAAGGACTGACTAGCGGGTTCTGGTGTCAAATTCCCTTGGGTAATAGTGTCCTCGATCTTGTTAAAACCCCTCAGTAACATTTCATTCATCCCAGAAGTCTAGCACAACAGTAAGAACTGAATTAATCGTCCTACTTGCTAAGATGTCATTTAACAAATCAGAAAAAAGACTTGCACCACTTCAGAGATGGACATCCTAGATATAAAGGGGAAGGTGGCAGTCAGGAGAACCCAGGATGCAAAGAGCAAAAACCATGGCAGGCCTATGGGGATACGCAGCTCACTGAACACACACACACACGGGGTCAGGACACAGCACGGTACGATGGCTGCCTTCACCAGTGTGAGCCACAGCTCCCTGAGGGCCCCGGAGCCAGGACAGGCCGTGCCTGTACAGGGAGGGCCATACCTACCCAGGGAGAACCCCACCTGCCCAGGGAGAACCCCACCTGCCCAGGGGGGCCGTACCTGCCCAGGAAGAATCCCACCTGCCCAGGGGGCTGTACCTGCCCAGGGAGGATCCCACCTGCCCAGGGAAAACTCCACCTGCCCAGGGGGGCGGTACCTGCCCAGGGAGAACCCCACCTGCCCAGGAAGAATCCCACCTGCCCAGGGGCCGTACCTGCCCAGGGAGAACCCCACCTGCCCAGGGAAAACTCCACCTGCCCGGGGGGCCGTACCTGCCCAGGAAGAATCCCACCTGCCCAGGGAAAACTCCACCTGCCCAGGGGGGCCGTACCTGCCCAGGGAGAACCCCACCTGCCCAGGGAGAGCCCCACCTGCCCAGGGGGGCCGTACCTGCCCAGGGAGAACCCCACCTGCCCAGGGAAAACTCCACCTGCCCAGGGGGGCCGTACCTGCCCAGGGAGAGCCCCACCTGCCCAGGGGGGCCGTACCTGCCCAGGGAGAACCCCACATGCCCAGGGAGAGCCCCACCTGCCCAGGGGGGCCGTACCTGCCCAGGGAGAACCCCACCTGCCCAGGGAGAACCCCACCTGCCCAGGGGGGCCGTACCTGCCCAGGGAGAACCCCACATGCCCAGGGAGAACCCCACCTGCCCAGGGGGGCCGTACCTGCCCAGGGAGAGCCCCACCTGCCCAGGGGGGCCGTACCTGCCCAGGGAGAGCCCCACCTGCCCAGGGAGAGCCCCACCTGCCCAGGGGGGCCGTACCTGCCCAGGAAGAATCCCACCTGCCCAGGGGGCTGTACCTGCCCAGGGAGAACCCCACATGCCCAGGGAGAGCCCCACCTGCCCAGGGAGAGCCCCACCTGCCCAGGGAGAGCCCCACCTGCCCAGGGAGAACCCCACCTGCCCAGGGGGGCCGTACCTGCCCAGGGAGAGCCCCACATGCCCAGGGAGAACCCCACCTGCCCAGGGAAAACTCCACCTGCCCAGGGAGAGCCCCACCTGCCCAGGGGGGCCGTACCTGCCCAGGGAGAACCCCACCTGCCCAGGGAGAGCCCCACCTGCCCAGGGGGGCCGTACCTGCCCAGGGAGAACCCCACCTGCCCAGGGAGAGCCCCACCTGCCCAGGGGGGCCGTACCTGCCCAGGGAGAACCCCACCTGCCCAGGGAGAGCCCCACCTGCCCAGGGGGGCCGTACCTGCCCAGGGAGAACCCCACATGCCCAGGGGGAGCCCCACCTGCCCAGGGGGGCCGTACCTGCCCAGGGAGAACCCCACATGCCCAGGGAGAGCCCCACCTGCCCAGGGGGGCCGTACCTGCCCAGGGAGAACCCTACATGCCCAGGGAGAACCCCACATGCCCAGGGAGAGCCCCACCTGCCCAGGGAGAGCCCCACCTGCCCAGGGGGGCCGTACCTGCCCAGGGAGAGCCCCACATGCCCAGGGAGAGCCCCACATGCCCAGGGAGAACCCCACCTGCCCAGGGAAAACTCCACCTGCCCAGGGAGAGCCCCACCTGCCCAGGGGGGCCGTACCTACCCAGGGAGAACCCCACATGCCCAGGGGGAGCCCCACCTGCCCAGGGGGGCCGTACCTGCCCAGGGAGAACCCCACCTGCCCAGGGAGAGCCCCACCTGCCCAGGGAGAACCCCACATGCCCAGGGGGGCCGTACCTGCCCCAGAGCGTGCTGCAGCAGTGTTGGGTGCCCAACAAACCGCACGTTATCAATCTTCAGTTCAAATTTCTGGCCACACATTTCAGACTTGGTTGCCAAAATTGTTGCCAGAATGACATCCGAAAACCTTAAAATAACACAAGGGCAGAGTGGAAATCAGGACACAACGTGCCACGGTCCCAGGCCCCCCTGCCCTCTGAGCAGAAAGGTCTCGGGACACGGCAGCTTCGTGCGTGCAGCGCTCTATCGCCACCGCCGACCCAGAAGCTGCCGTCAGCCGCCCTTCGGAAGCGGCCCCCGCGACCAGGGACATGAATCCCAGGATTACGAGGTAAAAGGCATGACAAGCAAAGGCGAAGGCACATGCTGTCATTTCTCAGCGTGCTCTACGGGACTCAGGAGGGAGGACGGACCGCAGTTTGCTTTTCAAGGGGGGACAGCAGCGGCAGCCGGCTCGGGAGCCGCTCGCCGAGGGGCACAGGCGCGTGGGGACGGCTGGCCTGACTGGCCCGGGTTCGCCGGGCTGCACCCTCCACTCCAGGTGTGTAAAGGACGTCACTCACTGACCTTCCTCACGGCAAGGCTCCCCGGGCGTCCCCCTACGCTGAGCACCTCAACCTTCCAGCTCTTACTGGGGGAGAAACCTTGAGGAAGTGCAAGATATGCAGAGCTGGTGACAGAGCCGGTGACAGAGCCAGTGACAGGAAACGAAGCTGGGGACGCACCAGCCTGGGCGCCATGGGAAGGTGGGACAGTACGTCTGGCTACCGCCTCGGTACCACTGTCGAGCTCACCCCTGTCGAGAAGCACCTGTACACCTGTCTCCCCGTGGGCAACCCTGTTCCTTCCTGCTCAGGGGACCCAGATAAGTGAGCGTCACCGCAGGGAGGAGAGGCTGGGGGTGCAGCGCAGACCCTCATCTCAGAGCCCAGGCCACAGCGGCCTCCACTCTAGCAACATGGAGGCCCCGTGTCTGGTCAGGAGCCAGAAGGGAGACGAGTCCTGTGCTCGTTTCTCCACCTGGGAAAAGCACATCTAACATCAGGCCGGAAGGGCCCTTTGTGTGGGGAAGGGCGGCTCCACAGTCACGCTCTGCCCCTGGGCAAGGAGGCCCCGATAGTCCTGAGGAGGCCGATGAGGACAGACGGCCAGGGTGCATCCCAGGCCTCCACGGAGGAGCCACAGTGAATCAGGACCCCTCCAGAGCTCCTCCTCTAAAGGGGCTCGCGCTGCAGGGAGCACGGCAACGAACCCCCACCACCCCAAAGAGAAGGTCTACCGCAGACTGCGGCTTCTGTCCAACTCTGAGGCAGCAAATGACCTTCACGTTACGTGGTCTAGAAGGGGCCGCTGCTCTGGGTTCCTCGCCCTCGGCAGGGCTCAGTGTCTCACGCTGGAGACGTAACTTGGAACCAGCCTGGAACGACAGCCTCGCCGAGGTCAACCAGCACACGGACAAAGGCAAGACAGGCAGGGATGGGCTCTCTCCAAGCCTCTCCCCTAGGCAGCAGGCGAGCCTAGCACAGCCAAAGGGGGCTGGTCATGCTGGCCTCCAGCCTTCCCCCAGGGCCAACGTGGTCCTCTAGGAGCCCCTGATCACTCTGTGGTCCCCAAAACAAACCAGATGCAAGGGTTTTGGCCAAAACGGGCTGCCCTGCCGCCTGTACAGTCAGGAATGCAGTTGGATCTTCCGAGACAAGTGTTGTCAGAGACGTTCTGGGGAACTCGGGACCCACGGCTCCAGCCCTTGGCTGCCCAGTGTGGGTCCCTCCTTCCCAGGAACACCATTCTCTGGAGCGAATAAGCCAGAGATGGAAGCCTGCAGAGTCTTGGGAGGCGTGATGTGCTTTCTTCAAAAACTCTAAATGGCTCACCCTGCCCCGCACCTCCCACTGGAGGGATACAGTGACGCTGAGGGAGGCTCCCGCTGATAAAGCCCTACTAAGCACTTCTGCCAACATTCCACCCCTATCTAAACAAACACGGCCCCTGCACTCTGCCACCCAGCGATATGAGGGACACAGAGATGATGGACAGAAAAACAACTTCCTACCATCCCAGAGGTTCATATTTTCTTGTGATATCCAAAAATCTCCACTGACAACCTCTGCACCGTCATGAAGAGCCACAGAGGGGCCCCAGCCCTGGCCTTTAGCCACCGGTCCCGGAACCCGAGTCCGGCTGTGACATGTGCTCTGAGATTCAGAGGCAAACAGAGGTGGCCCAGTTCATGCTTATGAATATCCAGACCCAAGAGGTACCCTTCCAAGGGCCAAATAAAAAACACTCCCCTCTCTGGGTCCAGAAAGGACACAACAGAGGGGGCCAACTTGAGAGCCGTGGCTGCCGAAGTTAAAAGCCACACGGCCCTAAGTGGTTCTCTGGGGTGGCCTGGGAGGCATGTGGCTGCTCTGCCCGTATAAGCTAGTCTGACCCACACAGAAATCCACTCACGGTCCCTAATATTACACATTTAGGATAAAAAAAAAAAGAAAAGAAAACACTCGAGTGGCTTACACTTCACATACTGTGTCTGCTGACCTAACGCACAGTGCCACAGAGTCCCATTATGAGACTTGGGGGAAGGGGACGTAACTGATATGAACAGCAAAGGTAAACAAAACGAGTGAGAGTATTTGTGTCCAAAAAATCCTTTCCCGTGTTCTGAAGATGAAAGCCCTGGTGAGTGTGCTGCAACACAGTAGCGCAGCTGCGGCAAAACTAATATTCCCGGAGGAACTGCAAGATCTAAAAAAGAAATAAAAGCACTGGAGACGAGCCAGCCCCGCCGGAAACAGGCAAGCCCTCCCATCCCCGCTGGGACACTCGGCAACGGGCTTTGCCTACGGCTCGGCCAGAAAACAGAGGAGGAAGAGGCAGCAATGGAGGGGACTGCACTCCGCGCCCACTGTTTCTCTGGGAGGGGCTCACAGATGCTGCGTGGGCCTCCAGCACCGGCGGGTGCCCCATTGGGGGCACAGAGGGTCCCGCGCTATCCGTGCCCTCCCGGAGAAGTGGCACACAAGCTCCACAGGAACATTTCCGCCTCCAAAGGCGAATGCCCCACAGGGCAGCCTCCAAGTCCAAGCATCACATGAACACCTGGCTCTTGGGAGAGGCGTCCTGGAACTTGGCTGAGAAATGCAAGCCAGAGGGCGCCTGGGTGGCTCAGTGGGTTGAGCCTCTGCCTTCAGCTCAGGTCATGATCTCAGGGTCCTGGGATCGAGCCCCGCATCGGGCTCTCTGCTCAGCGGGGAGCCTGCTTCCCCCCCTCCCCCTATTCTCTCTGTCTGCCTCTCTGCCTACTTGTGATCTCTCTCTGTCAAATAAATAAATAAAATCTTCAAAAAAAAAAAAAGAAAGAAAGAAATGCAAGCCAGAGGCAATGACCAAGGGTCTCTCTAGGGGGACGCTGACTTGGGAGACAGGGAGCCCCGTTCTTGCCTGCCTACCACCTTCCTGAGGCCACTGGTGCCTGCCTGTAGGAGGGGAGGTCTGCGTGCACGCCTGGTCCCAGAAGTCTCCCTGGCAGCAGCCAGCCTGGCCTTGGCCTCCCAGGGCGTGGGGGATAGCTGAGTAACTCCAGGTGGAGAAAGGGCACTCGCAGGGACCGGGCAATGAGGTCCGAGCCAGAGCCTGTGTGCCTCGTTAGTCATTCTTCAACACTGAGGGCAATCAGGGTTTAAGCACAATTACAAGAAGAGAAGGCAGCAGGAATCAAGACAGAAAGGTGGTGGAGAAGCGTCGGTCTTACCCTGCAACCAATCGCTCATCGGTTGGAGGACATGGCTCGCTGAAATGGGAACAGGACCATCAAGACCAAACGAACACACTGATTTTAAAATTCATGAATAGTTACAAGGCTGTTTTATTACAACAGTGTTAAAAGTCTAGCAGAAGCGCCACCACAAGCATTAACGGCCGAGGGCAAGGCTAAGCGACTTACCGGACAAGAAAGAGGACAGACACTCGTCCAGTCGAAGACTTACCACCGTTTTCTCACGAGAGCTCCGATTCCCACACGGAAACAGAGCCGGGCACGGTGGACAGCCAGTGCTCAGGAGCGAGAACAAGGCCGGAAGCCCGGGGTCAGAGCCCAGCGCCACTCGTCTCAGCGGCACGCCCAGGCGCCAGCATTTTAATCTTTCCGACAAAACCGTCCCAGTCGGACCCCCTGAGATCCCCGTATGGAAACGCCTGTGAGAACTGGTGAACGCCACTGACTACGGCAGCCTCAACCCGCGACACAGCGCTGCCTGCCCCTCCACGCTCGCCGAGCCCCTGCTCAGCACGGGACCTTCAGCAGCGAGAGTACGTCACTCTGCAGAGGACTGTGTTCTAGGACATGCTGCTTTCCCAGTGTCCACGGGACAGAGAGTAGGCCAGCCCCCGAGTGGAGACAGCCCCGGAGGGATGAGAGCCTACCACGACCCCATGCCGGGAACACCGGGCCGCCCCGCTGGGCCTGCGGCTCTGCACAGCTCTCACCAAGAAATACACACCACAGACCCACGTGAGACACACACACAGCCAAGAGCCCCTCCTTCAACAGCTCCCAAACGTCAGCTCACCCGTGCACACAGTGTGAAGGGGGTAAGATGTTTTGTGGACCTTCCCAAGATCACCCAGAAAGTCAGAGTCCCTAGGAGCACGTGCAGCCCCTACAACTTCTGTCTTCTACAACCAAACGGGTCCCAGCGAAATCCCTCACTTCCCAAAGGGAAGAGCGTGTGGGGCTTCCAAGAACCAGCAGTGCTCTTTCCCACGCCCGGCTGTGGCGGGGACACATCAAACACCCCCGGCATGTTTCATGAACTTGCGTCTGCCCTCTAAGGGAGCCAGGGCCGCCAGCAAGCACTCTCACCAAGACACACGTGTTCCCATGATCCCCAGACCTGGGAGGGGGAGGCAGAGGGGCCTTGCCACCCTCAGGCGTCTGAAGACAGTGAAACGGAGGCTCATGGTACAAGGAACATGCCCAAGACCATATACCGCAGGTTCAAAATGAGAGTCCCACCCAGAACCCGGGCCTGTACATGTCCCAGCACACCGTGGGCAGGCAGGCCCCAGTGCAGACTTACTGGCTGGGCCAGGAAAGGGGCGGGGATCCCCAAGCCCGGGGACAACACTGCTTACCCACATTCTCTGCATCAACCTCAGCTCTAGGAAACAGGGGAACCTTCCTTCCTTTCAAGACTATTTATTTAACAGAAAGAGAGAGAGAGAGAGAGGGAACACAAGCAGGGAGAGCGGGAGAGGGAGAAGCAGGCTCCCCGCTGAACAGGGAGCTCAACGTAGAGTTTGATCCCAGGATCCTGGCCCGAGCCGAAGGCAGAGGCTTCACCGACTGACCCCCAAGCGCCCCAAGGGCTACCTTTCTAACACACGTGCACACGCACACTAGCAGAAGCAAAGCTGTCAAGAGAGGCCTGGTGGAGCCCCGTGCCCCCGGTGGAGAGGACCAGCTGTGTGCCTGTTTGTACTCTGGCACGGTTGGCCGAGGTTTCGGGCTAGCTGAGGGGGTGAATGTGCCCAAAAGCTGGACCCACGGCTTACAGAAAGGTGGCCAGGCCTGAGGAGGGCAGTAGGGCCCCCTGATTCCAGTGCCCCACACTGCTAACCAAGAATTTAAAGGTGTGGACAAAAACCTCTGAGGTCGTCTGGATTCTATCTAAAGTAAAACGATTTCTGAGTGTTTTGAAATGAAGTCGACTCTTCTTCGAGCTACCGGCTTCTCTGTGAGAGTGCCCAGAACACTCCATGCTGGGCGGGACGGCGCCAACGACAGTCTTTGTGACTGACGCCAGGCCTTCTCCAGGACCTCTCCTGACGGTCTGCGCCCCTGCCGGGGGGGGGGGGGGGGAGATGCGTGAGCATGACCTCCCCAGGGGCACCTGGGGGGCTCAGTCAGGGAAGCGTCTGCCTTTGGCTCAGGTCATGATCTCAGGCTCCTGGGTCTGAGCCCCGTTGGGGCTCCTGGCTCAGCGGGGAGCCTGCTCCTCCCTCTCCCTCAGCCCCTGCTCAGGCTCTGCATCTCACTCACTCTCCCTGAAACACATAAAATCTTTTTTAAAAAAAGAAGGAACAAAAGTAGCGCGAGCCCCCTGGTGCCCAGCACTCACCCGACAGGAGTGCTACAACTTTACAACTGAATTCCAAGCCCGTGCTGTAACACAGAACCTTCTACCGCGGTGGAGACACTGCAGATCTGAGCCACTCGGGACAGCAGCCAGTCGTCACCCGCGCCCCACCCCCGAGCACCTGAAATGCAGCTGGTGCGAAGGAGGAACGGACTTCACCTAACTTCATTTCTGTTTCAGCGGTGACTTTAACAGTGGGCAGCACAGCCCCGCGCCCTCACGTCTCTCGGGCAGTGCACCTTCGTCACCACACTCAGAAGCTGCACGAGTGGCCTGTTAACGTGGCTTCAGTCTGGCAAAGCAAGCGGGAACAGAAGAAAAGCACCTTGGAGAAGACCATCGAGGAGAACCCTGAACTACGCCAGGAAGGCGTCGGAGCCATCACGCGGCTGCCCCCCGCACCAGAGGCGCGGCAGGCCGACGTGACGAAATACAGCTGGGCACTCAAAGGTATCAACCTGTATCTTCGACCACAGGGGTGGCTGGGAGTAGCATACGCAGAGGCCACACTGTGCTCCAATTCCCAAAGGAAGGACTTCTTCAGTTCAATGAAAGAGACAGTATAGAGAACCAGCTCTTTTCGCAAACAGCATTACCTGGGATATTCCGAGAGGCCCAGGGTGTCTCGCTCCCAAGGTTCCTCCTCTTCTTCATGCCAAATACTGAAATAATTCCCTAAAAACCTCCCTCAGTCTGCCACGGTAAGCCTGTAAGTCACCTGCAGGAGTCAGGTGCTGCCGGCCTCCTAGGAAACCCAGAGCACTTTCTGCGCCTTCCGCACCCTGAGCCTCCCATCTGCGCAGCTAGAGCAGGCGGGCAGGCGGCCAGCCCTGCTCTAAAGCCATCTGTGCCCCAGGTGGAGGACAAGGTGAAGGCGCCCCGTGGGCAGGGGCAAAACTCTTCTAAGAGCCTGTTCCAAGTGGCCGACCTCAGAGGACAAGGGGACCACAGCTTCTCCATCGAGCGGAACCAGCCACACATGTCTGACCGCTCCCCACACGCCCTCCCCGCCCCACTGGTCTCTCCTTCAAAGCTTGCTGCCCTCAGAGACGGTCACCGGTCGCACCCGAGGCCCCACGACCCTCACAAGAAAGGACAAAGTCACACTGTGAAACTGCATGACACCGCGGCAGGTACGGGGCCTGCTCGAGAGGACTCGGGGAGACCGCACGGGCTCACCCCACGGCAGAGGCCCGGCGGGGGCCTCAGCTCTCCCGCCACGGGACAGTGCAGGCGGAGTCCTTTACCTCACTCGGGTCCCAGCTGCGTTTACAGGCGCCCAGGACAGCCGGTTCACCACCCTCCGTCCGTCAGCTGGGCCTGTGTTACCATTCACTGGGCTTTAAAGTAAGCGTACGGTAGACGTAGTCACACCTGACGTCCGCCACCCTGACAGCTCGTCCCAGAAAAAGCAGCGGGAGCACACGCAGGAAGGAACCAGACCTGCCTCTCACCTGTGCCCTAAGAGAGCAAGGGTCACATGAGGCCCGGCTCTCGGCCCGTCCCCACCGAACAGGCTTCTGGCGCGCAGGCACCTCCCCGCGGCCTGAGGAGTCCCGTCTGCTTTTCTCCCTGTTCCTCCCACAGAGGACGAACGCGCTCTCCGGCCTCACCGCGCAGCCGGCTCCCCGGCTGGAACACGGGGCCACGCTGGGCCGCAGGTCAGACCCCGGTAACACAATCCCCAGCTCTGCACAACCTCAGACACCCACCACACGGGAAAAAGGGCACCGGGCTTCCGGCGGCAGAAAACACCGGGTCAGCGGGAGGTGGGGCCCTCCCAGGCCCGGGGCAGGTCTAGCCCCAACCCGAGTGCCCCCCAGCACTCACCTGGAATCCCCGTCCTGGTCGTCGGCGTGGTCTCCAGCGCTGTTGACCGCGTATCTGCTGCGAGGCTTATCTGGGCGAGGGCACAAAGGGGAGAGCGGCTGAGCACGCGGGCCCCGCCACCGACCCGAGGACGGGGGGCGCGTTAGAAGAGACGGCTTCTAAGACCCACACTGCGGCCCTGAGGAATGCAGCTCTGACACAGGCGACAACGTGGGGAACTTGAAAACACGGAGCCGGGTGGAGAAAGCCAGACACAAAAGGACAAACGCGACACTTACAGGAAACACCTCAGTGGGCAAACTCAGACACACAAAGCAGACTAGAGGTTACCAGAGGCTGAGAACAGGGGAAACGGGGTTATTGCGTAATGGTTACAGATTTCAGTTTGGGGTGATGAAAATTCTGGACCTACACAGGGGGGACAGCTGCATAACACAGCCAAGTAATTATGGTGAATGTAACTCATGTTACTGAAGTGTAAACTTAAAAATGGCTAAAATGGCAAATTTTATGTTATATATTTTTCTCCATGACAAATTTTTTTAAAAGATTTTATTTATTTACGTGACAGAGATCACAAGTAGGCAGAGAGGCAGGCAGAGAGAGAGGGAGAAGCAGGCTCCCCGCTGAGCAGAGAGCCCGATACGGGGCTTGGTCCCAGGACCTTGAGATCATGACCTGAGCCGAAGGCAGAGGCTTTGACCCACTGAGCCACCCAGGCGCCCCTCCATAACAAATACTTTTCCAAAAAAGTTATCATTTCCAGGGTGCCTGGGTGGCTCAGTCAATGAATGAAGCAACCGACTCCTGGTTCCAAGTCAGGTCATGATCTCGCCACCTTGAGACTGCTCTGTGCTCAAGCAGGGAATCCGCTTGGGGTCTCTCCCTCTGCCCCTCCCCCTTCTCTCTCTCTCACGCATACTCTGTCAAATAATCTTTTTATTTTTTTAAAAAGATTTTATTTATTTATTTGACAGACAGAGATCACAAGTAGGCAGAGAAGCAGGCAGAGGGGGAGGAGGAAGCAGGCCCCCCACGGAGCAGAGATCCCGACACGGGGCTCGATCCCAGGACCCTGGAATCACAACCCGAGCCGAAGGCAGAGGCTTAACCCACTGAGCCACCCAGGCACCCCCAAATAATCTTTTTAAAGACTTTATTTATTTATTTGAGAGAAAGAGTGAGCAAGGGGCACTCCAAACAGGGCTCTCTGCTCAGCAGGGAGCCTGCTTCCCCCTCCCCCACCTGCCTCTCTGCCTCTCTCTCTGCCTGCCTCTCTGCCTACTTGTGATCTCTGTCTGTCAAATAAATAAAATCTTTAAAGAAAAAGAGTGAGTGAGAAAAAGCACACAAACAGGGGGAGGGGCATTGGGAGAGGGAGAAGCAGGATCTCCACTGAGCAGGGAGCACCACAGCCGCAGGCCTTGATCCTGGGACCCCAGGATCATGACCAAAGCCGAAGGCAAAATCTCAACCAACTGAGCCACCCAGGCGCCCCAACAAATAAATAAATAAATATATTTTTTTAAGTTGTACTTTCCAAAAAGTTATGATAATAGCAAATGTTTTTGCTACTATATTTAGTTTAAAAAAAAAAGGATAACACACGTGTACACACACGGACCCTCTCAGTGTATGATGACAGCTGGGCCAGAAAACGCACGGGCAAAAGAAAGAATTTTTACATGTCCATGTGCCACTATCCTTCACATACCAGAGTAATAGAGCTTAAAGACCTTGGGATGAACGTAAGAAGCTCATCCCAGGCAAGAGGTCTGTGAGGAAACCAGCGATGCTAGCAAAGGAGATACAAACGAAAAGAAGACGTGCCATGCCCTAAGAAACAGCAAAGACGCCGTTTCTTCCCTGTTAACCCATCCATTTAACCTGACCCCCACGACGCCATCAACAGTTTGGGGGTAGGACCCAATACATTCAGTACTAGTGACGTTCCAAGTGAACGGGAGCCACAAACAGCCTGGATAATGCTGAAAAAGAGACGTCGTGGTAAGTGACTAGTCCCATCTGAAAGTGTAACAGCGTAAAGTTACAACAGTTCACCCACATGGAACGCACTTCACTGGGAGAAATAAGAAAGGTCAAAAATAAAGTCAAAGAAGCATGGAATTCGGGACGCCTGGGTGGCTCAGTTGGTTGAGCCGCTGCCTTCGGCTCAGGTCATGATCCCAGTGTCCTGGGATCGAGTCCCACATCGGGCTCCTTGCTCAGCAGGGAGCCTGCTTCTCTCGCTGCCTCTGCCTGCCTCTCTGCCTGCTTGTGTGTACTTTCTCTCTCTCTCTCTCTCTGGCAAATAAATAAAATCTTTAAAAAAAAAAAAAAAAGAAACATGGAATTTACTATGTGATAACGGCAGCGGACCCAACCAGGGAGGGAAGAGAAAATTATGGCGGCTCCTGAACCAACCGGTCTGCAGCCGTGGCGCCCCAGAGTCCCACGTCCGCCCTCACCCATCGCTGCACCTGCTCCGCTGGGCTCCCGGACATGCGCAAACTCTTGGCAGAGCGTGCAGAAGACACCCACTCCTACCACAAGCCTCCATTTACAGCAAGAGAAACAGTTTAGAGGAAAAAAAGCTAATTAATAGGAGAAAGGAAATCTCAGAAGTCTCATTTCTTTTTGTTAATAATCTTGGAGAGCAGAAGGCCCTTCTATGTTGAACAAAACTCAGAAACCACAAAAGACGGAATGAAAACTCGACTCCATAAAATCAAAACTCTATGCAGCCAGAACTACACAGAGGCAAACTAAGATCATATGGCTTTGTAACAAAGGCCCATTTTTACCCTAAATATATGAAGAGCCCTTTCAGATCTACAGGAAAAACTCAACCCAAGATGAAATTAGAGAAAGGTGAAGAGTAAGCTGTACGCTAAAAAGGAAACCCAAATGGCTCTGAGAGGAGGAAAACATGTGCACTCTCAGTCCTAAGACAAACGCGCCTCAAAACCACTATCAGGACACGTGGGGGGCTCAATCCGTTAAACGTCCAACTCTTGATCTTAGCCGGGGTCATGTTCTCAGGGTCATGAGATCAAGCCCCACGTTGGGCTCTGCGCTGAGCACGAAGCCTGCTTGAGATTCTCTCTCTGCCCCCCTCCGTGTCCCCCCACTCCATGCGCACTCGCTCACCCATGCTCTCTAAAACACAAAACCCTTGGGGAGCCTGCGTGGCTGTCCGTCAAGTGTCCGCCTTCGGCTCCAGTCATGATCCCAGAATCCTGGGATTGAGTCTCACATCAGGCTCCCTGAGCAGGGAGCCTGTTTTTCCCTCTGCCTCTGCCTGTCACTCTGTCTCTCATGAATAAAATAAAGTAAAATCTTCAAAATATAGAAAAATAAAACACAACACCCAGAAAACCACATTCAGATACAACTTTTCACCCATCTCATTAATGAAGACAGAGAAATCTGACTTACTAAAAATAAATATGTTCATTATCTCCTAGATCCAACCTCCCCACTTCAGGGGGCTGATCCTACATTCTGAGAAATGATCCTGGATACAGAAAAGACGCTCACACTGTCTGTATTAGCCGAAGTTTGGAAGCAACTGGAATGCCCGTCCACAGAGGACTAACAAATCAATCACAGTGTGTTCATCCCACGATTCTGATCACGATTCCAAATCTACACGCAACATGTAAAGTGAATACGGAAACAAGGG
The DNA here is from genome assembly GCF_963455335.1 of Martes martes. Classification (NCBI taxonomy): domain Eukaryota; kingdom Metazoa; phylum Chordata; class Mammalia; order Carnivora; family Mustelidae; genus Martes; species Martes martes. The sequence continues at coordinate 41,061,230 of NC_137906.1, read as the reverse complement.
CGAAACCGAGTGTGTAGTGCGTTCACTTCTGCTTAGAAAATAAACCACCTGGGCGCACCTGGCTCAGTCAGATGAGCATGGGACTCTGGACCTCAGGGTCCTGAGTTCAAGCCCCACACGGGGGTGTAGCAATTACTAAAATAAAACCTTTTAAAAAGCACATAGGGGCGCCTGGGTGGCTCAGTGGGTTAAAGCCTCTGCCTTCGGCTCAGGTGGTGATCCCAGGGTCCTGGTATCGAGCCCTGCATCAAGCTCTCTGCTCAGCAGGAAGCCGGCTTCCTCCTCTCTGCCTGCCTCTCTGCCTACTTGTGATCTGTCAAATAAATTTTTTAAAAAATCTTAAAAAGCACGTAATTTTAAAAAGGAAAGAAAAGGTGTGCACATGGGTGTACTAACACAGAAGGTTCTGGGAAAAGGCACAGGGACATGGTAACAGCAGCTGCCCATAGACGGGAAGCCCAGGGGCTGGGGTTCCATGGCGGGCAAGGACACTCCTGTCATCTATACCCCTTTGCACCTTTAAGACCGTGTACCATGCTGACAAATGTAAAAGTGTTGTTGAAACAAAGTATCCGTGTACCTTCGGGAGAGTGAAACATTGTATGTACCCCAAGCTTCCATCCCCAGGGAGAGGGTATGTTCTTGCGGGCTCTCCGGGAGCGAGGGTGCTCCAGGGAAGGGGGCTCCACGGAAAGGGGCGCCTGCAGGGCGACGCACGATGTGGGGGAACCGCCGGGACACACGGCCCTGCGGGAGCGGCGCAGCCCAGAGGGGCACGCGGTCACCCCCGCGAGGCGAAGGAGACCTGGCGGGAGGGGCTCGAAGAGCACCTGCCCTGAGCCTGCACTTGGGTCCGTCTTTCAAGCCCAGTCCGTCCACGCGGGGCCAGAGCGCGTTCTTGCGAGGCTGGAGGCAGGGCGGGCGCTGCCGGAGGGGCGCCGCGGAATTCCGAGCGGACTTTCTCTGACTCCGGGTACCCCCGACCGCTCGGGACGCGGCAGGCGGCGCCTCCATCCTCGGGGACACCCAAGTCACGGACGTGCGTCCGAGCGCGGGCGGGCGGGCCTCCCCGGCGCTCACTTACTTGTCTGGGACGCCGGGTGCTCCTGGCTTCTCTGGAAGGGGTACCTGAACAGCAGCTTATTGCCCCTGCTGCCCGAGCTCACCAGAATCACGCTGATGGGGCTGGTGTTGTCGCCCATGGTGCCGGGGACCGGGGGGGGGGGGGGGCGCTGGGGGCGGGGGCGGCGGGGAACGGCGGGAGGGACAGTGACGGTGGGGACCGGGACGCTGGGGGACGGAGGAGGGAGGGACGGGGACGGGGGGGACCGGGACGCTGGGGGACGGCTGGGGAGGGACGGGGGGAAGGGACGGTGACGGGGGGGACCGGGACGCTGGGGGACGGGGGGGACCGGGACGCTAGGGGACCGGGGGGGACGGGGACGATGGGGCACAGGGGGAGACGGGGGGGCGGACGCTGGAGGCGGGGACGCTGGGGACAAGGGAGGGGGACGGGGGGAGGAGAACGCGCCCGGGCCGGCAGGGGCACAACCTGAGGAGGATGGGCCGGAGGGCGGGAGGCTCGGGGGACGACGCGCCCAGGGCGGGGCTGAGCGGGCCTGACGAGGACGCGCCCGAGGCCGTGGAACCGTGCGGCGCCAGGAGCCGGGCTGACGCGACCCCGGAACTTGCAAACCCACGAACCACCACCCACGTCCCGCCAACTTCGCAAGACGTCCGCGGCAGGGTCAAGAACCAGCGCAGAATGCGCCTGCGCGCAAGCGGGGGGGGGGGGGGGCGTCGGCGCAGGCGCAGGCGCAGGCGGTCTGTGCGCGCGCGGGGGGGAGGGGCGGGCTCCCGGAAAGCTGGGCGCATGCGCGGGGCTGCGAGCAGTGGGGACCCACGCAGCTGCAGGGCTGGGCCGGTCCCTTTCGCGTAGAGCAGAAAGCTCAGACTTCACCGCAGTAAGAAAGTAAAGACGGGGCGCCTGGGTGGCTCCGTGGGTTAAAGCCTCTGCCTTCGGCTCGGGTCATGATCTCAGGGTCCTGGGATCGAGCCCCGCATCGGGCTCTCTGCTCAGCAGGGAGCCTGCTTCCTCCTCTCTCTCTGCCTGTCTCTCTGCCTACTTGTGATCTCTGCCTGTCAAATAAATAAATAAAATCTTTAAAAAAAAAAAAGTAAAACAAAAACTCTTGAGTGGAGCATAGACCTACATGTCAGGGCCAACACTGCAGAATTCCTACAAGAACACACGGGCGTACACCGTCCTGTGCTTGGACTAGGCGAGGATTTCTCAGACGAGAAGGATGTCAGGGGACCCCCTAGATCAGAGCCTGGGGCTGGAGGGCGCCACCCAGGAAGGCGGAGAGCGCATGCGCGCGCGGGAGGAGGGAAACAGCTGCGGACCTTGTAGGGCGCCTATCCAGCTCGTGCTAACAAGCAAACGTAGAGCTCAACCCAGAACCCAGCCCTAGGACAATGGGTGACGGGCCCTGGCTCGCCCAGTCGGGTCGTGAGTCCAAGCCGCACTCGAGTGTGCAAATCCCGTGTGTGCCCGAGCCGCACTCGAGTGTGGAGATCCCGTGTGCGTGTGTGTGTGTGTACGCTTTACTTTTTCTTTTTCAATATTTTATTTATTTATTGACAGAGACACAGCGAGAGAGGGAGCACAAGCAGGGGGAGTGGGAGCCCCAGGAGCAGGGAGCCTGATGTGGGGCATGATCCCAGGACCCCGGGGACCATGACCTCAGTGGAAGGCACCCAGGTGCATGGATAGAGAGAAAAGTGGGCAAGGATATGAAAGGACGTTTCTCCAGAGAATCTAGCCAAATGGCCCCTGAACACATGAAGAGATGCTCCACATCATTCCTCGTTAGGGAAATGCACATCAGAACCAAAAACAGACCCCACTCCACACCCACTGGGACGGCTACAGTCAGAAAGACAAGCAGTGCTGGCCAGCATGTGGAACTGGAATCTGGACACCCTGGAAATGGTGCAGCCCCTGTGGGAAACGGGCAGTTGCTGAGAAAGGCCAGACAGGTTGCTCCCATATGACACAACCATGCCACTGCCAGGTGTCGACCCAAGAGAAAGGAAAGCCTGAGGTTGCACAAGAACTCGTCTGTTCACAGCAACATGGTTCAGAGTAGCCATGCAGTGCAAACAACCCCACTGTCCCCCCCCAACTGGTGGACAGGGGAATAAAATACGGTCTCATCCATACAAGGAAATAGTACTCCGGCATGAAAAGGAAGGAAGCATTGATGTGTGAATGGACCTCGGAAATACACAGGCTGTGCGGTTCCATTCCTCTGAAACGTCCAGAGCAGGGTGATCGACAGAGGAAGGACAGGGATGAGGCTGTTCAGGCCTGGGGGTTGCAGCGTGTGCTGCCAGGGTACCGAGCTTCCCTTGGGGTGATGAGAATGTTCCAAAATTGATCGTGGTGATGGTTGCACAACGCTCTGAAAGGACCAAAACCCCCTGAACTGCACCCTTCAAATGAGTGAGGTGCACATCATGTGCATTATACCTCATCACAGCTCTCCCTAAGAAGTCAACGAAAGCACGCATACACCCCGTTCCAGGCTTCCCCAGGAAGTGACAGTGGTGAAATCTTTCTCAATTCCTCACCCCTTGACTTCCTGGTGAGCTCACCTGTTGCACCAAACCTGACGCCTGGCAGGCCTGTGTGTGGGCACACGCTGGGAATGTCTCGGACATCGCCAACAAACAAATAGCCCACTGTGGGGTGCATAGCACGGATTTTTTTTTTTTCCAAAATTTCCAAAAAGAAAAACGTGTCTTATTTTACGTTGCATGTCTCTGATTATTACCATGGTAGAGAACAGCATCGCTCGGCTCTTTCCCAGCGTCTGAGAAGCACCTTCTTGCTTTCCCTGTGAGCTGTTCGTCCCTCTTTGGCGGTCTGGGTGTGTGCTTCTTTTGGAGGAATACTCACCCTCCAGTACAGATGCCACGAGCCTTTTTCCTGGTCTCCTGTGTTTTGGTTTTATGTGTAATCGAAAGGTTTCTGAGTTCTCTTACAGTTACCAGGAGTGTCCCTAGAAGGAAGTAAGGGCACAGCAGCAGGAGGGGAGCCGGAGGGAGCTGGGACAATGAGGAATGGGAAACCTGTCTGGGGGACAGCCAGCTGTGGTCCTGGGGGTCTGTCTAAGGGGCACTGCGAACCTGCGTGTACCCACACGTGAGGCCCAGGACCCCGGCACAGGTATCCTTCCTCCAATTTCTCCAACCATGCTGCTACCCCACTGGGCGGTCTCATGACCCCAGACCTTGGGGAGGACGTCTGATGTCCAGGGGCTGTCCCTGGGCTGGGAGAAGGCCCAGACTTGGAGGAACCCACTGTAACTGACCCTCAGAACAGTGTTTTACTTAAAATATAACCTACAAGGTATTGTACTAGCCGTCAAGCACGTTTAGATATGGGGTTAAGAAAGACATGTACTGGCAACAGGCCTCGGGGGAGAGGACGATATGCGTCCTTGGAACCTGGCAGCTGGGGATACCCGGGCCGCTCAGGGCTGGACGCCGCCTGCTTCATTTTCCCGGTGTCTCGCCTTCCCCGGAGAGCACCAGTGGCTAATTAGATGAGCGCTTTGAATGTGCTGCTCAACTATGAACTTTATTCTGCTTGAGCAGACACGTCCTGCTTTTCTTCTCGCTTATCTGTAAGACTTATAATCAGCGTATCACTCCTATTCCTTCTCGTTTATCTACAAGGCGTATAATTAATGTGCAGCCCTCTGCGGTTCCTTTGCTGATTACTGTCTGTATCTAATAACTACGGGACCGAGGGGTGGCTCAGGGTGACAGTCTTTTCTCCTGTCGTCCCCGGTTCCTCCTCTCTTGCAGCTGACCTCTTTGTGCCTCGTTCTTCTCCCATGGGCCGTCAGGAAGCCGCACCCACCATTCTCCAATCACCCTTCGGGGCCCACTTCCTGCTAGCAACCTTCACAAGAGCATCTGTTGTTTATTTTTCTGGCTATATGGTTAGTATCTTATCACCGTAACGACACTGGAATCCGTGACAGGTAAACCACCAGGACTCAGGCCACAGGGATCCCGGAAGCGTCCCTTCCCAGGCTGCCTTAGTGGGGCTTAGGGCCGGGGCTCTCCAGGGCTGGACTGGAGAGAGCAGCGGTCTGAATCCCACACCGCCCCCATCGGTCTGCATCAGTGGGCTGTTACCGAAGTCAGAGCTCATGGTCACTGCCTGGCCAGTCCAGTCTGGCACCGGCAGCTGGAGGGACCAGAGGGTAGGCTGGCCCTCTTTTGGGATTCCAGGATTGGGAGCAGGTGGCCTCTAGCTGCGGTCCTAGCTCAAAGCCCTCCCAGGTTCCCACGCAACGATGTGCCCAGGGCTGGCCTTTGCTCACACTCTTCATTTTCCCTGCTAACACCCCACACCTCCACATCCTCATTTTTAATTTAAATCACTCTGTTTAGTAACCTACTTTTTTGAAGGTAACTGCATTCTTGGAAACCAAAATTCCCAACCCTTCCGCCCAACCCGGGTCCCCGTGGGCAGGGCTAGGAGGCCACTTAGTCAGGCCTTATCAGTCCTGCCACTTGTTCTGGGGCCAAGAGAGCGGCCACCGCCTGGCAGAGGGCCAAGCGGGGCTCACGTTCCCTATCTTGGGCCCACCTTGACCTCTCCACCTTCTCAGCTGCAGTGTTGCTGCCCAGAAGGAATCACCCGCTCACCACGGTACTGCCATCGTCTTGAGTTCTCGCTGCCATGTCCTGAGGTCCTGCGGTGATAGATTATCCCTCCCAGCAGTGAGGTGGGGCTGTTGGAACAGAGACGTTGCTGATGTGGAACCGCGCTTTCCAAGGCTAACTAGCCTGGCCAGGGCCACCCCGGAGCTGCTCTCAGGGGAGGGTCTATGGTCCCCTCACGGCCTTCTGCTGAGTCTCCAGGGTCCCTCTGAGCTCAGCCCAACGACGCGAGCTCTGCAGGAGCCCAGGGCTTGGAGTTCAGCCCAGTCCAGCAGGTCTCAGGCTCCCGAAGCACGGCCCGGGCTCAGGCTCCTTGTGTCATGGGGGGGAGAGCCCCGGCCCAGAGACAGAAGAGACTTGCCTGAGCCCCCGAAGAGCCAGCAATCTGCCCCACACCAAACCCAGGTCTCCTCACCCAGGGGGCTGCTTCCTTCCTTCACTGAAACCATGAACACTTCCTGACCCTCCGGAGCCTCCATTTCCTCATCTTTTTTTTGTTGTTTTTAAAGATTTTATTTATTTATTTGACAGAGAGATCACAAGCAGGCAGAGAGACAGGCAGAGAGAGAGGGGAAGCAGGAGCCCCACTGAGCCGAGAGCCCGATGCGGAGCTCGATCCCAGAACCCTGGGATCATGACCGGAGCCGAAGGCAGAGGCTTAACCCACTGAGCCACCCAGGCGCCCCTCGATTTCCTCATCTTAAAGCACGTAACGACAATGGGAAAAACCTCTCCCACGGAGAGCTGTGAGGACCAAACACCCAGCTCAGAGAGTGTCGGGCACTGTACCCGTGACGGACGTCCACTAGACCCCGCACAGCTCGTCTCCCCTCACACACAACACCAGCCCCAGGTGGACCGTTGTCCCACTCGAAAGACCAGACGGAGAAGTTCTTAGAGAGCTAACATGGAAGGATTCCATGTCACCTCGGGATTCAGCACCACACTTATTTCACTTTTCAGAAAATTAAGGCAAAGGGGCACCCAGGGGGCTCAGTCATTAAGCCTCTGCCTTCGGCTCAGGTCATGATCCCGGGGTCCTGGGATCGAGCCCTGCATCAGGCTCCCTGCTCGCAGGAAGCCTGTTTCTCCCTCTCCCATCCCCCTGCTTGTGTTCCCTCTCTCGCTGTGTCTCTCTCTGTGTCAAATAAATAAATAAAATCTTAAAAAAAAAAAAAGAAAGAAAGAAGGTAAAATTCGCATAATACAAAGTTAATCATTTGAAAGTGGACAATTCAGCAGCATTTTGTATAATTTTGTATATTCACAGGAGTGTGCAAGAGTCCTCACTGTCTAGTTCCAGAGTTATTTCCACCATCCCCAAAGGAAACTCAGGACCCTTTACGCAATCGCTCCCCGCTCCCCGTACCCTAGCCCCCCAGTGCCCACTCCTCCGCCTTCCTTCTGCACACGTCACACCAACTGACTCAGACACTGTGGTCTTCGGCGTCTGACTGCCGTCCCGTAGTGTAATGCTCTCGAGGTTCGTGTGCGCCGTGCCGGGCGCCAGGGCTTTATTCATGCAGCTGAACACTGTCTCATTGAATGGAAACACCATGATTTGTTCATTCACTCACCCACTGATGGACATTCAGCATCGTAAACAGAAGGTGCAACCTTTTAATGTTTCTTAATTTTTATTTATTTGTTTGTTTTTAGATTTTTTTAAGATTTTGTTTATTTATTTGACAGAGAGAGAGATCACAAGTAGAGAGGCAGGCAGAGAGAGAGGAAGGGAACCAGGCTCCCCACCAAGCAGGGAGCCCGATGCGGGGCTCGATCCCAGGACCCTGGGATCATGACCCAACCCGAAGCCAGACATTTAACGACTGAGCCACCCAGATACCCCAACATTTTTAAATTGTTTAAATAAATATTTAAATAACATTTTATAAATATCATATTTGTTTAAATAAATATTTAAATGACATTTTATAAATATTATATTTATTTAAATAAATATTTAAATATTTAAATAAATATTAAAATAATTAAATTTGACATTAAAATGACAAACTTCCGTTCAACCAAAAAGAGTACTAAGAGAGTGGAGTCAGGGGCGCCTGGGTGGCTCAGTCAGTTGAGCGTCTGCCTTTGGCTCGGGCCATGATCCCGGGGCCCTGGGATCGAGTCTCGCTTTGGGCTCCCTGCTCAGAGCGAGTCCGTTTCCCTCTCTCCCTCTGCCCCTCCCCCACCCCAGGTGCCCAGGCCCCTGCTTCCTCTCTCATTTGCTCTCTCTCTCAAATAAATAAATAAAATCTTTATTTTATTTGGTGGCCTGTACTACATTTCACAAGGAAAAGAAGTAAAAAAATAAAAATAAAAAATAATAATGGGATGTTTGCCCACAACAATGGTTTGTGGGGGTTGGAAGTTTCTGGAACAAAGAAGCCTCCAGGGCCTCCCCCTCTCCCTGTGGAAGTCAAGGATGGGGTGGAGTTTCTGCCTGGAGGGGAGGACGCCCTGGAGGCCTGACGGAGGTGAGGACCACCCCCCTTAGGGGAGGCAGTTTCCTGGGAGCCCCGTCCCAGAATCCAGTCATTACCTTCTGTTAGGAGGCAGGGCAGCCCTGTGGTGTGTTCTGGCCACCGGTTCCCCAGATGCCATGGCGGGGGATTCCCCCGGGCACATCCCTCCCTGAGACTCCTCTGGGCCTCCAGACTCCCTGCCTCTGCCTGACCTTCCCTCTGGCCCTCGGTCTCTTCTATCTCCCTCACTCATTCTGTTTTCTTGGCCAGCCTGTCTGCTTATCTGTGTCTCTCTCCCTGCCTCTCCCTGCCTGTGTCCCTTCTAGAAGCAGAAGCCGTGGGCACAGCCACCACCCTCCCTGTAGGCCCACAGGCCCAAAGCAGTCCTAGAGTTTCCTCCTGAACCCAGCGACAGCCAGAGTAGGCCATGGAGGGCCGGGCTCGTCTCCTTCTGGAGTGAACCCACAGGGGCCCAGCTGCACAGACATCCTGGAACTGTCAGCAAGCAATCATAAAGCCAGGGGAGAGGGGTACACCCCTAGCAGAGGGGAGCCCCGTCTCACAGGGAGAGGAGGCAGCTGTGAGATGTAAGCAAGACAGCAGGACGGAGAAGGACCCAGGCAGTGCTGGGAGGGGCTTCTGGGAAGGCCGCCTCCACCTCCCGGACCCACTCGGGTAAGGCCGGTGAGGCCCGCAGGGACAGAGCTGGTGACCTTGTCTGCCGAGCTGAGAGGAGGCGTCCGTCGGACTCCCCCCGCCCCACGACCTCACCAGCTCCCATCTCAGGCACAGAGGAAAGGAGCACCACAGCGCACGGGTGTCCCACACTGGCTGACGTTTCCGAGGCTCATCTAAGCCAAACCATCTCTCAGAACAGTTCAGCAAAACACCCGTGATCAAAACGCCCCGCGGGGGCACCTGGGTGGCTCAGTTGGTTCAGCAACTGCCTTCGGCTCGGGTCGTGGTCCCGGGGTCCTGGAATCGAGTCCCATATGGGGCTCCCTGCTCAGCGGGGAGCTTGCTTCTCCCTCTCCCTCTGCCTGCCACTCTGCCTACTTGTGCTCTCTATCTCTCTGTCAAATAAATAAAATCTTTAGGAAAAAAAAAAAAAAAAAAACACCCCGCGGAGGAAACGGTGGCTTCGGAGGCTAAAAACGTCCAGCAGGACTTTGTGCACATCGCTCTTGGGCTGCCTCTGAAATTCCCATGGAAAGGCCAGGGGACTAGAGGGACCGGAGCCATTTGAGAACTGTGGAGTCAGGTGGGAGGAGGGACATCACACCCGCTCCGCACAGCTGTGCTGAGACGCAAGTCGCACGGCAGGCACCTCACACCTTGGCTCCTTTACAGGGCGCTCCGGGGGCACTGGGGGCTCCAGCGCTGGGCGACCGATCTTGATTTCGGCTCAGGTCCTGATCTCAGGGCTGTGGGATTGAGCCCCGAGACGGGCTCCACACTCGGTGTGCAGCCTGCTCGTCCCTCTGCTCCTCCCTCTGCTTGTCCCCTCGCTCCCCCGACCCCGTTCACATACGTGTGCACCCTCTCTCTCTCTAAAATAAATACATAAAATCTTTTTAAAAATAAAGTATGCAGGGGCGCCTGGGTGGCTCAGTGGGTTAAGCCTCTGCCTTCGGCTCGGCTCATGATCTCAGGGTCCTGGAATCGAGCTCCGCATCGGGCTCTCTGCTCGGCAGGGAGCCTGCTTCCTCCTCTCTGTCTCTGCCTGCCTCTCTGCCTACTTGTGATCTCTGTCGGTCAAATAAATAAATAAAATATTTTTAAAAAAAAAAGTATGCCGCTCCAAGTCTTGGACCACACTCTGCCAGTGGTCCCTTCTACATTGCAGGTGGGAGCAGGTTGCGGCTGCCACAGACACTGGGACGGCTCAGTTTTCTCACCAAGAGAAACCGCATGTCCCAGCCCAGGGTGGTGTGTGCTGAGCTGATCCCGGTTTCCCCCATCCTGTGATTCTGGAGTGAACGGGGGGTGGTCAGAGCTGGGCTACAAACACAAGCCGAGACTCCAGGGCTAGCTGGACCCCTATGTCTCCAGGATGCCGGTCAGGCTGTGGCCAACACCCCCTCCAAGGCCCCAGGTAGGTGTGGTTAGGTGGAGTGAGAGCCCCTCACCCCGCCAGGCCTCCAGGCCCTGACCACCCACCCTCACTGGGTTTGATAAGAGACCCCACCCCCACAGCCCTGTCCCCTCTCCAGACCAACGGCCACAGCCTGGCCCCCACCCCGCCTCCCTGTGTATAAAGGGATCCTGGGGGGTGAGCCCCACAGAGGCTAGTCCTGAGCACGCCCTGCTCCGCTACCACCATGTCTCTGACCCAGGCCGAGAGGACCGTCATCCTGTCCATGTGGGACAAGATCTCCACCCAGGCCGATGCCATTGGCACCCAGGCCCTGGAGAGGTGAGTGCGTGCCCGTGGGCTGGCACGGAGCCGGGTAGGGCACAGTGTGGGGTTAGGGAGGACAGGGCCCAGCAAGGAGGGACCAGGGAGGAGGGGGACGGCACTCAGGGAGCAGGCAGAGGAGGTGGACGGAGAGGGCGTGTGGCTGTGAGACTGTCTTCTGCGCTGGGCCCACCACCCAGGTCTCCACAAACATCGCTGGAAGGAATCAGAGACGGAATGGACGGGTTGCCCAGCGAGGGGACGAGGGGACGCGGGGACGAGGGGACGAGGGGACGCGGGGACGGTGAGGGTGGGATTCTGCCGCGGCCTGTCTGAGCCTGGGCTAATAGGGGAAGCGGCCATGGGGATCCCGTCCTTGTGTAAAATTATAACGTCGTGTTCAACGTGCATGGGTCGCGTTCATGTTTGTGTCTTAAAATGCTGCCTTCAAGTATGCCTTACGGTGGCGGCTGGCCTTTTCGACGCCGGTGAGTTCTGCGCCCGAGGAGGACGCGCGCTGGCCTCACCAGGTGTGGCTGTCCCCGCCCGCAGGCTCTTCGCCAGCTACCCCCAGACCAAGACCTACTTCCCGCATTTCGACCTGCACCCGGGCTCCCCGCACCTGCGCGTGCACGGCGCCAAGGTGGTGGCCGCCCTGGGCGAGGCGGTCAAGAGCATCGACAACATCGGGGGCGCCCTGGCCAAGCTGAGCGAGCTGCACGCCTACATTCTGCGCGTGGACCCGGTCAACTTCAAGGTGGGCGCGGGGCTGGGGTCCCCTGGGCGGGGGGAGGGGCGCGGGGCGCGGGGGCCCGCGGGGCGTGGGCTGCGGGGGCTCCGTGCCCCCCCCAGCACCCGCACCCGCACCGGCCGCTCACGGGGCCGCGCTCCCGCCCCTCAGCTCCTGTCGCACTGTCTGCTGGTCACCGTGGCCTCGCACTTCCCCGCCGACTTCACGGCCGACGCCCACACCGCCTGGGACAAGTTCCTGTCCATCGTGTCGTGCGTCCTGACCGAGAAGTACCGCTGAGCGCAGCCGCCCGAGGAGGGCCGGCTGGGGCCCCTTCCCCGCCCCGAACCTGCCGTAATTCCTCCGCGGCTCCGGCTCCCGCCCCGGGCCCTTCCCTAACCCTCCAGCCTCCCACCGACAGGCCAATAAACGAATGCACGTCCGCTCGCCTCTGTAGTCCCTGGGGCGGTCAGGGGGGCGGCGGAGGTGGAGGGGGTACGTCGGCGCTGCGCGGGGTCACCAGGCGGGCTGCGGGGATCCTTCGCGCCGACCCCGGGTCTCTCGGAGCGCACAGCGCAGCGGCGGAGGCAGGGCGCGGGGTCGGGGCACTCGCGATCCGACGGGGCGGCAGAAAGGGCGCCCCTCGGCCTTCACCGCCGCGGCCAGCGCTGGAGCCCACGTGGCCCGCGGCCGGCCCGGGACCGCCTGTGCTACTTCCTCTCTTCTTCCTCTGGAGTTCGTTCTCCCCCCGTGGATGCTGGGTCGTGGCAAGAAGGGCGACACGAGTGTGTCCCGCCCCTCGTTCATTCTTCCATTCTTCTGCGGCAGAACATTTGTTGGTACATCAGCCGCCCAAGCATTTTTCCGGCTCTAATACAACAGCTAGAATAAAAAATAAATAAAATTTTGGGGCGCCTGGGGGGCTCAGTGGGTTAAGCCTCTGCCTTCGGCTCAGGTCATGATCCCGGGGTCCTGGGATCGAGCCCCGCATCGGGCTCTCTGCTCGGCGGGGAGCCTGCGTCCTCCTCTCTCTCTGCTGCCTCGCTGCCCACTTGTGATCTCTGCCAAATGAATAAGTAAAATCTTTTAATAAATAAATAAAAATTTTAAAGAAAAAACAGCTAAAATAAGCAAAGCCCCTGCCCGGTGGGGTTGAGTGTGGAGGGGGGGACGCACATCAGTCTACAGTCAGGTCACAGGTCACAGGAGAAAAGGAAAAGAGCTCAATTTTGCTCAAAATTAGAGAAAGGCAAACTAACACCACTAAAAATGAAACCTCACTCGAACCACTTCTCAGCTACCTGATGGACAAAAGACTCTGCCAGGGGTCCCTTCCGCCGTGCAGACACCGGGGCCGCTCAGTTTCCTGACCACCCCGAACCGCCGTCCATCTTGAGGCACTGGATGAATAAACCGTGAAAACCCACAGAAACCTGTCACCCGACAAGGAATGAGGACAGTTTCTGATAGTGGCTGTGAAGTGACGTCCAGCATTTATCAAATAAAAAGGAAAGAAAAAAGGAAAAAAGGAGAATGGTGTATGTGTAACACAGCAGCTTTTCTGTAAGGTGGAGGGGGGGCGACAGGCCGGCTCAGTCAGCGGAGCATGTGACCCTTGATCTCTGGTAGGGAGTTCAAGCCCCACACTGCACGCAGAGTTTACTAAAAAAAAAAAAAAAAAAGGAAAAAAGTGACAGGAGATACAATGTGTGTGTGCACACACGTGTGAGTGTGCGCTGTGCATGTGCATTTTGGCACATGGGTATGACTGTTCATAGCCCTGGGTACGTGCACTGGGGAGTGTTCATTAGTTTGTGTGTGTTTCCTTTTTTTTTTTTTTTTTTAAGGAAAACTATGCCCCACATGGGACTTGAACCCAGGACCCTGAGATGGAGAGTCACGTGCTCTATGGACAGAGCCAGCCAGCCACCCCTTGGGATTGCTTATTCTTGCAAAAAAAAAAAAAAAATTGCAAGGATAAACTGGAAATGTTTACAAATAATAATATGGATGGGGATGAAAATGAGAGCCGGAGGGAGCTCCCCGCAATCTAGCTTTCTCCATGATTTTGAACTTTTGCTCGCTTGTGAAATCCTTTTTTTAAAGACTTCATTTATTTATTTATTTATTTATTTATTTTAAATTTCAAAGGACAGCTGGGTGGCTCAGTCAGTCAGGTCATGATCTCAGGGTCGTGAGGTCAGCCCTGTTCAATGTGGAGCCTGTAGGAGGTTCTCCCCTCTCCTCCTCCCCCTCCGCCTCTCTCTCTCAAAATAAATAAATAAATAAAATCTTTTTAAAAAAATTAAAAACAGGAGCGCCTGGGTGGCTCAGTCGTTAAGCCTCTGCCTTCGGCCCAGGCCCTGGGTCCTGGGATCAAGTCCCACATCAGGCTCTCTGCTCAGCGGGGCATCTGCTTCTCCCTCTCCCCCTACTGTCTCTCTCTCTCTGTCTCTGTCAAATAAATAAATAAAACCTTAAAAAAAAAAAAGACAAAGATGGAGGAATAAGGGTGAGTGCTAGTGAGGGTTTAGTTGGGGGGATGGAGATACTCTACAATTGGTTGCAGTGATAACTGCACAATTCCATAAATATAAGAACCATTGAACTGTCCACCTTAAGTGGGTGAACTGTATGGCATGTGAATTGTAACTCAATGAGTCTGTAAAATAAAATGATAACAAGACAAAACGCCCTCAGATATGCTTCACCAAGACTCCCTAATCGTTAGCATTCGCCACGGCCGGCTTCACGCGCTCTTTCTTTCTGACCCGGTTGCAAGTATGATACAGACACGGTTCCCCTTTAATACCCTTAAGATCCCTAAACACTTGGTGAGTTTCCTCAGGTCAGCAAGAACACCGGACGCCAGAGCCAGAGAATACCCACCCAAATTAGGAGACTAACACTGATCCGAACCCATTAACCCAGAGACCTCATCCACACATGCCGGTTCCGGCAACGTCCTTTCCCTGTCTGGGATCGAACCTTGCTGTTAACTAACTGGAATTTCAGTAAAAATTAAAAGAGAACAAAACATTACCGTAGTCTCCTTTGGTCCGCTCTTCAGTCTTTCCTTGCCCGACTGTAATTTTGAAGAGCACTTGCCGGTCACTTTCGTCATGACGAGACTTAGGTGATTCATTTGGCAAGAACACTGCAGAAGCGAAGCCGTGTCCCCCTCGAGGCGTCCCCTATGCCCATAACATTGATTTGTCCTTTAGTGGTGATGTTCCCTTGATCAGCTAGTTGAAACGGGGTCTGCCAAGTTTCTCCACGACAAAGCAAATTCGTATTTTATGTTTTCTCATGGATAACAAATTTTTAAAAATATTTTATTTATTTATTTGACAGACAGAGATCACAAGTAGGCAGAGAGGCAGGCAGAGAGAGAGAGGAGGAAGCAGGCTCCCCGCTGAGCAGAGAGCCCGATGCGGGGCTCGATCCCAGGACCCTGAGACCATGACCCAAGCCGAAGGCAGAGGCTTTAACCCACTGAGCCACCCAGGCACCCCCAAATTTTTTACAAAGTGATCCATTGAGACTGTGAAAATACCCTGTTCGTTATAGAATTTCGTGCACCGCTCCAGGCAGCCACTGACGAGCCTTGCCTGTTTCAGTTGTCGCTACGACGGCGATTCTCCGTCGTTCCCTCTGCAGTTATCAGTAGGCATTCTACTGTAAGGAAAAGCTTTTACTTCCCATTATCTTTTTGAATATATATCATATTGACTCATTAATTCCCATTTTATCCAGGGGCTTATGATCTATTACCAATCATTATTTATTTTGATCCCCAACGTGTCCCAGATTTGGACAAACTGACTCATGCGTCCTGCGATGTGCCCTGGCCATCCTTTGGGTACGCTCATTTCTGCCATAAGACGTTCCAGGATCACCTTGTGCTTTCCCTTTCCCTGCATCAGCCTGACACCAGCCTGACACTGGCCATATCCCCACGTAGTTCTGTTTCTTCCCACCGGAGAGTGAAATTTGGAAAGCAGGATGTGGAGGCTGGATGGGCTCCCTGCTCCTGGGGTGTCACTGCTTCCGGTCCCCCTCAGTGGAAGGGATTAAGAGATACGCCGATATCTATATACACGCACGCACACACGAATATCTATCCTAAGTCGGTCCAAGCATGTTAGAAACCATAACCTCGCACCAGTATCTCTAGTTACAGCCCAAGACCACACGGATTCTTCCTGTCTTCTCCCTTTCCATGTCCGTGCCTCCCTCCCATACGAGTGAGAAACGTGGCTCTGGCTGGAGTCAAAACAGTGACTTATTTGCTCAGTTTCCTGTATGTTACCAATACCCAACTGAGTCAGCATATGCCAAGCAGCGCCAGTAGCTGATATCATAATTTTGGAACTACACTACTGATTTTGTAGGATAAAAGCAAATAAGTGAAAATACTATGCCATGGGGAACCGCTATTTTCAGCCTAAGTGAAAATAGATGCAAATATAAAAACAGTGACATTTTTTTGTTTTAAAACATTTTTTATGATGGGGGTGCCTGGTTGGCTCAGTCTGTAGGGCATGAAACTCTTCATCTCAGGAGTTCCAGCCCCACAAGTTTACTTTGAAGAAGGGTTAGGGGCCCCTGGGTGGGTCAGTCAGTTAAACATCTGATGCTTGATTTTGGCTCCGGTCATGATCTCAGGGTCCAGGGATCAAGCCCCATGTCCAGCCTCCCGCTCAACAGGAATCTGCTTGTCCCCTCTCCCCTCTGCCCCACCTCCCCTACTAAAATAACTAAACACATCTTCTTTTTAAGGTTAAAATGTTTTTTATATGCTTTAAACTTTCTTTACTAAAAATTACATAAAGTCTGAGTTGGAAATATTGTAAACTCATGCTTTACATATATATTTCATAGTTCTTTTTTAAGTTTTTTTTTTTTTTTAGATTTTGTCCTTTTTTTTTTTAAAGGTTTTATTTATTTATTTAACAGAGAGAGAGAGAGATCACAAGTAGGCAGAGAGGCAGACAGGGAGAGAGGGAGAGAAAGCAGGCTCCCCGCTGAGCAGAGAGCCCGATGTGGGGCTCGATCCCAGGACCCTGAGATCATGACCCTGGGATCATGACACTCAACGACTGAGCCACCCGGGGGCCCCTGTAGTTCATAGTTCTGCCCACGACTGAGATCCTAGAAGAAAGGACACCCAACAGTCACAAGTCACATGGCACCCAGATGCTGGCTGTAAACACCATCCCTCACAGAAAGGAGCTCCAGACCTCCTTGAAGAAATGGCTGATTCCAGGGCCAGGACAGAGAAAGTAATGGTAAGTGGAGTGGAGTGTGGTTCCAGGAAGCAAGGAAATATTCCCAGAGTGCCAGGGCGTGGAAGGAGGGCTGCCACCAGCCACGTCGGGACGGTCTGAGCATCACAAACTGATGACTGTAATTGCTGAAAGCAACTGGATAGATTACAAATCCATGATCACACAGCATAAATCAAAAAAGAGAGAGAGACACGGATTGGCCATCAGTAGAGCAGGGATGTGCCCCCACTGACAGCTTACTGTAAAAGCTGGTAAGGGAATTAACCAGGCATAAATCCTACCTTTTAGAGCAACTGTCCTTCGTTGTCCGCTGATGAGGGGACAGGGGAGCCCCTGTCCAAAGGAACGCCCGCTCTTCGACCCAGAAGGAATCACAAGCCTCCGGTCCTCGATGAGATAACGGTTGCTCAAGCCATGGGAGGACTAGGCTATTTCCACGGTGCCAAAACGGTTGCTCCCAAATTACTAGCTAAGTGCAAAGCGGGAGAGAGGTACCCCTACTGTGGAGACACCTGGTGGCCCCCCGCAAACCAAGTGATCACGCCTGGTGTCACCAACACTGGGCGATCTGACATCACATGCCTCCTGGAGCCAGGCAGGCCCTCGGGGTCAGCTAGGACGCTGGCCAGTAGGTTCTCGTTTTCTTGTGATAAAACACACAGAAGCCACATTTACCACCTCAGCTATTTGAAAGTGAGAAACGGGGCGGCCTTTAGTCTGTTCGCGGTGTTGCTCTGCAGTCGCTTCTATCCATTCCAGAACTTTTCATCACCCCAGACTGAAGCTCCGAGTCCCTCAGCCCCCGGAGCCACTCTGCTTTCTGTCCTGGCAAATTTTTATGGTCTTGATATCACGTCGAGAGGGAGCCCTGTGCACTCAGCTCTCGTGTGCGGCTTCCTTCGCTCTGTGTCACGTTTCTACGTTGATCTCTGCTGCAGCAACTATCAGTACCTCCCTCGTGGCTGGAGAATCTTCCAGATTCCCTGTCCTGTCTGCTGACGGACAGTGAGGTTGTCTCCACCTTTCGGCCGTGTGAACCAGGGAAGCCATGAACATTCTCGTACAAGCTTTGTGTGGACGGGCGTCCTCCCTTGGCTTGGGACTCATGCTGACCATGTCTAACCGGTTGAGGAAGCACCAGGCTGTTTACAGACTGGCTGGACCTTTCACACTCCCAGCCGCAGGGCGTGAGGGGGTCAGCTTCTCCCCTTCCCCAACAAACCTTGTTATTTTGCTTTTTTTTATATGATCTATCCCACCGGTGTGAAAGGGTACATCACTGTGGTTTTGATGTTTATTTCTCTAACGAGTACCGAGACGGAGCATCTCCTCATGCGCTCCTCGGATGTCTTCATCAGAGAAAGGTCTACTCAGGTCCTTTGTCCATTTTTAAATTGGGTTTTGTCTGTGTTGTTGAGCTGTAACTGTTACTTCTATATTCTGGATACAAGTTCCTTATCATGCATGTAGTTTGCAAATATTCCCTCCCATTCTGTGGGTCGCCTTTTTATTGCCAATAAATTTTAACTTGACTTCGAGACTTTATTTTTCTAAAGATTTCATTTATTTATTTGAGAGAGAGAGAGAGAGAGACGGAGAGGGGGGAGGGTCAGAGGGAGAAGCAGACCCCCTGCTGAGCAGGGAGCCTATGGGGGACTCAATCCTGGGACTCCAGGATCATGACCTGAGCCAAAATCAGACGCTTCACCAACCAAGCCGCCCAGAAGCCCTGACTTCCGGCCTTTAGCTCTGACTTCTAGTGTACTGGAAATATACTGATGAAGGACCCATCTAAGAGGGTCACTTCAGGCAAACCAGCAGACCAACCCAAAATATACCATGTTCTACGAGACACCTTGCCTGGACTGTTCAAAAATTCATTGATTGGGAGAAAAGGTGGGGTGAGAGGCAGAGCGCTTTCGGATAAGAGAATAAAGGGACGGCCGAACGCTGTGAGTGAAGCCGGGTCAGATCTCAGTTTGAACAGGCTGAACAAATCTGGGACTGAGGAAATCTGACGCGGAAGAATGTGGGTTCACTGAGCCTGGCAGTAAACGTGCGGCCGTTTCTGCAAGGACATCACATCCTGGGAGACGCCCGCTGAGGCGGACGGGGACGGAGCTCCCCGGTGCCTGCCGCTCATGACCATGAGGTTCAGGAGAAAAGTAAGGCGCATCCCGGTAGATCCCCATGTAGACCAACAAAGCCGACACGGCAGATGTTCCCCACCGCGGGACGCAGGTGGTGGTAGGACAGGGGACCACGGAGGGATATATGCGGTGCTGGCGGGAAGACCCACCCTCCCTCTGCCCCAGGCGCCCTGCCCTGGTTGCTTCTCTCCGGCGATGCAGGCCCAGCCTCTCTGGGGGCCTGGGGACTTGCCGACTCCCTCTGCTCGCCGCGCACGTTCTCGCCCTCAGCATCTCCTGGCTTCCTCTCCCAGCTGCTCAATACTTGCTCAAGTTTGCCTTCCCAGCGATGTCTCCCCCAGCTACTCCATCTAAAACTGCAAACCCTCCCGGTGTCTGGGATGCTCCGTGGGGTGGGCGTCTGCCTTCGGCTCGGGTCATGGTCTCAGAGTCCTGGGACGAGCCCCCCGTCGGGCCCCCTGCTCGGCGGGGAGCCTGCTTCTCCCTCTCCCTCTCCCTCCGTGCTCTCCGCCTCTCTCTAATAAATACAAAAAATCTTTAAAAAATAATAAAAAATAAATAAAATAAAACTGCAACCTCTCAACACCGCCCACCACGTTCCCCTGTCTCTTCGTTCCTAACGTCAATGCCGTCCAGGCGGAGACCGCAGGGACACTCCTGTCACCAAAGCTGGTTTCGGCAGCTCCTTGGCTGGAAGGGGACCACCCAGCACGGGACGTGGTGGGCCTCTGAGCTAGACAGCTGGGCCTGGTGTTTAGCGATCAGGGCCCGAGGAAGCGGGGCTTTGCCCTGGATGGGATGCCGCCTAGAAGTGGGAGTGGCCCTATGATCCCGTAGCTTGAAACTCCTTACCAGAAGCCTTCTCTGCCAGGACGGGGACGCTGGGCTCGCCTGCGGTTCCTCCGTGCTCACCCGGGGTTTTGGTCGTCGCTGTCACAGGGGGACGCGGGCTGTGGGGCAGCAGCTCCGGGGTCAGGGTCTCGCGGCTGTGCCTGCCTGCTGCGCTCACTCTGTATGGTAGGGCTTCCGCTCTAGAACAGAGGCTCTGGCCAGCAGGGGTTTCTGTCCGTGGGTCCCGTGCTGCGCCCCCAGCTGCTGGAGCCGGCCTGGCTCAGGGCAGGGTCCGACGTCACCCGCAAAGATCCCATGGAGCTTCTGGGGGCTTTCGGGAGCCCGAGACGGTTCCGGCTCCTTGCCTGGCGTTAGGGTCTGGGGGTTCTCTTCTCAGGGCCACAGAGAGACTCTGTTCTGAGGGGCGGTGCCCAAGGTGGGACCCCCTTCTCCAGGGAGGACGCGGACCCAGAAGGACTCCTGCCCGGGAGCACGGGCGTGGGGCATGCGGGCTGGTCCCACGCGCCTGGCTGTCCAGGAGCCGCCCGCCAGGAGCGGGCCTTTGGCAAACAGAGGCCCGAGGCCGAGTCTCCTGTGGGTTTTGTGACTGTGCCCAGCCTCTTCTCCACTCTGGGCCTCAGTTTCCACTGGGCCCCAGACGACCCCAGGGATCCTTCCCACCTCAAACAACCAGTGCCTGTTTGTTCCGGTGGCTCTGGAGACTCGAGGGTGTGGGCAGCCCCAGGAAGGCAGGAGGGAGCCCAGGCCTGCACACCGTGAGTCCCCCCAATCCTCTCTACAGCCTCCGTTTGGCCTGGAGATCCCTCCTGGGAGGGATTTCCAAGGGAAGGGCTGGCAGTCTCCTGTGGGTCCTCCCCCTAGCTCGGGGCCTGAATGCTGTCCTCATCCTCTGAGAAGACGCGGGAGCCATTTATGTGGGACTTCAGCCGCGCTCGCCGGGACGGCGACGGCACCCGGCCAGCAAGGGCCCCCACGGTGAGCCTCCAATGCCTACTTGCGGTTTCAGACTTAGCTTCCCAGATGGCCGGCTCTAGCGGGCCCCACGGGCCGGTTGTGACGGGTACGCACGTGCTAGACCGCAGGACACGAAGACGCGTTTCCAGGGTAATTCAGCTAAAGGAGGAAAACACAAGCATGTGAGTGTGCCTGGCGAGATGTAAGTAACGTCCATTCACCTCCTAGTCTGCAAACTCCCTCAAGGGGTCTCAAGGATCATGCGTCGTCTCTATGAACAGACAGGGCGGCTTTTAGGACACAGTGCTAACCGGCCCCCTCTTGGGGGCGCGGGGACCCTGGCAGCCCCAGACGTTGCAATGGGGGAATGACGCACCCCACTGAGCTCGCAGGCGTAGGTTCATGGTCACACACACACACACACACACACACACACAAACACGTTTGTTGGTGATCTCTATGCCCAGCGTGGGCCGCAGCTCACAACCCCAGGATCAAGAGATGCATGTTGAGGGCACCTGAGTGGCTCAGTCCGGCAAGCATCAGACTCTTGGTTTCTGCTCAGGTCGTGACCTCAGAGTCATGAAATCGGCTCCACACTCAACGCAGAGTCTGCGTGACACTCTCTCTCCGTCTCCTTCTGTCCCTCTTGCTTGCGTGCGCACTCTCTCTCGCAAATAAATAAATCTTTTTGAAAACAGGAGTTGCGTGCTCTATGGGCTGAGTCAGCCAGGCGCCCCCTAACACGTATGTTCCTAATTCGTGGGGAAAGTCCTAGGAAATCATGGAAGGGTTACCTCTGAAGGTACATAGGTGAGAAGGGAAATTTTTTTTTTGAAATTTTGTTTTTTAAGCTGTACTTTTTCAAAAAGATCTTATTTATTTGTTAGAGGGAGAGAGTGCACGAGCACAGACAGGGGGAGCAGCAGGCAGAGAGAGAGGGAGAGGCAGACTCCCTGCTGAGCAAGGAGCCGGATGTGGGGTTCGATCCCAGGACCCTGTGATCATGACCTGAGCCAAAGGCAGAGTTTTTTTGTTTTTGTTTTTGTTTTAAAGATTTTATTTATTTATGTGACAGACAGAGATCACAAGTAGGCAGAGAGGCAGACAGAGAGAGAGAGGAGGGAGCAGGCTTTCCGCTAAGCAGAGAGCCCGATGCGGGGCTCGATCCCAGGACCCTGGGATCATAACCTGAGCCGAAAGCAGAGGCTTTAACACACTGAGCCCCCCAGGTGCCCCAAAGGCAGAGTATTAACCAGCTGAGCCACCCAAGTGTCCCTTTAAGCTGTCCTCTTGTCAGGATTGCTGTTACAATGAACATGTTTAATTAAGGGGCACCTGGGTGGCTCAGTCGGTTGGGCAGCTGCCTTGGGCTCAGGTCAGGATTCCAGAGTGGCACTCGGTGTGGGACTCATTGTGGGACTTGATCCCAGGATCATGACCTCAGCTGAAGTCAGCCACCTGACTGACTGAGGCCCCCTGCCCAGTGCCCTATTTTTAAAGATTTTAGGGGCACCTGGGTGGCTCAGTGGGTTAAGCCTCTGCCTTCGGCTCAGGTCATGATCTCAGGGTGCTGGGATCGAGCCCCACATCAGGAGTCTGCGAGTCTGCGTCAGATTCTCTCTCCCTCTGTCTCTCTCTCTCTCACATAATAAATCAATTAATCTTTTTAAAATTCCTGTATTTCTTCATTTGAAAAAGACTGATTGACTGATGGATTGACTTGACAGAGAAGGAGCACAGGCAAGGGGAGCTGCGGAGGGAGAGGGAGAAGCTGGCTCCCCGGCTCCCCGCTGAGCAGAAGCCCCGCTCTGACCTTGACCCCAGGACCCTGGGATCATGGCCCAAGCTGAAGGCAGACGCTTACCCAACTGAGCCACGCAGGTGCCCATGAAGAAATATTCTTGTATTTCAAAAAAGGTGCGCTTGTGAGGAAATGATTATGTTAAATTTTAAGAATCAAGCTATGGGGCTCCTGGGTGGCTCAGTGGGTTAAAGCCTCTGCTTTCGGCTCAGGTCATGATCTCAGGGTCCTGGGATGGAGCCCACACATCGGGCTCTCTGCTCGGCGGGGAGCCTGCTTCCTCCTCTCTCTCTGTCTGCCTCTCTGCCTCCTGTGATCTCTATCAAATAAATAAATAAAATTTTTAAAAAAAGAATCAAGCTATAACTTAACTTAAAAATACGTGCCTAAAAATGTACCCTTTGCAAGAACACATACTAACTAAAGGAACTAGTTAAGCACATTAGAACGGTTGCCTTATGGGGCATCGGGAAAGGGGATACATAACGCTAGGAGGGCGAGGAGACCCTGTAGAGGCTGTGATGGGAACGGGGCAGAGGGACCAGAGGCCCCTGTAGTCCCAGGCTCTGCGCCGGGAGCCCAGCCTCCCCCGGCCCGGGGACCCAACGTGGGGAGTCCCCCCGGTCAGGATTCCGGGGGAGAAGAACCTCATCCGGGTGAGGCAGGGGCTACAGAGAAGTGTCTGAAGCCAAGACTGCCACTCGCACCCTTTGACAGCTGGCCTCAGTTTCCCTCCGTGGACCTCGGTTCTGTCCTCCGCAAACTGTAAACGAGGCAGCAGTGCAGAGGCGTCAGCACAGGAAGGAAGGAGAGTGCTTCTGTGAGAGACCTAGGCATTCTAGGTCACCCTTCCACCACAAGGACGGGGGGTCAGGGACAAGGCCTGTGGAGGCCAGTCCGGGGGCTGGGCTGACATGCAGACTCTCCACCCAGGCTTGGCCCCTATCTCCCTGCAACGTGGACTCTAGCTGTGGCCCAGTGGGGGAGGCTGGAGTGAGAGCCCCTCAGGGGCCAGGCCTCCAGGCCCTGACCACCCACCCTCACTGGGTCTGATAAGAGACCCCACCCCCACAGCCCTGTCCCCTCTCCAGACCAACGGCCACAGCCTGGCCCCCACCCCGCCTCCCTGTGTATAAAGGGATCCTGGGGGGTGAGCCCCACAGAGGCTAGTCCTGAGCACGCCCTGCTCCGCTACCACCATGTCTCTGACCCAGGCCGAGAGGACCGTCATCCTGTCCATGTGGGACAAGATCTCCACCCAGGCCGATGCCATTGGCACCCAGGCCCTGGAGAGGTGAGTGCGTGCCCGTGGGCTGGCACGGAGCCGGGTAGGGCACAGTGTGGGGTTAGGGAGGACAGGGCCCAGCAAGGAGGGACCAGGGAGGAGGGGGACGGCACTCAGGGAGCAGGCAGAGGAGGTGGACGGAGAGGGCGTGTGGCTGTGAGACTGTCTTCTGCGCTGGGCCCACCACCCAGGTCTCCACAAACATCGCTGGAAGGAATCAGAGACGGAATGGACGGGTTGCCCAGCGAGGGGACGAGGGGACGCGGGGACGAGGGGACGAGGGGACGCGGGGACGGTGAGGGTGGGATTCTGCCGCGGCCTGTCTGAGCCTGGGCTAATAGGGGAAGCGGCCATGGGGATCCCGTCCTTGTGTAAAATTATAACGTCGTGTTCAACGTGCATGGGTCGCGTTCATGTTTGTGTCTTAAAATGCTGCCTTCAAGTATGCCTTACGGTGGCGGCTGGCCTTTTCGACGCCGGTGAGTTCTGCGCCCGAGGAGGACGCGCGCTGGCCTCACCAGGTGTGGCTGTCCCCGCCCGCAGGCTCTTCGCCAGCTACCCCCAGACCAAGACCTACTTCCCGCATTTCGACCTGCACCCGGGCTCCCCGCACCTGCGCGTGCACGGCGCCAAGGTGGTGGCCGCCCTGGGCGAGGCGGTCAAGAGCATCGACAACATCGGGGGCGCCCTGGCCAAGCTGAGCGAGCTGCACGCCTACATTCTGCGCGTGGACCCGGTCAACTTCAAGGTGGGCGCGGGGCTGGGGTCCCCTGGGCGGGGGGAGGGGCGCGGGGCGCGGGGGCCCGCGGGGCGTGGGCTGCGGGGGCTCCGTGCCCCCCCCAGCACCCGCACCCGCACCGGCCGCTCACGGGGCCGCGCTCCCGCCCCTCAGCTCCTGTCGCACTGTCTGCTGGTCACCGTGGCCTCGCACTTCCCCGCCGACTTCACGGCCGACGCCCACACCGCCTGGGACAAGTTCCTGTCCATCGTGTCGTGCGTCCTGACCGAGAAGTACCGCTGAGCGCAGCCGCCCGAGGAGGGCCGGCTGGGGCCCCTTCCCCGCCCCGAACCTGCCGCAATTCCTCCGCGGATTCTCCAATAAACGGATGAGGAGGAAGTGGCTCTTGCGTTCTCAGTATTGGCGGGAAAGAGGGGAGTGAAAGAAAGCGGGAGCGGCAGGAATACGGCCGACCCCAGGGTCACCACCGGCTCGAAGGCCACCGCAAGGGTGCTCTGGGGCGATCCTTGCGCCTGCGGACCCGAGTCGGGGAGGGCAAAGCGGCGCAGGCCGGCCCACGCGGTTCTCGGGCCGGAGGGGTCTTTGCTCCTCTCCTGCAGCCCCAAGCGCCCAACGGTTGCTTTACTCCGCGCGCTGCGGGCGGGCGCGCCCTCGGGGGGGGGGTCCTCAAAGCCTGACGCCACGGCCCCCGCGCTGCGGGCCCCGGGATAGGACCCCGGCCCCGCCCGTCCCTGCCCGGCGCTCTTTCCCCCAGGCCTCCCGCCGGCCGCCTCCTGGACAGGCTCTCACTCCGCCCGCACCGGGGTAATTCCAGATCCCGCTGGTGTCTGCAGCAGACGCACGCACAGCGCGTGAGTCCGTGCGGGTAGCACCCCCGCCCCGGCCGCCGCGGCCCCAGGGACCCGGCCTGGAGACGCTGCCCCGTGCCGGCCGAGGGCCCCCGCGCTCCGGCCGCCGTCCCGCAGATAAGGGCAGGCGGGGCGCCTGGGGGGTGGGGAGGCTATAAGGAGGCCGGCGCGGCGGGAGGGGCCCCCAGAGCGCGCCCCGCCAGCGCCATGCTCAGCGCCCAGGAGCGCGCCCAGGTAGCGCAGGTCTGGGACCTGATCGCCGGCCACGAGGCGTCCTTCGGGGCGGAGCTGCTGCTCAGGTGGGTCGAGGCGGGGTTCCCAGGACGCCGGGGGGCGGTGCCGGGGGGTTGGGGCCTGAGTCGGAGGAGGGGCCGAGGCGGGGGGGGGGGTGGTTCCGGGCGTCCGGGCAGTGCAGGCGCGGGAAGGACCCCACGCGGCCGCCCCCTCACTCTCCCGCCCGCTCCGTCAGGCTCTTCACCGTCTACCCCAGCACCAAGGTCTACTTCCCGCACCTGGGCTTCTGCCCTGACGACACTCAGCTGCGGACCCACGGACGACGCATGCTCGAGGCGGTGGGCGTGGCCGTGCGACACGTGGACGACCTGCGCGCGGCCCTGAGTCCGCTGGCCGACCTGCACGCGCAAGTGCTCCGCGTGGACCCCTCCAACTTCCCTGTGAGCCCGCCCGGGCCTCCGCAGGGTTCGCGCGCGCGCGGCCGGGGCTGGGGTCGGAGGGGGGATCGGCCCAGGCAGCGCCCCTTCACCCGCCCCTTCTCCCGCAGCCGCTGATCCAGTGTTTCCAGGTGGTGCTGGCCTCCCACCTGCAGGGCGAGTTCACCGTGGAGATGCAGGCGGCGTGGGATAAATTCTTGACGGGCGTGTCGGTGGTGCTGACCGAGAAGTACCGCTGAGTCCCCCGCCCCGCGGGCTTCCGTCTCTGCGTGTCAATAAACAGGCTCCCACGGAGGGACCGTGCGCTTGTGTGGTCTTTGGGGAGCGGGTAGGCTGAGGTGGTTGTGCCTGGCCAGAAAGCTCCGGGTCGGGTGTGGAGCCCCCCCGGAATCTTAGGGCACGATCCCCAACCTTTGCGCACAAGGGAACGGGGGCCAGGGACTCTCAAATGGGGACGGTTCCCGGGTTGACAATCCCGGGTCTGGACAGGGTGTGGATCCCCCAAAGCTTGAACACAACAATCCCCCTCCTGTGATGGGGAAATGGGGGGAGGGGCAAGTGGGAGCTGAGAGGAGGGAGGTTCTCAGGGTGCAGTTCATTCCCAACACACCCGCTGTGACACACCGTTCACAAAGCACGTTTGCATTCACCCATTCCTCCGCTCTCCCTCCATGCCCTCCCGCTGGGAGCCATTCCTGGGACTCCTCGCCTCTTTTGCAGACAAATGCAGGCACTGAGGCCAAGGAGGTCAGAGGCAGGGGCCAGGACCCCGACCTCCTCTTCCTTCCCTCCCCTTGATGCTCAGTCTGCAGGGAACGTTGCCCCAGCCAAGTTAGCCCCTCCATCTGAATCTCCTGGGGCAGGGTCTGGGGAAGGGGCTCCTGATGGCCACGATCAGGCAGACACCCCGTCCACACAACGGCTCTGTGATACCGGACATGTCCAGGAGCAGTCTGAGCCTAATGCATCCGACGTAAACACAAACAAAAAGCAGACGCCGTGCTGGCTCTTTGAAATAATTTATAAGACCATAAAGCAGGGTCAGCACCTGGCAGGCCCAGGGCCCCCCAACTTCCACTACAACGTTCCTTTCAGTCTCTGCGGGTCCCCCAACCAAGGCGTTCCTCTCCTTCGCGGCCAGACCCCGTCCCCAGGGTCAGTCTCTCCCCTCTGCGGCATGGGGGCAGGAATCCTAGCACTCTACGGAGAACCTTCTCCGACAAGGGAATGAGGCCAGGGAGTGGGGACTCCAGGAGCTCACCAGACACTGAATGAGGAAGGTTCCCTGCTGAAAATCTCTGTCCGCGCAGGGAGCACTGAGCCCCACCTGGCCAAACGTGCCCAAGTCCGAAGGATGCCAGAGGGTAAGCTCTTACCTGTGGGAAACTACCCACCCCACCTGGCCGTGCCTGCGCCTGTTACCCGACGGTGGCCAGGAACCCCTGCCCACCATGAGGGGACAGAGGGCTTGGAGCGCCGGACCCACATTATCTCCCTCAGCCCCACTGTTTACACGGACTGTCTACAGTTCTTGGTCCTCGGGAAGGTTTGGTGCGGACGCAGCTTGGTCCACTTGGGGAAATGTGCTCTCCTTCCCAACCAGCAAACGCCCCGGGTTCGGAGCCAAAAGCCGGAGCCTGTCGGGTGGGTCGGGACCTGTGTGGGCTCCCCAGAACCGCAGGAGAGGACATGGAGGGCACCACGCAGAACTGGATCCCGCTCTGGGCGGGGCAGAGAGAGAAGGCGGCCTTGGGAGCCCCGCCAGCACTCGCCGGAACACCTCCTGGCACCGGACCAGCCAATGAGCGCGGGCGGGGAGGGCGCGCCCTCGAGCCCCAGGCATTTAAAGCCCCGCGCTCCCCGCGCCCCGCACATTTCTGGTCCTCACACAGACTCGGAAAGAACTCACCATGGTGCTGTCTCCCGCCGACAAGACCAACGTCAAGTCCACCTGGGACAAGATTGGCGGCCACGCGGGCGAGTACGGCGGAGAGGCTCTGGAGAGGTGAGGACCCCACCTCCCCGCGGTGGGTCCGGGCTCGCCCACCCCTCGCGGCGCCCGTCCGCCACCGCCCCGCCTAACCCTGGCTCGCCCGCCCCTTCCTCCCGCAGGACCTTCGCGTCCTTCCCCACCACCAAGACCTACTTCCCCCACTTCGACCTGAGCCCCGGCTCCGCCCAGGTCAAGGCCCACGGCAAGAAGGTGGCCGACGCGCTGACCCTCGCCGTGGGCCACCTGGACGACCTGGCGGGCGCGCTGTCCGCTCTGAGCGACCTGCACGCGCACAAGCTGCGTGTGGACCCCGTCAACTTCAAGGTGAGCGCGGGCGGGGCCCGGGGCGAGGGGCGGGCGGGGCCGCGAGGCCTGCCAGCCGGGCGGGGAGTCCCCCGGGGTCCCGAAGGGGGAGCGCGGGCGGCCGCGGCCCCGACGGTCCCCGACGTCCCTTCCCTCCGCAGCTCCTGAGCCACTGCCTGCTGGTGACCCTGGCCTGCCACCACCCCGCGGAATTCACCCCCGCCGTCCACGCCTCCCTGGACAAGTTCTTCAGCACCGTGAGCACCGTGCTGACCTCCAAGTACCGTTAAGCTGAAGCGGCGGCGGTGCTCGCGCTCCCGGCCGGGGCCCTCTTGGCTCCGCGCACCTCAACCTCCCGATCTCTGAATAAAGTCTGAGTGGACTGCAGCCTGTGCGCGTCTCCGTTCTGTCTGTGTGCGAACGAGCCGGTGGGGGGAGGCCGGGGGTTCTCCTCCCGTCGGGCCACGGACCTGTCCGCAGCGGCCAGGAGAGGGACAGTAGGAGAAGGAAGGCGGATGCTTCCGGGAATGAGCCGGATCATCCTCCAGGCCCCTGTGGTACCAGACTTCCAAGGGTTCCTCTCTGGGCTGAGAGCTAGGGGGGTCCTAAATTTGCCACCCTCCTCTTTTTTTCTTACGTTTTTATGGTTTTTGTTTTGTTTTGTTTTGTTTTTTTGAAGAGGAAGCAGGCTCCCTGCAGAGCAGAGAGCCCGATGTGGGGCTTGATCCCAGGACTCTGGGATCATGACCCAAGGCAGAGGCTTTATTTAACCCACTGAGCCACCCAGGCACCCCCGTTTTTATGTATTTGTTTGTTTACCAGAGAAAGCGGGGAGGGACAGGGAGAGGGCCGAGCAGACTGCCCACTGAGCTCGGAGGCCCCGTGGGGTCCGTCTGTTGACCCCGAGATCACCACCTGAGTGGAAACTGAGAGTCCCACACCCGAGAGTCCCACGCCCTAGGGACTGAGCCTCCAGGCGTCCCACCACTCTCTTTTGAGTTCTCTCTGATGCCAGTTAAATAGTCGAGATCAAAACAAAGGAAACAAACCACAAAAATACAGCACTTCCCGGCAAGTGTGGGCGCTGGGCGATGTCTGCAAGATTCCCACCCCCTTCCTACCTGAGGGAAGGTGGGTTGGAAAGGGGGTCGCAGCTCCCTGCGACCCTTCCTAGGTCACGGAACCTCTGGGGTCGGCGGCGTGGAGTCAGGGGGGAAGGGTGGGGCGTGAGCAGGCTGAAGCGGTCAGGGCGCCCCTGGGGAAGGGCTTGAGTGCGGTACCTTGCTCCCTTGTGTCTGTGAGGCACACAGCTCCCTGCGTCTGCAGCCCTGGGTCCTCCAGCTCACGGCTCCCCCTACTCAATAGTCCAAGGCTCCTGGGGTCTCCCAGCACCTGGGGTGCTCCCAGGGGTCTCTGCCTTGTTGCCATGAGCACCATTAGCCAAGGCCCCCAGCCAAAGTGCCGAACGAAGGCCTGGACTCCGCTTGGCAGGGGGCACCCAGCCCGGCAACCACCCCAACGAGGCCGGGGCAGTGTCTCCAGCCCAGCCTGGTCTCCAGGCAACACGCAGCCTGGGCAAGGTCTGGGCCGGTGGCCGAGCCCCCTGCTCACCGCTTTCTTTTTGGACAGGGATCTTTCTGAACTGCTGGGAAGGGCCTTCCTCCTCTCCACCGTGCACCCCTCCTCTGCCCTAGAGCCCAATTCATTTTTATGTAAATGTGGAAAACACTTCAGAAATAAACTACAATATGCCCGTGCTTTCTCCCCCCCAACCCCACACGTCATTTTGTGTTATTCAAAGTAGGGAAAGAGAGTCCCTCTGCCCTGCCCCCCAGCCCTGCATCGGAGCACCAGTTGAGGTTTGGGCACTCCGCATGGAGTCCGGCGCGGCCGGGGGCTCAGTCTCACAACCCTGAGATCATGACTCGAGGCTAAACCAAGAGTCAGATGCCTTGGCAGACGGAGCCAACCAGGAGCCCCATTATGGGCCATTTCTACATTTCTGTTAGTTTCCTCTTAATAACCTGGGTCGACCGTTCCTGTAAGTCATCTCTTCCCCGTGCAAACACACAGGAGCTCTTCCCACGGTAGGAGTGCAAGCCATCGGCTGCGACATGTTCCCCAAGTGTCGCCTGAAAAGGACTCAGCGTCAGGGGGACGGTCCCAGGCCTAGGGGGTGGGTCTTTGATTTCTCTAAGCCCCCGGTGTCAAGCGGCCCGCACCAGCTGGGGGGCTGGGAGGTCACTTCCAGGGGCGGTGGCAGCAGGGGCGCGAAGAAGTGGGCGCGAGGGAGACACCCAGAGCCCCCGCAAGCCTGCGGCGAAGTCCCCACGGTTCCCGGCGGGCGCCGGCCGCTCGCGCGCACCCCCTGCCGGCCGGCCTCGCCGCGCAGCGCGGCTGCGCACCAGCCAATGGGCGAGGGCGGGGAGGGCGCGCCCTCGAGCCCCAGGCATTTAAAGCCCCGCGCTCCCCGCGCCCCGCACGTTTCTGGTCCTCACACAGACTCGGAAAGAACTCACCATGGTGCTGTCTCCCGCCGACAAGACCAACGTCAAGTCCACCTGGGACAAGATTGGCGGCCACGCGGGCGAGTACGGCGGAGAGGCTCTGGAGAGGTGAGGACCCCACCTCCCCCCGGTGGGTCCGGGCTCGCCCACCCCTCGCGGCGCCCGTCCGCCACCGCCCCGCCTAACCCTGGCTCGCCCGCCCCTTCCTCCCGCAGGACCTTCGCGTCCTTCCCCACCACCAAGACCTACTTCCCCCACTTCGACCTGAGCCCCGGCTCCGCCCAGGTCAAGGCCCACGGCAAGAAGGTGGCCGACGCGCTGACCCTCGCCGTGGGCCACCTGGACGACCTGGCGGGCGCGCTGTCCGCTCTGAGCGACCTGCACGCGCACAAGCTGCGTGTGGACCCCGTCAACTTCAAGGTGAGCGCGGGCGGGGCCCGGGGCGAGGGGCGGGCGGGGCCGCGAGGCCTGCCAGCCGGGCGGGGAGTCCCCCGGGGTCCCGAAGGGGGAGCGCGGGCGGCCGCGGCCCCGACGGTCCCCGACGTCCCTTCCCTCCGCAGCTCCTGAGCCACTGCCTGCTGGTGACCCTGGCCTGCCACCACCCCGCGGAATTCACCCCCGCCGTCCACGCCTCCCTGGACAAGTTCTTCAGCACCGTGAGCACCGTGCTGACCTCCAAGTACCGTTAAGCTGAAGCGGCGGCGGTGCTCGCGCTCCCGGCCGGGGCCCTCTTGGCTCCGCGCACCTCAACCTCCCGATCTCTGAATAAAGTCTGAGTGGACTGCAGCCTGTGCGCGTCTCCGTTCTGTCTGTGTGCGAACGAGCCGGTGGGGGGAGGCCGGGGGTTCTCCTCCCGTCGGGCCACGGACCTGTCCGCAGCGGCCAGGAGAGGGAAGGGAAGACGGGCGGAGGAGGGGAGTGGGGCCGGTTCCGCTGCCCCTGCCTGGGACCCCCGCTCCGACCCGCACCCTGCAGTGCTCTGCTGCCCGCACGCCACGTCCTCCATTTCATTCCGGAGCTTCGTGGATTCTGCTGCGATTTGCTCCAACAATGAACTGCTTTTCCACCTTTACGTTTTATGACACACGCTTGGTCTGAGAGCTCGTGGGCCTCCAGCCGGGACCTCTGAGCCCTCCCACTGCTCTCCCTGAAGTTGGGCGGTGGGGAAGACCGGAGGTCGGGCTCCTGGGAGTCTCACCGAATTCCCCCCACCTGTCAAGTGCTTCCCAAATACGCACACAATCTAGATGAAGTGGGGGTGAGCCGTCCATCCCAGATGCCAGGCAACTTCCTGGTGGTGCTGCTTTCTCCCGGTGTCACTTCCAGGACACACGCTGTGAAGAGCACCCTGTCCTGGAGCAGTACAGACCTGGAGGCCTGGCTTTGGGGGTCAGCTCAGCACTGACTACACAGCCCAGAGGCCCACCACCCCCAATCCCCTACACACACGGCAACAGAGAAGAGCCGGGTCCTGGGGCTCAGCAGTCCTGTGTGCCTCCTGCCCTCAGAGCAAGCCGCCTGCCGCCTCGGCGTCTGGTCCTGGCAGCCGTGGGGGCCGAGCCCCCAGCTAACAGCAATGTCCTCTCTTCCCCGGGTCCCAGAGTCATCCTTGGAAAATGAGATGGCAGGTCTCTGCCTCAACTGGTGGCACTTGTGGCGCAGCTGGTGGTACAGGATGAGCTCCCAGCACTAGGCAGTCTTCTTTCTTTTGTTATCATGAAAACGACGGCCTGGGCTCAAGGGCTCAAGGTGGAAAACCCAGATGTCCACAGAACGCAGTCGGTCATGAAGAGCTGGACGCGGGGCCCAGCCCAGAGCAGGAAGGCCCCCGGGAACGGTGCTAAATGAAAGAAGCCAGACACAGGAGTGTGTGATTCCTCTCACATGAAGCGTCCGGAATAGGTGAACTCACACAAAGACCAGGCTGCTGGGACTGGAGGAGGGGGATGGGGTGACTGCTAACGGGGACAGGTTTCCATTTGGGATGATGGCAGCGGTGGTTGCACAACACTGTGGATGTGGTTAAAGACACTTCAAAAGGGCTTAGATGGGGGGGGAGGTGGCCCCTGGGTGGCTCAGTTGGTTAAGTTATCTGACTCTTGATTTCGGCTCAGGTCGTGATCTCAAGGTTGTGAGACGGGGCCTGGCATCGGGCTCCACGCCAAGCTTCAGAGTCTCTCTCTCTTCCTCTGCCAGTCCACCCTCTCTCTCCCTCTCAAAAATAAAGTAAAATAGAATAAAATGGTAATATGATAATTTCATGTTATAGTAATTGTACCAACAAATTTTTTTTTTAAAGATTTTATTTATTTATTTGACAGATCACAAGTAGGCAGAGAGGCAGGCAGAGAGAGAGAAGGGAGGAAGCAGGCTCCCTGCTGAGCAGAGAGCCCGATGCGGGGCTCGATCCCAGGACGCTGGGATCATGACCTGAGCCGAAGGCAGCGGCTTTAACCCACTGAGCCACCCAGGCGCCCCCAACAAATTTTTTTAAGTAGGCTCCACACAGGTCTTGAACTGAGCGCCCTCAGTTTAGGACCTGAGCTGAGATCAAGAGCCGGCTGGGTAACCGACTGGCCACCCAGGAGCCCCCACCCGGCAATTGTTTTACTGCGCGGAGCAGTGCCTGGTACGCCCTGGACGCCCCACAGGGATCAGGTGTCACTTCTGAGATACAACCGAGGCATCTAATACCTGTTTTCTGTCCTGGAAGAACAGTTGCTACGAGCCCGGCTCATGACACTGGTTTCCCGCCCAAGTCTCGCAAGTTTGGGAAGAGGACATTTTCATGTTCATTTTACACCATAAATGCGAAAAGAGAGTCATCGTAGGCTCTGGAGGAAGGGAGGGAGAATAAGCGGAGGGTCAATGTCAAAATCCACGAAACCATTCAGTGTCCCCTAATACCAACCATCACACTAGTAAGGGGGGGCTTTCCGGACCGTAAACACTAGGAGAACGGGGCGGCGGGGTCCCGGGCCACCGGGAGGGTGCCAGGCTCCGGGACCGCTCGAGCCGGACTCCGCGAGCAGGGGTGCGGCGCGGACGCGGCGGCGGCGCCCCCTGGAGGCCGCGGGGACCCCCCGTGGCGCAGGCGCAGGGACGGGGCGCGGCAGGACGCAGGCTCCGCGATGGCGCTGTCCGCCGGCGACAGGGCAGCGGTGCGCGCGCTCTGGAGGAAGCTGGGGAGCAACGTCGGGATCTACGCCACCGAGGCCCTGGAGAGGTGCGGCCGCCGGGTCCCCGCGCCCCTCCGGCTCCCGGGCTTTGCGCCCCCGCCCCCGCCCCCAGGCTTCCTTCGCGGCCGCGCCTCACTCGCGCTCCCTCCCGCAGGACCTTCGCGTCCTTCCCCGCCACCAAGACCTACTTCCCGCACTTCGACCTGAGCCCCGGCTCCGCCCAGGTCAAGGCCCACGGCCAGAAGGTGGCCGACGCGCTGACCCTCGCCGTGGCCCACCTGGACGACCTGCCGCGCGCGCTGTCGGCTCTGAGCGACCTGCACGCGCGCCGGCTGCGGGTGGACCCCGCCGACTTCAAGGTGAGCGCGCGGGCGCGGACCTGCGGGGGCCGAGGCCGGGCGTGGGGGAGGGCGGCTCCGGGCCGGACGACTGCGTCTCCCCGCAGCTCCTCGGCCACTGCCTGCTGGTCACCCTGGCCCGGCACTACCCCGGAGACTTCGGCCCGGCCATGCACGCCTCGCTGGACAAGTTTCTGAGCCACGTGAGCTCGGCGCTGGCCTCCAGCCACCGCTAGACTCGGAGGGGGCGTCGCGGGCCCCCAGCCTGCCCTCCCGCGAGCTCCGGAGTCCCAGTAAAGTCCCGGCCAGAAAGCCTCACCCGGCCACGCGTGTCGTCTCTGGGGGCGCGCGCGGGTCTGCGGGGTGGGGGGCAGGAGGGGCGGGGGGTGCGGGCGCCCCACGTCGTCAGACCCGGGCGCGCCCCTGGCTGCCCGCTGGGCGCCCCGCGCGGTCGAGGGGAGCCCTCGGTCGCCCCCATCCCCGGCGCCGGAGACGGGCTTGGGACCCTGCGCGGGCGCGGGGTGGGGGGTGGGGGAGGCCGGACCGTCCTCCGGAGCCGCCCGCAGCGCCCGGCCTCGGGGATGGGGAGGGAGCGGCGCCTCCTGCCGGCGGGGCCCGGGACCTGCGCAGACGAAGGCCCTGGAGGGGGCCCTGGAGGCCCGTGTGAGAGCCCCTCGCCAGACCCCGGACCGCGCGGCGGGAGTCGTGTAGCAGACGAGGTGGATGGGGGCGCGCCGGAGCCCTGCCTGCGCCCCGCACTTCTGAGGAGACAGACGTCAGAGCGTTTTCTGTTTGCTTATTTGCTTTTAGCTATTGCTTCTCCGAATCAATCATAGTCATTGCAGAAACCTGAGAAAAGGGCGCACTCACCGCCCCTTCCTCTGCGCCCCAGCGGGGCCGGCACGTCCACGATTCCTTCCGCAACCACCTGGCGCAGGGGCCGACTGTGGACACACGGGGAGGACATGGGGTCGGATCAAGAGCGTGGGTGTCTCTCACACACGCACGCACGCACGCACGCACCAAGGAACATTGAATGCGCAGCCCTCCAGGTCCTTCCGGCAACATTTGGAGATAGATAGATAGATATATAATTTTTTTAACGGATTTTTTTAAAGGTTTTATTTGTTAGAGAGCGAGCGAGCACAGACAGAGAGGCAGGCAGAGGCAGAGGGAGAAGCAGGCTCCCCGCCGAGCAAGGAGCCCGATGTGGGACTCGGTCCCAGGACGCTGGGATCATGACCTGAGCCCAAGGCAGCCGCGTAACCAACTGAGCCACCCAGGCGCCCCTGGATATATTTTCCTTAAACCGTGTCCTCAAAGTGACACTGGGAAAAGTGCCACATGGGACATATAGAGAGGAAAGCGCCCTGGTACGGGGAGGGGAGAACAGCAACATGGAGGGCTTGGGAGAAAAATCCTGTCCCCAGCAGCAGCGGAAGGGTCCTCCCTCACCCAAGACACACTCCGCATTCTTTCCCTCCCCCCACCTTTTTTTTCCCGAGCTACTGAGCCCAGCAGAAGCACAAGCGGAAGGAGAAACTGGCAGCTCACAGGTGCCCACCGGGGACAGACATTTGCAATGAACCTCAAAGACGTGCCTGTTGAAATGCTCCCTAACAGGACACTGAGCAGGAAAAGATATGAAAAGGCAAGATCTAATACACTTGTGCTGGAAGTGTAACTCAGAATGACCTTTCGGGGGGCACCTGGGTGGCTCAGGGTCAGCTAAGTGTCTGCCTTTGGCTCAGGTCACGATCCCGGGGTCCTGGGCTGGAGCCCCAGTCGCCGGGCTCCCCTCTGCCCCCCCACCCCTGCTTGTGGGCTCACTTGCTCTCTCTCTCAAATAAATAAAATCTAAAAAAAAAAAAAAAAAGAAAAGAAAACGACCTTTCGGGAAAGTATTTCAGTTGTGGGCTGGTGAGTGTCTGATGACGGGCACTCTGGCCTGTGGGGAAGGGGCTGATCTGTAGCATTTGCCAGCTTCTGTGGTGCTGTGATGGCTGATGTCAAGTTACCAAATGCTATCGCTGGATGGAAAACTAGGGAAACACGTGTAGTTTCTGACCCTGTTGTATTCCCACTGTCCAAATACAAGATGCACTAGAGGTCGACACGGATAATAGGAACAGATAGTAGTGAACTGTAGTGACGTAATTGAAAGTAAGGTTTTGAGAAAAAAAAAGTAAAGAGCTTTCAGTATTTTGTTTTTAACAAACTATTTATAAATTAATACACTTTAATTTTTTAAATCGTATTTAGTTGTCAGGGAGAGAGCACAAGCAGGGGGGGCGGGGAAGCAGGCTCCCCGCGGAGCAGAGAACCCGATGCGGGGCTCGATCCCAGGACCTTGAGATCATGACCTGAGCCGAAGGCAGAGGCTTTAACCCTGAGCCACCCAGGCGCCCCATAAATAAAATCTTAAAAAAAAAAAAAAAAAAAACTTAAAATCCAATGGATAAGTTTAACAGACAAAACACAATCATAAAGAGAAGTAGGGAAGTTAAAGTAAGTTAGAATAAATTCTCCAGGGCGCCTGGGTGTCTCAGATAGTTAGGTGTCTGCCTTCGACTTGGGTCACGGTCCCAGGGTCCTGGGATCGAGTTCCACGTTGGGCTCCCAGCTCTGTGGGGAGCCTGCTTCTCCCTGTCCCACTCCCCCGGCCTCTCTGTCTCTCATGAATAAATGAAAATCCTTAAGAATAAATTTTCCAGACTACGGCCCCTGCACACCCTGAGCAGGAGCTCCTCCTGACGTTCTGTACCCCTGGGCCTCACGTGCCTCGCCCTATCCTGAGTCTAGTCAAGGATGTACTTGAAGCAGGAGAGTGAGCCCGGGCAGAAGCTGCAGTGTAAGAAGGAAGGAACAAGGGAAGTGGTAAATACAAATGTTAATTTTGTATAAAATAATGTCTGTGGGGTTACACAGAACAAAGCCTCAACAGACATGAAACACCAGACAGACCGAGATAACTAAGTCAGAACCGAGTCACGGCTACACGGTCAAGTGCTCTTAAGCCCTCATCTCGTCCAGGGGGCACACGAGGCTTTTATCAACGTTAGATTTCGGTAGGTGTATTAGTTTCTATTGCTGGTGTAACACAAACTTAGTGTCTTAACATGAATTTATTCTCTCTAAATTTTTATTTTATCATTATTATTTTTTAAGGACTTTATTAATTTATTTGACAGAGAGAGACATGGTGGGAGGGGGAACACAAGCAGGGAGTGGGAGAGGGAGAAGCAGGCTTCCCGCCGAGCCAGGAGCCTGATGTGGGGCTCGATCCCAGGACCCCGGGACCACCACCTGAGCCGAAGATAGCTGCTTAATGAGCTGAAGATAGCCGCTTAATGACTGAGCTACCCAGATGCCCCCCATCTCAAAATTCTTTTTATTTTTTAAAAAAGATTTTAATTATCTATTTGACAGAGAGAGACACAGCGAGTGAGGGAACACAAGCAGGGGGAGAGGGAGAAGCGGGCTTCCCGCCGAGCCAGGAGCCTGATGTGGGGCTCAATCCCAGAACCCTGGGATCACGACCTGAGTCGAAGGCAGACGCCCAACAACTGAGCCGCCCAGGCGCCCTCCCATCTCAAAATTTTTAAACGTATGTTCAAAAACCTTTTGGCATCTAAGGCCACACTCACAAGTTCCAGGGAGCTGGACCTGGATCTCTTGGGGGTGATCGTCGGGCACCACAATATAATACGCGTGCCTGTTGCAAGTTCTCTGGCAACCGTAGAACACGAACAGAACAGACGAGTTCCAAAGTAATGGAGAGGACAGAGTGGAATGTTACGAGTCTAAAGCCACCCCCTCAGAAAGAGGCAGAAAGGAAGAGAAACAGAACGTGTGTGACCAAGGTAAAGGCCCAGAATAAAATACCATCAGCAAAACCAAAACGTCCACGACATGGGTTGTAAGTGACTAACCGACCCAGAGGCTAAGACAAGCACAGACTCAAAGTGTCACATGAAGAAGTACCACCCTGGGAGCCCGACCTCCTGGGGACTGCCTCGCAGCATCTCCTACACTCATCATCACTACCTAGTTCCAAAACTCGCCGCCACCGTCGGAAGGAAGCCCTGTGCCCAGTACCAATCACTCCCAGCTCTGAAGGTCCCCTATGTTCTGTCTGTACTGATTTACTGGTTCTAGGTATTTTGCATAAATGCAGTCGTAGGATATGCGGTCTTTTGTGTCTGGCTTCTTTTGCACTTCGCATCGTTTTCAAGGTCCCCACGCCGGACCTTGAAATCCTTTTACGGAAATCAGTGTTTTCACCGTCTCTGGGTAAACACCCAGCCGTGGAATTACCGGGTTCCACGGCATCCCTGTTTTAACTTCCCGAGGACCCTCCGTACGGTTGCCCACGTTCTGTTTTCTGCTCATCCGTCCAGCTGTTGGCTCTTCGGTTGTCTCCACCTCCCGGCTATCGCGAGCGACGCCGCTGCACGCGTGTGCGCGAGAGCGGGAGCCCCTCCGTGCGGGTCTCCCCAGCTCCTGCTGCGTCGCAGTCCCACCGGCAGCGTGGTCCCTCCGTCGCCGGCGCCTCCTCCCCAGCGAGTCTTCTTCCTTCCTCCTCCTCTGTTTCTCCCTTCGGAATCACGGCCACGCTAGCGGAGCCTCCGGCTTGCTTTCAGCCCACAGCGTTCTGTGGGCATGGGATGTCACTTCCATAATTAATGATGCCTCTCCTGTGTGGAGACGCTCTCCCTCTCAGAGAAGATGCCATGCTGTGGCTGCCCCCAGAGTGGGTCTCTGACACTCAGAAAGTAGCTAGGTGCTGCCAACGACCAGGTGAGTGTGCAAAGCCCCTTCTCCAGAACAGCCCCAGATGAGACCCCTTGACTGCGGCCTGTGAGGGAGAACGTGGGTGAGCTACGGCGGGACTCCTGGTCCTCGGAAACCACCGGGAGACAGTAACCAGTAACCAGTAACCAGTGCCGATGACCTCTGACACGTGAGCTCTGGGAAGACAGAGGGACTGTGAAGGGAAGACAGGTCTCCCAGGTGCTGACGCTGTTCCATTTCCCGCCCCGCTGGACACGCAGGGCTTGTCTCTTCGTCTGTGATCTCTCCTGTAGGGAGAGAGGCCAGGCTCAGCCAGGAGCGGATGGGTTTTGCGTCCCAGGTGTGCTAGACTCTGGGGGAGGTCCAAAGGAGGTCCCGGCAGCCTCCGAAAAAGGCCTGAGAATATATAATACTGTAGTGTATTATATAAGTTATTACAAAATTACATATGCAGTACAATACCACACTGCATGCTACACAGTATCCCATATACAATAAATGCACTGTATATCATACAGTACACTTTCTATAGAACTGGATTACTTACATCCATTTATCGTATACATTTAATACTGTACCATATGTTATTATGTAATTATACATGCAGTATCTCATATATAGTAACGCCACGCTGAGTTACATGATTACATACCCAGTATTATATACTGTTACACTACACGCACGGTATCACACACATAAAATACTGCACTGGGGCACCTGGTTAAGCGTCTAAGCGTCTCTTGCTTTCTGCTCAGGTCGTGATCTCAGGGTCAGGAGCTGGGGCCTCATGTCAGGCTCCACATTCGCTGCAGAGTCTGCTTGAGATTCTCTCTCCCTCTGCCCCTCCTGTTCATGCTCTAATAAATAAATCTTAAAAAAAAAAAAAAAAATACTGCAGGGGCTCCTGGGTGGCTCAGGAGCTTCAGCATCTGCCTTTGGCTCAGCTCATGGTCCCAGGGTCCTGGGGATGAAGCCCCGCATCAGGCTCCCTGCTCAGCGGGAAATCTGCTCCCCACCTCCCTCTGCCTCTCCCCTGACTTGGGCTCGCTCTCTTTCTCTCGCTGTCTCTCAAATACATAAAATCTTAAAAAAAAAAAAACAAAACCCTGCAGTGTTACGTATTAGTGTATATATGCTATTACATAATACGCACTGCACTGTATTACACACACAGTAGTGTACATACAGTAGTGTAGTAGGTATTACACAACTATACGGAACTTGTATATACAGCAGCAGGGCCGTATCACGTATTACCACACAGTCACAGATACAGCATTATGCATACAGCACTGCTCCGCTGTATTAGTTAACATCCGGAGTTATGCACACAATACTGTACTTTACCATATTGCTACGTTATCATATGCACAGTAACAGCGTAGTGTATAGTGGAAAGCTGCCTCATCACCAGGAAACATTTTTTTGATACAGATGTTAAGTAGACTTCTGGTGGTGATGACTTTGCAGCCTGTATGTGCTGAATCATTACACTGTACACCTGAAACCATCTACTAATCTATTCTATCTCCATAAAAATAAAAAGGTGCCCGGGTGAGGTGAGGGGCAGGGTGAGGGGGCAGAAGTCCCCTTCACCGGCCCCTCACCACTGCCCCTCCCCTGATGTGAGGACAGGTGGCGGCAGGGGTGTCCCTTGCACAGCCTCCCTGGGAGAGCAGTCCCCGGCCACAGGCTCAGCAGGGTTAGCCCCGTGGAGGGAAAGAGCAGGAACAAGGAACAAGGGGTCAGAAAGTGCTAGAGAAAAAAAAAGTGCCCGCAAGTCCCTGCAGCCCTTCCTGTGAACCCCTGTGTCACTCAGGGAGGGCTGGCCCCCTGGGCTGGACTCCTGCACGGCCTGGGTCAGGGACCACAGGCACCCGGGAGACCTTGCCCCTGTCCGGAAGTAGCCATCCGCCCTGTCACCCGTGATAGAGCGCGCACGGCCATGCGGCACCACAGACTCCGGTACCGGAGAAAGCCCAGATGAAGCGCCTGTGGGGATGTGGGGAAGTCGGGGAAGGGCTGTCTGTGGGGCTGGCACAGGGGCTGTGCTGTGGACAGAACAGCAATTAACTGTGCCAGCAGCTGAGGACAGGACTCCTCAACCCCCTTTCCTAAGGTCAAGTGTTACCTTTGGCACGTGCTGGGGGCCCCGCTCCAAGGACTCGCGGGGGCAGCTTGCTTCCCATCCCAGAAGAGACGCTGTTTAGCGTTTGACGCTGGCACCCCAACTCCCCCCTCTCCCCACCCCGCTGCTCCCACCCCAGCTCGCGGTGCCCTTCACACCAAGAGCACCAGCAGCCCGGGGAGACTCGCGTCGGAGGTACGGACACAGGCTGCGGCACAAACCCTGCAGACCCCGCTCGGCAGCGGGAGCCCGTCGGTCAGCCGCGGCGCCTGCACCCCCGTGACATGCCCACAACGGGCAAACCGACAGACGCGGCAAGATCACTGCTTGTCTGGGGCTGGTGTCGGGGGTAGTGTCTGCCAACGGGCTTTCCTTTTGCGGATGATGAAATGTTCTAAAACTAAGAAATGGTAAACTAGAGAGCAAAACATCGTGGGTCTATTTAAAACCACCGAACTGTACACCTTGAAGTGTTTAACAGGTTGGGTTTTATGTTCTAACTCAATTATAATCTACCTGCAAAATAATAAAAGTACATTCTCGGGCCCCTCCCCAGAAAATCAGGATGGAGGCGGGACAGTAACCTGTTTTAAGTCCTCCAAGCATTTCTGATGCCTGACTCCACTGTCCCCGTCTTTCCTGAGCAGGTCCA
The DNA here is from genome assembly GCF_963455335.1 of Martes martes. Lineage (NCBI taxonomy): Eukaryota > Metazoa > Chordata > Mammalia > Carnivora > Mustelidae > Martes > Martes martes. Next base: position 41,019,401 of record NC_137906.1, on the reverse strand, counting down.
CATGCAGATCCCAAATCCCACTGGGGCCACCGTCCCACTCCTCGGTGAGGGTCCCCTCCAAAGCACTGGGGTGCACATCCCCTCTCCCCCTTGCTCCAATCACAGCCGGGTACCACCTCGCACAGGGCGCTCCCAACTCCCAGGCACAGCCAAGTGCACCCCGCTACCCTAGGGAGACTGTCCACTTACCCTAAGACACGGCAACCGCAGGGTGGCCGCTCCCTGCTGGGGACCCTAGGGGCTCCCATGCAGGCTTTGAGACCAGCACCGGCTCTCCAGCCTCCCTTCGCCAGACTGCAGTTGCGGGCCTGGCTGGAAGCCCCCATTTTGAGTCTGGAGGGAGGCCCCGGAAGTCCCACTCGCTGTGGCTCAGGACCGCTCCCCCAGCACAGCCTGGGGCCTTCGTGCAGTCCGGAGAGGCCACAGCCCACGCCAGGAGCTGGTCACTGCGTCCTCTGCCACTGGACAGGTGTGCGTCGGGGGGGTGGGGGGAGGATGCTCGTGAGCAGCGTCTGGGAGGGACCGAGGGCCCCCACACAGCCAGGAGCCCGGACCCCACCGTGATCTGAGCCCCGGGAGAGCTGCTCCTGTTGGCCCGACCCACGCGAACCCCGTCAGGGACTGCAGGTGCCTCCTGGCCGGGGTCCCCGCTCCTCTCTCAGCAAGTGCCCCCCCCCCCACTTTCGCGTTCGTCAGGACTCAGAGCGGGCTGGCGACCCCTCCGGCCCCAGCCCCTTACGACTTAGGGACGCTTTCCTCTAGGCACACGCCACCCCGCCCCCCGCCCGGTCTGGGAGCTCTCCTCTGCCGGAACCCAACCGGGGCAAGCCGCGGGGTCCCTGGAGTGCCGAGCACGGCCTCCGTCCATCCGGGCTCTTCCTCTGCACCCGCGCAGGGCCCAGGTCCGCCTGCGCACCACATTCCCACACACTCGAAACCCTTGAGGCTCAGGGGCCTGGGGTGCGCCGGGGCCAGGCGGCTGCCTCCAGCACCAAGGCTGGAAGAGGCCAGCCCAAGAGCTCAAGGCCGCCGGCTCCCAGGCAGACGGCGGGACTCACAGGTGTGGGGGGCAGGCGCAGCACCAGGCACCCTGCAACTGTCTCGACCTCAGCCTCACCTTTGTGGCTGACCCCTCATCACTACTGCTAAGTCCACGGATGTCTTCACTCTGCTTTTTCAAAGACCTCTCCTCCGCAGACGGTGGTGGCGGCTGCACAACACACGAACACACGTAATAACGGCTGGAATGCGGAGCTCTGCGTATTTTACTACAGTTTGTCTTTTTTCAAGCCCCCCTCCAGGAGACGAGGCACGAGGCGGGAGGTCCTGTCGTCCTGGCTCCTGGCTGCGTGCCCTCCTGCTCCCGGACAGGGTTCAGCCCGCTTTCTGAAGGCCACAGGCCAGGCGGCGGAGCGGTCAGGCACCCACGATCCCAGGCCTCATCCCCTCCGCCCCTCCCCTCCTCAGGACCACCCTTAGCCCACTCGTGGCTTGCAGCCCCTTGCATCTACCTCCCACACCCTAGAGGACACACCTCTCCTCAACTAGCGTGGGGTCTGCACGAGCTACCAAGCAGCTGTTGACCCCTGGCAGCAACCCCCCCACCCTGCCTGCCGTGAGCAGAGTATACTCCAGCGAGGCCCCTGCCTCCTGCCTCAGCCCTGGGCCCCAGACAAGGGCCGTGGGAAGGACACCCCGACGACACCCGGCCGGGAACACCTGTGCGGCAAGAGCACCCACTACCCGCACACCTCCCGAGGAGAGGCCAGATTCCGGCAGCAGAGCCCAGGGCAGGACTACTGGCCACGGTACGGTGCTGGTGGCCACGGGATCCAGACCCAGTGACCACAGGCCCTTTGAGCCACCTCTGCACAGGGAGAGAAGCGATGACTATTCCCACACCTCGGCCATCAGAAGCTCTCTCCTAGAATAAACCAACCCCTGCCCCCAACATGTGAGAAGAGATCGCTGTTACCCTTTCCAGAAGAGCTCAATCTGGGCTCTTAGAACATCTGAGAGCACGGGTACCACCACCAGGCTGGTGTCAGTCCAACTACAACCTGACCCAAACCAGCATCCCCACCCCCGAGGACCGTGCGCCTGTCCCATGGATGTTGTCCAAACGCCTGTCTCTGTCCTTAGGTGACTCCCGAAGGGGGAGCTGCAGTGTGGCTCACTGGAGTCGGGCTGAGGCTGCCAACGGCAGACCAGGTGGGCGGCCCTTCCTAAAGCGGTGCGTGTGAAACGGGCCACCAGCTGGAAGGCCGCAGTGAGTCTCCAGGGCACAGAGGGACAGCAGAGACCCCACCGCAGCCGTAGGAGGCCGTCCGTCAGATTTATTTATTCCTACTCGACATAACCCAGAACACAGGAGCAACTCTGTACATCTCTAGAACCCCACAGCTAGCTCCCAACAATAGAAACCGTTAACTACAAAAGAGGAGTTGTATCCAGCAAATATAAAGGGTAACTTTAGGCTGTGTCCAATGTTCGTCAGACTATTTACAGGCCCGGCTGTGGGTTCAGATCTCGCCAGCCTCCTTCTCCTCCGACCTCCGCGAAGCTGTCTTCCCGTTGGAGCTCTCCAGCCTCCAGTCAGCGGCCCCTCGCTCACTGCGCCCGTGCTCCCAGGACTCCTCCCTCGACGTCCGCTCTCTGGAGAACCTGGGAAAGGAGACCCGAGGCTCAGAGGAGGCTGCATCCCCCTTCCGGCTGGACCCTTAAGCACGGGCAGCTTGGAGCCTCAACATCGGGTCAGGGAAGGCCTCGACGGAGCACCCCCGGGGAAGCCCTCAGCAGGCAGAGGGCAGCCGGCCGCCCAGCGCCCCGGCGGCTACACAGGAGTGTTGAGGAAGCCACTCCAGAGTGCCGTTTGCAAACCTCTCTCCCAACGGGGTAGGCTTTTGCTGTAACGTGACCAGAGCAAGACCACGCTGCGCACATGTGGGGTATGACCCTTACACAGACACAGCGGAAGAAAGGCTGTAATCCAGCACACAAAGGTGCTCACGGTGTTTCCCTCAAAGTGCGCGGGTCGATGTTTTCTGGGTTGTTTTCCTTAAGAAAACCACAGCAGAGGTAAGTAGGGCCTGGTCAGGACACAGATCTCAGGGGCTCTGTGCACTGAGGGGACAGCGAGCGTGCGGCCGGTCACAAGGGAGCTGAGCCCATGTAACCACCTCCACACTTCTCAACTGTCCCAGCCCGGAATCCACCTGCTGCCCTGCGCTTACAGCCCCCTGCGCGCTGGGCCCCATTCACGACTCCTCAAGGCTCCAACACTCAGTTGCACAGATGCCCCTCCAGGTCCTGAACAAAAGCCCCAGACCCGTCCCTACCAGGTACGGCCAACAGGCCCCAATGACAGACCCCCAGAAGACCCTGGGAACACAAAGAGAAGGGGCTCACTCCTGGTTGCAGCTACTGAAGGAGTCAGAGTAGTTACTTGTATTTCGCACTCCGGTCCCTGGAAGCCCGGCGGTGGCCCCGGCTGTGGCTCCGGGAACGGCTGCGGTGGCGCCGGTGTCTGTCTCGGGACCGGGATCGGGATGACTTTCGTCGCTCCCTGGAGGTAGATCTGGACCTCCTGCGACGCCGGTCCCGGGATCGTGACCTGCAGCAGACAACCAGAAGGCTCGGAAGGCTGGGATGCCTCATCCCAACAGCCCTTCTCTAGCGGGAGCATCTCCCCTTCCCCCCTACAAATTTACAACTGGGGTTCACAACAGTCCCATCGATGCACAAGTATGGCCTCCTCCCACTGATGCTTCCTGAAAACACCTGCCACCCCACAGGCCTCGCCAGTACCTTGTGACCACCCCCCCTCATTTACGGTGGGTCCCTCTGCTGCACTGACGCCCTAACCGGCCTGACAACAGACAGACGGGTCTGAGCTTGGGCCTGAGCGTGGTCCCTCACCAGCCCTGCCGACCAGATAACAAGCGCGAAGCTGTAAAAGTTAACTATTAAGGAAAAAACGCATGGAGGAGGGCCGTGGGTGGTTCAGTCAGTTAAATGACTCTTGGTTTCGGCTCAGGTTGTGACCTCAGGGTCATGAGAATGAGGTCCAGGACAGGCCACGCGCACAGGGCAGCATCTGACTGGGACTCTCTCTCCCTCTCAAACGAACATGTTAATGGATCTGGAAACCTACCTCCTTCGATCTCTGGTTCTGGATCCAGACCTAAAATGGAAAAGAAAAGGATGAACAATTTTCCCCGAACAGCCGTGCCCCACGGCATACAAGGCGAAGGAGTACCGGCTTCCCACCGAGTCCTGTTGTTTTCTAGCGGCTCATGCACTCCCAGGCCCACAGCTCCAAGTGTCAACGCTCACGGTATGAGGCCAGCTCCCAGCCCCAGGGGTCAGACGCTACACCCGGAGCTCAACAACGGACTCGCACAGCTACGCAGACTGTCACAGAGCAGATGCCAACAACGGGCAGGATCTAAAGTCACCAGAGGACACCAAAGTTGAAGCAAAGCCTCGAGCTCCAGACACAAGTTCACTGCTCGGTGAGGGTGACATGACCTCCTTGGGAAATACGCGATAACGTGGGTCCTCATTCTACAACCTGTTCTACAGCAAAAACGAACAAGATCACCAGCACAATGTGTTGAGCGGGATGTGACAGAAGATGTTCCTCTATCTGAAGGGTGATCTGATAGGTTCTTAGAAAGCAGTTCTTCCAACACCTACTAATATTTACACATTAAATTTCTTTGTCTTAAAAATTCTTCTTCTTTTATTTTTTTAAGATTTTATCTATTTATTTGACAGAGATCGCACGTGGGCAGAGAGGCAGGCAGAGACAGAGGAGGAAGTAGGCTTGCCGCTGAGCAGAGAGCCAGATGTGGGGCTCGATTCCAGGACCCTGAGATCATGAGCTGAGCCGAAGGCAGAGGCTTTAACCCACTGAGCCACCCAGGCGCCCCTGTCCTAGAAATTCTAAGGAATTTTATAAACCACTGAAATATACCAAAATCAGGATGATCACTAAAATACTCATTCATTTATAGGGGCACCTGGATGGCTCAGTCGGTTAAGCTTCCGACTCTGTTTCGGCTCAGGTCATAATCTCAGGGTCCTAGGAACGACCCCCCACATAAGGCTCTACCCAGTGGGGAGTCTGCTTGAGGATCTCTCTCCCTTTGTCCTCCCCTAACCCACCTCTCTCAAATAAATGAAATCTTTAAAAAACAAAACAAGGCCACCTGGGAGGCTCAGCCAGTTGAGCCTCTGCCTTCAGCTTGGGTCATGATCCCAAGGTACTGGGACTGAGCCCCACTTCGGGCTCCCTGCTTAGTGGAGAGCCTGCTTCTCCCCATCCTGTTCCCCCGGCTTGTGTTCTCTGTCAAATAAAAATAGGGCACCTGGGTGGCTCAGTGGGTTAAGCCTCTGCCTTCGGCTCGGGTCATGATCTCAGGGTCCTGGGATGGAGCCCTGCATCGGGTTCTCTGCTCAGCAGGGAGCCTGCTTTCCCCTCTCTCTGCCTGCCTCTCTGTCTACTTGTGATCACTGTCAAATAAATAAATAAAATCTTAAAAAAAAAAAATGAAATTAGGGGCGCCTGGGTGGCTCGGTCTGTTAAGCCTGTCTGCCTTCAGCTCAGATCACGATCCCGCAGTCCCCACATCAGGCTCCTTGCTCAGCAGAGAGCCTGCTTCCCCTTCTGCCTACGGCTCCCTCTGCTCGTGTACTTGTGCTCTCTTGACAAATATATCAATGTAAAAAAACTGCTATTAAAAAGGATAGGAAAACCAAACACCAATATGGCTGCGTCAAACCAGGAAACGTCTGCACGGCACAGGAACCATCAAGACACAATGCGGCTCAGCAGTGGAAGAGGAAAGCACGTGTGGGCAGAGACCTGGTAAGGGTCAAGACCCAGATGTAGCAACGCCTGCAACCCCACAGAAAATCCACTCCGGTAAAAAGCAGCAGAGATCTTGGGACACGGGGCGCTCAGTCGGCTAAGGGTCTTCAGCTCACGTCATGATCTTGGAGTCCTGGGACCGAGCTGTGTGTTTGGCTCCCTGCCCTCACCCTCTGCCCCCAGCTTATGTTTCTCTCTCTTGCTCTCCTTCAAATAAATAAATAAAATCTTTAAAAAGTTTTTACAGAAATAAATAAAAAATAAAGTAGAGGATCCAAACAAACTTTTTTTTTTTCAAAGAGAACACACAGGTGGCTGACAGGAACATGAAAAGATGCTCCACATCCCTCATCACAAGGGAAACGCAAAGCAAAACCACAGTGGGGTATGATGGCCTCACATCTGTTAGAGAAGCAACAAGAAATAACCAACACAACACAGAACAGAATGACAAACACGGGAAGAAGTAACAAGCGCGTGAGGACGTGGGCAGAAGGAACCCTCATGCCCGGCCGGCGGGCAAGGGACCTCCCAGAGCCACTGTGGGGACAGTGTGCAGGAGTCTCAAACGGTCAGAACTAGGGGCGCCTGGGTGGCTCAGTGGGTTAAGCCTCTGCCTTTGGCTCAGGTCATGATCCCAGGGTCCTGGGATCAAGTCCCGCATTGGGCTCTCTGCTCAGCGGGGAGCCTGCTTCCCCCTCTCTCTCTGCCTGCCTCTCTGCCTACTTGTGATCTCACTCTGTCAAATAAATAAATAAAATCTTTAAAAAAAAAAAAAAAAAGGTCAGAACTAGAACTACCATATGGTCCCGTGACCCTACTTCTGAGCGTTTACCCAAGAAAATGAACTCAGGGTCTTGAAAAGACCTCCGCACCCCCACGTTCATCGCATCATTATTTACAAGGGCCGAGACACAGAGACAACCCAGTGTCCACCCACAGACGAATGTGAGGTACGTACACAGGGCAGCATTCCTCAGCCATGAAACAGGACATCCTGCCGTATGTGACAGCACGGATGCACCGCGAAGACATTGCGCTACGTAAAATCAGTCACAGAGAGACACAAATAACCTATGATCTCGGTGATATGCAGAATCTAAAAAACCCAAACTCACAGATACAGTGAAGGAACAGGCTGGTGGTTGCCAGAGGCAGGGGGTGGGGATGGGCCGCGACGGCGAAGGTGTGGAGAGGAAAAGGGCAGTTAAGGCGCGTCACCACAAGGGCACTGTGTCAGCTGTCGAGAGCACTCCCGCTGCGGACGGTCTCGGGGATGAGGCGAGGCTCCCACAGGGACCCGCACATGCACACACCCCCTGCCAAGGGAGTGGTCACTTTGATGGAAAAAGGGACGTAGGTGTTTTGCTTAATACATTTTTATACTGTTTGAATCTCTTTTGTTTTTGTTTGAATCTCTTTATAATCAAAATCTGTGAGGTAATTCAAGTAATGAAAATAAACACAAAAAATTCAACAGTTATTTGTCGTTTCTGAATTATATAGTAATTCTCCCAGGAAAGCCCAGCTTCTGGGCCTTTCGAGGACGGTGAGATCTCTCCCGACAGTGTGGTCCTGGCTCCAGCCTTCTCCCTGAACTCTGACCAGATGTCTCCCAAGCTTCTCCAACTGAGTATGACCAGAGCCAAATTCCACCCCCCATCACCCCCTCAACAGCCCTTTACACTGCTCCGTCTTCTCCATCCCCCTCCCCCCAGTGGCAACTCCAGGCCAGAAACCCTGAGGCCCACTCTATTTCCCCTTTGCTTGCCTCACAACCCTGCACCAGCCGATCTTCTCAGCCCCACCCCCAAAACACACCCAGATCCTTCTCATCCTCCCTGTAACCCGGCGCCCCCTTCACCGGACTCCCGCGGCGTCCACCCCTACCACCTTGGCTTGTTCTCAGCAGGGCCCCACACCTCGGTCAGCTCCAGAGTCTGCTCAGACCGACGGCCCTTCCCTGACGGACGTCCCCCCAGCAAGTATGGCTGCGCGGACAGAGCACGCTCCGGCTCCGGAGAGCCTCAGCTCCGGCCCGACTTGGCTGAGCGCCGCGCACCCACGAGGCAGGTCAGGGCACACCAGGTCAGTGGCCTCAGCAGCGCGCACAGCCCCGGACGACTGTCCACAGCACACGGCGCTCCCCCAGGCCGGCCCAAACCCCGCTCTTCTGAACAGGCTGCGTGTCGGCTTGCTCTGCTCTTAAGGGCCACGCAGGTTCGTGGCAGACCTCGACGGCTACGGGCCAGACTGCAAGGAAAGAGCAGGGTCAGGGCTGGGGTGAGGTGCGCACTGTGGACTCACCTCCTGCTCAGGCGCTCCTCCCGCTCTCTCTCCTCTCTCCTCCGCAGTCGATCCTGGTTTCTCTTCTCCTGCTTTTCAGCCACAGTTTTCTACATAAGCAAAAAGTTGGAAAACGAGAGGAGAAGAAGCTATACCAGTGAGTATTTATGGGGTGCCTGCGGGGCTCAGTCGTTAAGCGTCTGCTTTAAGCTCAGGTCACGGTCTCGGGGTCCTGGGATGGAGCCCCGTGCTGCCTGCTCAGAGGGAGGCCTGCTTCTCCCTCTCCCGTGCCCCCTGCTTGTGTTCCCTCTCTGTCTCTGTCAAATAAATAAAATCTTAAAGAAAAAAATCATGGGGACGCCTCGGTGGCTCAGTCGTTAAGCGTCTACCTTCAGCTCAGTCATGATGTCGGGGGCCTGGGATCGAGCCCCGCATCGGGCTCCCTGCTCAGTGGGAAGTCTGCCATACCCTGCTGGCCAGGAGCAGCCTGTCCCTGGGGTGCTGAGCACTCCAGCGGCTTTAGAGCCGGCCTCACGGGACAGCAGACCAGGGGAGGCAGACCGTGAGCTGGCGTTCTTTGGTATTTTATTACGAAGTCCTCTCTACACCCACCATGGGGCTCAAACGTACAACCCCACGATCAAGAGTCACGTGCTCCACAGAGCCGGCCAGGCGCACCCACCCCTGGCTTTCAGCACCAAGCTCGAAACCTGGCTCACAGGCCCATTGGTGGACAGAGCAGAGAAGACAAAGCAGGAGACGGGGGGAGCCCAGGGAAACTCCACTATGGGACACAGCTGACACAGCTGAGCTCAGAGCACTAGCTCCACACCCCGACCCTGAACATCAACCCAAAGCCTCTTCATGCCCCACTCCCTGCTGACGGAACGAAGCCCTAAGGGGGAGTAAAACAGGGCCAGGGAGACAAAGGGCCACCAATCTTCTCATGCTCACGAAGTCACAAAGGATAACCCCACACCTCGGTGCAGACTGGAGCCAGGCCCCTGAACGAAGGGTACAACAAGGACTAAGGGGGAGAGGCCAGCTGGCCCCCTGAAAGCACTCACGAGGTGCAACAGCCCTCCTGGTGGCCCCCTGGGCTCTCCAGCCCACGCTTCACGTGCCCTGCTCCGAGCAGGCACCCGGGACGGACACATGAAGGTCAAGGATGGGAATCTTAGCCCCTCGACGGAAGGGCTTCCTAAAGTGGAAGTGACTGAGCACAGGGTTGTGGTCTGGGATTAGCTCCTTCCAAACACCTCTGCTTCCTTCCAGCCCTACGCAAGAAGGCCTTGCCGTGCTACTGCCTCGGCGTGTGGCCTGGGGTGAGACCTCTGGGAGCGCGGTAAGCGAAGCCATCTCAGACCAGGGCCCAGAGCTCCCGCCCTCCTGACTGTTCAGAGGTGCACTTCTAGACGTGTTTTCTGTTGTTAGTCTAATCGCCCTTATCAAAATCTGTAATATGTTTGGGTTGTCTGGATCAACCTCGTACCACTCACTCTGCAAACACAAAGGCTGCCTTCTAGATCTAGTTAATACTTAAGTTCCTCATGGGCACCTGGCTGGCTCAGCCAGTAGAGCACGTGGCTCTTGATCTTGGCGTTTTAAGTTGGAGCCCCTTGCTGCATGTGAAGATTACTGAAAAATAAAATCTTTAAAAAAACAAAAACAAAAACTTAAGTTCTTAAGGTTTCTGAGGAAAATTCTTCAATATAGTCTCATCTCTACTGGAAAAATACATGTTAAAATAAAAGGCTTTCAGATATAAAAAAAAATATCAGAACAAAATGATGGTGTGATAGGAAATGGAAATACAATTTGAAGGAGAAACGGAAGGGCCTCCTGGGTGGGTTAGTCCATGAAGCATTTGACTCCAGCTCAGGTTATGATCTCTGGGCTCTGGGCTCAGTGGAGAGTCTACTTGCGGATTCTCTCTTGATTCTCTCCCGTCCCTCCCCCTGCTCACATACATGCTCTTTTTCTTAAATAAATGTATCTTTAAAAAAAACTATAACAGGGCGCCTGGATGGCTCAGTTGGTTGAGCGACTGCCCTGGGCTCAGGTCATGATCCCGGACTTCCAGGGTCGAGCCCCGCATTGGGCTCCCAGCTCCTTGGGGGGTCCGCTTCTCCCTCTGACCTTCTCCTCTCTCATGCTCTCTCTCACTCATTCTCTCTCAAATAAATTAATAAAATCTTTTTAAAAAATCTATAATAAAGTGTATCACTTTTGAAAATTCTACTGGGAGCACAGAAGCAAACTGTTTTAAGACCAGTGGCAGCCACCCCAGCTCTGCTCCCAGTGCCAAGTTTACATCTCACCTACAGGAAACCCCTTCTCAAGTACAGGGCTGTCCCCTGCTCCTTCAAAGGACACAAAAGGCCTCCACCTTCATTGTCATAGTGTCCTCGTCAGGTGCCATGTGTCTTTCCACCAACTCTCATGTGGCTGGAAGAAGACCTGCACAGCTCCCAGAAACCCATCCTAGTGGTCCCTACACAGTGGGGAGGACTCCACCAATCTGAAAAATAATTCAAAGTATCCGAAACATGCTCACCCTTCCCTCTGAGTATTCCACACCCAAGGTAAGTTTTAGAGTCTAACCCCGGAAACGGAGGAGCCTGAGGAAGAGACAAAGGTGGGCAGCTGTGGAGCAGTCCGTCCAAAACACCCCACCACGTTCTCGTCCTTCCAAGGAGGCTCAAAGGCAAGGGCCAGGCAATGTGATCTTCTGTCTAGCCTCACCACTCTCCACGCGCACACCTCTGCCCAAGGAGAGAAACAAGACTACGGGTTCTTCCCATCTCAGGGGTGTGCGAGAGCTCTGTGTACCAGAGGACTAGACTGTGTTTTTTTCCTGCAAACAAGTGCAAACTAAAGAAATAGTCAAGGTCCTTTCCCTCTGGATTCTAAGACCTTAGTTCTCATGTGAACAAAATTACAAACTCTGAATATTTCACTACAAAATTCAAGACAGATTCTTAGAAAAGATCAAAACAGCGGTGCCTGGGTAGCTCAGTTAAGTGTCTAAAGTCACGTCACGATCCCAGGGTCCTGGGATTGAGCCCCACGTCGGGCTCCCTGCTCAGCTGGGAGTCTGCCTGTCCTTCTGCACTCCCCTCCCCAATTTGTGTGCGCGCTCTCTCTCTCTAGTAAATAATTAAATCTTAGAAAAAAAAAAAAGAAAAAGAAAAGAAAAAAGAAAAAAAAGGTCAAAACACAAGGTTTTCTACAAGTTAATACAAAGCCATCACAAGACTGCCTGGGTTTCTCCAGAAACAACATATTAACATACCCTCAACTGATCAAGCTTCTCTCGGATCTGAATGAACCCCAAGTGTAACTTGCCCCCGAAGTGGTCTGCGAGACGACGGTCATTGTCATGGAGGCCAAGGTAGGCCGAACAGACCTCACAGACACGCAGCTTCTGCTGTTGAAAACTGGACGCGGGCATGGAATTTCTGTATTCTTCCTGGAGAATGGGAACAAAGCAATGAAAATGAGGTACACAGAACCACAACTAAATTGTCAACCCCCGAATGGAAATATTTGAAGGGACTATAGAGATAACTTTGAAATAAACAAAAACTCATCATTTACAAGCTTCAGGTATTTGTAACTGACTCCATTTCCATCGTTTATTATGAAATGAACAATCATGATTTCAAAGCAATAAGGGATGTTCAAATTTCTCGGGACAAGCAGGAGGCTGTCTGCTCTCAGAGGCCAACAGGGAAGGCAGGCCTCAAGTACGTGCAGTGTAGACCTCTAGGAGGACCAGAGAACCAAGGGAGACTCTTCAAAAGGGGCCTTCCAAAAAACAAAGCCCCAAAACCAAACCAACCAACCAAGCAAAATACACAACAGCCACTCATGGAGGTGTTCCAAGGTCCAGAAAGCTGTATGCCAACTCTGCCCTAAAGGCTAAAATTTGGACCAACAAATACATTACACTCTTCAAAAAAGAGTATGTCCAACAAAACAGACTAAAACACACCTCTCTGGCAGCAACTCCAGTCAGAACAGATGTGTAATACAGAAGAAATGAAGTAAGATATGGTTCCTGATGCTGGTGCCAAAGTCAAAACATGCCTTTAAGACCCAGGTTTAAGAGGTGCCTGGGTGGCTCAGTTGGTTAAATGTCTGCCCTCGGGGGCACCTGGGTGGCTCAGTGGGTTAAAGCCTCTGCCTTCGGCTCAGGTCGTGGTCCCAGGGTCCTGGGATCGAGCCCCACATCGGGCTCTCTGCTCGACAGGGAGCCTGCTTCCTCCTCTCTCTCTGCCTGCCTCTCTGCCTACTTGTGATCTCTGTCTGTCAAATAAATAAATAAAAATCTTTAAAAAAAAAAAATGTCTGCCCTCGGCTCAGTCCATGATCCCAGGGTCCTGGGATCAAACCCCACACTGGGCTCCCTGCTCAGCAGAGAACCTGCTTCTCCCTCTCCCTGCTGCTTGGCCTGCTTGTGCTGTCAAATAAATAAATAAAATCTTTAAAAAAATTTTTTTTCTAAGAAAAAGACCCAGATTTAAGAAGTGCATTCCAGGGCACCTGGGTGGCTCAAATGTTCATGTTAAGCATCCGTCTTCAGCTCAGGTCATGATCTCCAAGTCCTCGGATCGAGCCCCGCATCAGGCTTCTGGCTGGCTCAGTGTGGAGGCTGCTTTTCCCTCTCCCTCTACCTCTGCTTGTGCTTATCTTGTCTCTCCCAAATGAATAAATAAAATCTTAAAAAGAAATGCATTCTAGGGGGGCCTGGGTGGCTCAGTGGGTTAAAGCCTCTGCCTTCGGCTCAGGTCATGATCCCAGGGTCCTGTGCTCGAATCCCCATCAGGCTCCTTGCTCAACAGGGGGCTTCCCCCTGCTTGTGTGTGGGCCCTCTGACAAATAAAATCTTTTTAAAAAATTTAAAAAATAAAAAATAACTAACAAATAAAGGGATGTTCCATTAATTCACACATTCAAAATTCCCTGGCAAAAGCAGATTAAAATAAGATACCACGTCATTCACTAAGCCGGCAAAGACATCAAAAACCAGGCACTCTCATACACCACCGGCAGCAGACTACACTGGTGCCACTAACAGGGAGTGCACCTGAACTATCTCTGAAAGCCAGACAGGTGTGCGCCCCTTCCGGGAACTCTTCCGGGCATCCGTTCCGGAACACGCTCATACGTGTGCCAGCCAACAAGTACAAGGATGCTGTCTGTGAAGACGAGAAACCACCAAGAACCGAGAACATCACCCACAGACAGTCGCAGGTTCATGAAACAGAACTCCGCAGCCACAGACTGAAGGAGGTTGTATGCGGCATCACGGAGACCTCGCCAACAGTGGTGAGTGGACGAGGAAAGCGAGAGACAGACAGACACAGCATTTCTGTGAGATTTTTTTTAAAGCACAAAGCACAAAAACATACCCACACCACACACACACACACACACACACACACACACGCACACACACAGAGTTTATGGGCAGCACGCACGTGTAATAAAGAATAAAAACAAGTGAATGCACACCAATGCCCGCCTCTGGGGAGGGGCGGGAGGGGACTGGAGAGGGAAGCACTGGGAACCTGAATTTCCATTATGATGTGCCAAAGCTTTCATTAAAAAGAAAAAACAAAACCAAAAACCTTAGGCAAAATGATAAATTCAGTGGGCCCATGCATATTTGTGATACTCTATCCCTTTCTGTAATTCTGAAACTTTGACTACCACCCTCTAATTTCTTTCAAAATAAACTCTCATTATACTGAATTTAAAAAAAGTATCAACAAGTACTGTATGTTCCATTTACATAACATTCTTAACATGACCAGAATAGAGAGATGGAGGAGAGATTCGTAGCTGTCAGAGAAGTGGATGTGGCTACAAAAGGGTCAGGAAGGGATTTTAGTGGTGATGGATATTTCGTGACTGTCAACATCCTTTCTATTGCGCCGTGCAATGGTTTTTCAAGATGGCATCTCCGGGGGAAACTGGATAAAGGTACATGGGATCTCTCGGTATCATTTCTTGAGACAACTGAACACCCTTGCTGCTGAGAGCACAAAGGGACCCACAGGTGCCACACCACCACAGAGCAGCGTGGCAGAGGCCCCCCTGACACCAGCCTGTCTTGCGCAGTGGTTTTAAGGAAGTGGTGCTGCCTCCTGGGGGCACGACCAGTGACGGGATGGAGGACACTGGCCAGGGTAAGGATGCTACGAGTCCTGGGCATGAACAGCAGGCACCCCTGCTCCTGTCCTGCTCCTGTCTGGGCTGTCTGCAGACATCCGCATGAGGAACCCTTCATCTACAATCACTGACACCCACATACAGATCTCAGAGCCAGCCCAGGGATGTCGCGTGTCTGCTCTGCTCTCGGAAGCATGAAGGGTGGGGCCTCAGGCTGTACCAAGAAGCCAGAGCTTCCCTCCTGACTCTCTGGTCTTCCTGGTAGACCAGTCAGCAACCCAAGGAGCCAACTCTGTGCTACACATAAACGCGTATTTCCGGTTTCAGGAGACAGGGGTTTAGATCCCGTGATAAGGATTTATATACATGATTTATATTTATAGTAAGTGTTCAGGGATTTAAATCCTGTACAAAACGCAGAATTTAAATATAAACCCCATCTCCAAGAAACGGAACTACTCTGTAAACCAGGGAACACTGTTGGGAACTTTAACAAGTTACACCTCCATGGTGTGACAAATGCCACTCAAGGTATTTGATTCAAATGTCACCTGCAATTGTCACCTTCGTGAGCCCATCTGTCTTTGGGCGTGAATACATTTTATGTACCAACATCCATCTGTACCACGAGCTCCTTTCCCTCTCACGTTCAAGGATGGACATATTAGCTACGAACATCACTGAAGGGGATGTTGTTCTGCCAGGGGCATGAAGCAGTATGCCAGCACCGCCCTCCAACGGATCGTGCCGCTCACCCCAACGCAGGCACGGCCCCCTTGGAGTGACCCTTCCGCTCTGCAGACTTACCACCGCCCCGGTGGGCATCGTGACAGCACCCATGGGCCCTGCGCGCCACCCATGCCTTCGGTTCATCGTTCCGGACCTCTGACTGTGTGTTAAGCACCATGCTGAACCAGGGCTACAGAGGTGGCCCAAGCGAGACCTGCACCAGGGGCACCTACACTTCATCTCCTCATCTCTACCCAGCCTCCCCGAGCCCACGGCTCTAATGATCTTCTCAGCCTGTGGGTCTTGGCCGAGGGCACTTCCAGGATTACCCAAACTCACCTGGAGACCCCTGGAAACACAGAGTCACTCTCAAACTCAGACTCATTCTTCTGACCACCAATTTTCATCTGAATGACTCTTATCCGTCTGTTCACGTACCCTCTTTCTGGACCCCGCCCAACCCCAGCGCTGTCTCCACAAGGAGGGCGTCCTCTGGCTTGCTGCCAACTAAAAACTAGCCGGGGCGCCCAGGCGGCTCCATCGTTGAGCCTCTCCCTTCTGCTCAGGTTCTGATCCCAGGAATCCTGGGACTGAGCCCCGCATCGGGCTTCCTGCTCAGCAGGGTATCTGCTTCTCCCTCTCTTCTGCCTCTCTCCCTACTACTCATGCTCTTTCCTGCTCTGCTCTCTCAAATAAATAAATAAAACCTTTAGGGCGCCTGGGTGGCTCAGTGGGTTAAGCCTCTGCCTTCGGCTCGGGTCATGATCTCAGGGTCCTAGGATCGGGTCCCGCATCGGGCTCTCTGCTCAGCGAGGAGCCTGTTCCTCCCCTCTCTCTCTCCCTGCCTCTCTGCTTACTTGTGATCTCTCTCTGTCAAATAAATAAATAAAATATTTAAAAAATATTAAAAAAAAAAAAACCTTTAAAAAAATGGGAAAAAAAAAACAAAAACAAAAACCAAAAACAACTAAAAGCCATCCGGCACACAGGTGGAGCCCAACAAGCATTCAGTCCAGGAATACAGATGTCCCCACCTCCCTCTGACTCTACCATCGCCACCATTCCCAAAGGCTACGGGAGCCGTTTCCAGTTCCAGTCAGTGGTAAAGATCTGGGAGTCAGAGCATATCCATTGGATAAAACAGCCTAGAGAGAACAGTTGCCAACACTACAGTGAGTCTCTGACTCAGCTTCTCCACCACCCTGCCAGTGTGTCCCGGCCCGGTACCCCAGCAGACACCACTCAGACGCGACCCTCAGACTGCACAGGTTCTCTCTGCCAGACATGCCATGCCGCGTCACCAAGAACAGCCAGGCTCTGGTCTGCAGGGCAGCCTGCTCTATAGCTCTGGCGCCATCACACCGGCTGAGCTGCCACCACAGCCCGGCAAACCCCTAGAAAGTAAACTGCCGCCACCGCAGTGACTCTTCAGCTCTCGGGACTGCGCTCTGCATACAGGTGTCATGCGCAGGGCTGGCCGGTGACGGGCGTGATATCACACGAGGGTCACGGGACAGAGCAAAGGCACAAACCCAAGTATGCGCAGCCTCCAAATCCTACAACCCTGTCCACATAGCATCCTACTTCCAACTTTTTCCCAACATTCGAAAAATCCAAGTTTAACTTTAGCCCAAACGGTCAACATTCAGGGGTTACAACATCTCCTTTCTTGAAGACCTTTTCCCACTGACCTCAGCTTCTTTTTTCTTCGCACGGACTTTCTCCACTTCCATAAGAATCTTCTGGGATTCATCCACATTTCCCTCAGCTCCCAGTTGCTCAGCTTTAGCAAGAAGTTTTCCTATTTCTTCATTCAACTCATGTACTTTTTCTGCCTGAAAGAAGACAATCAGGTGAGGCAGAGAATCAGGTGAGCAGACATCTAAAACCGAAAGATCTTAACACAGAGACAATGCGTGTTTCTCCTGCTGTACTTCTGCTCCGTTCTACCAAAACTACACGGAACAGCCACGGTCCTCATGGGATCACAAGCAAACTCTAACAACTCTGGCATCTCTACTGCCTCCGCTGACCTTAAACTAACCCAGCCGGCTGCAGTCCCTAAGAGCAGCACCACACCTGTCATGTCCAACATGGTGGCCAGGGTCATCATGGTGGTCACTTTCTAGACTGTCTCTTCTCCCATCTTCTACCACCACTCAACCTTCTGCGTAAGGGCCATAAAATGTCCAGTTTAAGTGCATACATCTGTACTGTAAGCAAAATGCCCAATCATTTGGGATTTAATTTTAGAAATAAGATAGCTGGGGCACCTGGCTGGCTCGCTTGTTAAGCCTCTGCCTTCGGCTCAGGTCATGATCCCAGGGTCCTGGGATCGAGCCCCGCATCAGGCTCCCTGCTCGGCCGGAAGCCTGCTTCCCCCTCTCCTACTCCCTGCTTGTGTTCCCTCTCTCACTGTGTCTCTGTCAAATAAATGAATAAAATCTTAAAAATAAATAAATGAATAAAATAGCAACTACACATATCCCAAACAATGCTTTTACAAAACTGAGAGGAGAGAACACTGAAGAGATTCATTAGCTGCACTCAAAGACAGGAAACAGAATGTGCTCATAGGCCAATGACACACGGATCTACCGTCTCCATTCTTCAGGACAGCTGCACCACAGTCTAACCATTGCTCAACTAAACGTCCCCCACTTACGGTTCTATGTGGGGGTGTTAAGAAGGCAAACTTTGATAAACACGGACAGTGGAGGAGGGACGGAGGCAGCAAGCAGCTCCAGGGAGCAGAGAACTTGCTGACCGCCTTCTCTCCTTACTGGGACGCACTGAGGCAGCACGGACTGTCCCCCCCAAAGACGCGGTCAGTGCCGATGGTAACCGTAACAGTGCTGTCAGCCTGCTGGCAGGCTGGTTTTCGGCACACAGCGAGCTACACACACAGCTCGAGGAGAAAGTCCCAGGCATACCTTCGCAGAAACTTCTGCACTGATCTCCTCCTGTGTCTCTGCCAGCCGCTTCTTGGCAAGCTCAGTTCTCCGATCACACTCAGCAATGAAGGACTCCAAGTGATCCATCGCCTAGCTCAGGAGAATCAGAGAGCTGTGATCAGTCATGAGGAAGGTCGTGGAACCCATCAGTTCAACAGGACATACACTCCTGGGTTGGTTTCTTAAAGCCTGTAAGTTCGGTGGGAAGATCTTAAACTATGCTACAGCTAGCACATCCATAACCACATTAAACCAAGGGGCTCTGTGAAACCGAGTGATCATTCAGAAGCATGGTCTTCTCATCTGATTTATCTCTCGAATTTTGTAAAAGGACCCCCATCCCTCAATAACATTTCCCGGACTATTTTAGGCCATAATTAATAGCGTTCTCTGAGGGGCAGGAAAGGCTGGACTGAGACTAGGATCGGAGGCCCTCTTCTGGTGAGCTGTGGGGGTGCGGATGATGTACTCACTGGTCTGTGTGAGCCACGTAAATATTATTCCCTCATGTTCTGAGGGTAGAGTTCCCCCTTCCACCTCAAAACAAAACAATAGAACAAATATTACTGAGAGCTGTGAGCACAGTTAGTTATTGCCTGTCTAAAGTAGCAGGAAAACTGGTTACTACTTACCCAAAGAAATAAAGGAAAAGAAACTCTAGACATCTAACTGCTCACTCTGAAAAGACTTGTGGGGGAAACACGGACACTAATAAGCTGCTTCACATGTGTTAGGCAGCAGATCTGCCATGACCAGCCCCAGGCCCCAGCATAACTTCAGGTAAACATATAAACAGGGTATCTGTCCGGCTACCCCAGTGACCAGCAAGCAGCACCTCCCAAATTACGGCCACTAGTCCACTCGCAGATGCTGGCACTGTGTGAAGCATGACAGCGAGAGAGGCGAGCATAAGATGACAGGCCTGGGTCACGGGATCTATCACCAAAACGTATGGAAGAAACAGCCCTGGGTGGAGATGACAGAAAGCAGATGACAGGCCAGCAGACCCAGTGGTGATGAAGCACAGCTGCCTTCTGGGGCGCCTGGGGAGGCTCAGCTGGTGAAGCGTCTGCCTTCGGCTCAGGTCGTGATCCCGGGATCCTGGACTCAAGTCCTGCATCGGGCACCCTGCTCAGCGGGGAGTCTGCTTCTCTCTCTACCCCTTCCCCTGCTCATGATCTCTCTCTCTCTCAAACTCTCTCCCAAATAAATATATAGGATCTTAAAAACAAAACAAAACCAAAGACCAAGTGGTAATAATCTATGTCCCTCCACCCAAAGACGGCCAGAGGGAGCAAGTCAGCAGATCAGCTGTTAAGAAAGCTCTCTACAAGGAGCGGTGTGACACTGGAATGGACAAGAGGGATATGGTCTCCTCCAGAAATCTGAAAATCTCTTTTCAAATAAACGCACAGCTGGACACAGTTCAGACAGAGAAGTTCTGCGGTGGTGCCAAGCCCCTGAAGGCACTGGAGAAACCCTGAAGTACAATCACCCACTGGCGCCAACTCCCGGTTTCGCTCCACATTCATTCGCTCCGGGAATTCAGGACCTCTCTCCTGTGGTGGGGCCATTCAAATACTTTCCCTGATAAACATTTCACTATGTTCACATGAAACCGGTCAGGAAAGACAATAATCATCATCTGTCTGCATGCAGCACACTTCCTGGAAAGATACAGAGTTGACCATTCTGCTGACAGGGTGGTAACTCGCCAGGATCCAGTGCCGGCAAGCTGACACAGGTTGCACGACTCCTGTGCTCGTAAGGGACGACGGATCCTGGCAGATCATCCTCAAATGCCCTGGCTTCACCCACACAGAGGTACTGAATCTACGGTGCAGATCCTTCCGTTAACTGCCCAGAGTGGTCTCACACCTGAGACAGACCCAGGAATCCACTTGTCAGGGGTCAAGTGGTGACACGTCACAATCCATTAAAGAAACGAGCTGCAGTTTCAGCAGAATCCAATTAGCTACAGACGCAGCAGACCAGAGACATCGTTTAACTGCCACATTCTTTAAGAGGTGACACTCTTGGGGGGCTCAGTCAGTTGGGCATCTGCCTTCGGCTCAGGTCGTGACCCCAAGGGTCCTGGGATTGAGCCCTGCATTGGGCTCCCTGCTCAGCGGGGAGCCTGCTTCTCCCTCTGCCTCTGCTGCTCCCCCTGCTTGTGCTCTCTCACTCTCTGTCAAATAAATACATAAAATCTTAAAAACGAAAGGATATTCAAGTCTATAAATTAAGCCCTAATCACAACCCACCATTCTCTAGAAGGTCCCCCAACCTCTCCAGCTTCGGCGTGCTGTGATGAAACGCAGACTGCTGAGGAGGCCTGAGCACAGCTCTGACACCAGGAGGCAACTGAGTGTCACTGCTGCTGGAGGCCGCTCCTCCACACTCAGGACTGCGCGGCGCTGTTCCCAGTGTCGCCAGCCCAGCAGAGATGACACCACCAGCCAGAGATCCGGGAGCCTGACGTGCGCTCTCAGGGAGACTGGTCACAGCGAACATGAGCCCCTGTGCTATGCTGCGTGTCCACATGTGCCTTAAAACGGCCACACGGAAACTTAAAGTCTCCACTTCCCAGATGAAGAAACTGAGGTACAGTTTCCAAACTACTAAGTGATGGCATCAGGCTCCAAGGACCCTTATGGTTTGGCTCCAAAGTCCCTCCACTCAATGTGCACAACTCCAAGGCGGCCACCACCAGCCCAGTTCATAGATGAATAGAACAAGTTACAGTAACTTGCCCAAGGTCACAAAGGGATCCCTGCCCGGGATATCTGACCTAGTAACTATTATACGGTTCATCGTAGACAGAAAAAGTAGGTATAATCAGAACCGGTCTCAACTGGTATATTAAAGACAGTCTGGAAATTTGTTGATACGATGTGTAGTTTCAGAAACCTGTCAAATAAAACATCACAAACCAAGACAATTTGGGGAGTAAGTTAACTGTTTTTACTGAGTTAAAAAGAATCAAATTCTTCATACTTTCAGTAGTGTGGACTCTAACTCAATTGTACTGCTCCGTAACAGCTTCACGGGTTGAATTAAAGTATTAATACTGTGGTTTGTCTGCCAGTGTTCAAGTTGAGAAATCTGCAATGTTGTTACACAGATCACCTAGCAGCAGACGTCATACAGCCCTTCCTAAGGAATTTCTGGAGAAAACACTGTCAAGAAGTCAAGGCCTGGCCCTGGCATGGTCAGCCTGAGGCTATCTTAGGCTACAAGGAGACAACAGTGAGGACAGGTGCCCCAGCGGTTCCACCCACCACGCTCAAGCTGAGGGTCTAGGCAGGCAACACCTACACAAAGAATCACCTTCCAGGAACTCTGCCTGACCAAGACCCCAAAACAAGGTTACTCACTATCAGCAAAGATGTGAAGGTGGGAACTCTTCTGCCTGCCAGTGGGAGCATGGTATCATCAAAACCCCAGATACCCTCTGACGCAAGGGTTCGGCGTCTCGGAAGCTCCCCCGATGCGTGCCGACGGCGCAGACATGCGCACAATGGCAGTGTGTAATGCAGACCACGATCACCTACAGGGGACTGGTCATGTAAAGCAGGTACCATCCCTTGGCAGGCTGTGCAGCCACAAAAAGCAGTAAGAAACTCTACACATAGGTATACTAAGAAGTGAAACAAAAAAAGGGAGGGGCAGGTTCGAGTAAGTGTAGAAATTGCCACTCGCGTAACAGGAGGAATGCAGACACGCCGTCTGCCCCTAAAGCCAACGGGAGACGCTGGTTACTTCTAGAGGCAACCAGATGACTGACGAGCAGAGCAGGGGAGAGGCTTCACCTTCTGTTCTGGTAAAGTCCGAACCAAGCGACAGCCCTACACGTGCTCACATTAGTAAGAGACGCGGCACCCTTTGTGAAATGACGCATCTGGGCAATAACGCTCATCTGCTGCTGAAAGCACAGGGCCCCTGACCATCAGCAGGTCAAAGCCGCTGCAACCACTGCCGCCGCGGAGGTGGTCCAAGAGCAGGTGCAAAGCTCCGCCTCAGAATGTTCCAGTCACAAAGCAGAACCTAAATCCGATCGACGATCAAGCCTCCACACCCAACGCCTACAGTGCAAGAATTTCGAGGACCGGGGAAACATGTTAAACAAGACATCATGAAGCTATAATCACCAAAATCCAGGGTATGAGACTTCTAAAAAATTAGTTTCTTCAAACAAATAGATTTTAAAAGATTTACGGAAGCATTCTAACACGTAGCCCTTACTTCCTTTTTTTTTTTTTTAAGATTTTATTTATTTATTTGACAGACAGAGATCACAAGTAGGCAGAGAGGCAGGCAGAGAGAGAGGAGGAAGCAGGCTCCCTGCTGAGCAGAGAGCCCAATGCGGGGCTCGATCCCAGGACCCTGGTCTCATGACCTGAGCCGAAGGCAGAGGCTTTAACCCACTGAGCCACCCAGGTGCCCCATGTAGCCCTTATTTCGAATCCTGAGTCAAAGAAATAAAATTACAAAAAAATCCTTTCTGAAGCAATCTGGAAAATTTGAACACTGTCAGTCAGATGCTAAGAAATTATTTTTAAAGATGACCATTTCTAATAAAATCCTCACATTCTAGATACAGTATTTACAGAGGAAATTCTGCCTAGTAGCTAATATAAAGTAATCCGGGTATGGGGCGGGGGGTAGGGGGTACGCGCCTGCCTGGCTCAGGGGAGCACGTGACTCTTGATCTCAGGGTTGTGGGTTCAAGCTCCACGCTGGGTCCAGATAGTACTTAAAATCTATAATTTTTTTTAAAGATTTTTATTTACTCGAGAGAAAGAGAGAAAAACTGAGCACAAGCTGGGGGAGGAGCAGAGGGACAGGAAGCAGCACACTCCCTGCTGAGCAGGGAGCCGGAGATGGGGCTCCATCCCAGGACCTGGAGATCACGACTGGAGCTGAAAGCAGACGCTTAACCGACTGAGCCACCCAGATGCCCCTAAAAAATAAGACCAAATATCCAGTGGGGGAAAAGCAAAGATAAAGACAAAATAAGAATTTTCATGTCAATAACCACTGAAAACTGGGAGACAGAACCCAGAAATTTCATTTTAACATCCTGCCCACTTCTGTATCTTTAAAAATTTTCCTGAACACATTTTTAAAAACATGCCAAGTAGATTCTTCATTCCAAATGTGATACCCGATCTCAACACACATGGCAAAAGCAATGCTGAAATATTTACAGACTGACTGAGATGCATGCGATTTGTCTGCAGATCTGTGAGAAGCTGTGGGAAGATGAAACCCGGCTGGCTGTGGGCTCATCTTCCCCAACGCTAAGTGATGGCTACTAGGAAAGCCACCGTATGATTGCATTCCACTTCTGACTTTTGAGATTCTCCAGAACAAAATTTAATAAAAACTCCCTGGTGGGATATCTGGGTGGCTCAGTTGGTTAAGCATCCAACTCTTGGTCTCGGCGGCTCAGGTCGTCATCGCAGGGTCCTGAGACCGAGCCCTGTACTGGGCTCTGCACGCGGCAGGACGTCGGCCGGAGGTTCTCTCCCTGCCTCTTCCCTCCCTTGCGGGGATGCGATCTCTCTCTCTCAAATCAATCAATCCCTTGTAAATCAACCCTTCTTAGGCTTTTTTTTTTTTAAAGATTTTATTTATTTATTTGACAGACAGAGATCACAAGTAGGCAGAGAGGCAGGCAGAGAGAGAGAAGGGGAGAGCAGGCTCCCTGCTGAGCAGAGATCCCGATGCGGGGCTCGATCCCAGGACCCTGAGATCATGACCTGAGCTGAAGGCAGCAGCTTAATCCACTGAGCCACCCAGGCGCCCCTCCTTTTTTTTTTAAAGATTTTATTTGGGGCGCCTGGGTGGCTCAGTGGGTTAAGTAAGCCTCTGCCTTTGGCTCAGGTCATGATCTCAGGGTCCTGGGATCGAGCCCCCCATCGGGCTCTCTGCCCAGCAGGGACCCTGCTTCCCCCTCTCTCTACCTGCCTCTTTGCCTACTTGTGATCACTGTCAAATAAATAAATAAAATCTTAAAAAAAAAAAAAAAGAATGTCTGAACTTTAAAAAAGAAAAAAGATTTTATTTATCTGAGAGAGACAGACAGCGCTCATGATCAGGAACGGGGGGGGGGAAGCAGACTCCCCACGGAGCAAGGAGCCTGATTCAGAACTCCACCCCAGGACCCAGACGCTTAACCCAGGCACCCTCTCGGTCTTTTTCTTCTTCTTCTTTTTTTTTTTAAATTAAGATTTTATTTATTTATTTGACAAAGATCACAAGTAGGCAGAGAGGCAGGCAGAGAGAGAGAGGGGAGGAAGCAGGCTCCCCGCTGAGCAGAGAGCCCAATGCGGGGCTCGATCCCAGGACCCTGGGATCATGTCGGTCTTTTTCTTCTTAATTGAAAAATAATCCATGTAATCGTAGCTTTAAAATGCTCTGTGAATGTAACTTCCTACCTTCCTTTTTACCAACAGAACCTCAGAATTCTAACCCAGAGCCAATTCCTAAACTCGCAGTGTGACCCAGGCTTCCAGCAAGTGCACTTGAACACTGCAGAAGCCTCACTAGCCAAGGTTCGCTTGTGGCAAGTAAGAAGCAAGTTGCTGCTGCTGGGCCGCCTGGACCGGCTCAGTAGGAAGAGCTAGGTCACGAATCCAGCGGACACTGGGTGCAGAGATTATTTAAATTAAAAAGGCTTAAGTAAAAAAAAAAAAAAAAAAAAGGCAGTGAGTTGTTGCTTTTAAAGTGTTCGCTTCGGAGCGCCTGGGTGGCTCAGTGGGTTGGGCCTCTGCCTTCAGCTCGGGTCGTGATCTCAGGGTCCTGGGATCAAGCCCCGCATCGAACTCTCTGCTTGGCGGGGAGACTGCTTCCTTTTCTCTCTCTGCCTGCCTCTCTGCCTACTTGTGATCTCTCTCTCTCTCTGTCAAATGAATAAATAAAATTTTAAAAATAAATAAGTAAATAAGCAAATAAATAAAGTGTTTGCTTCCCTGCATTTCAAATACTAAGGGACTGCCTCCATGGAGGGGAGGGCACATTCCATGTTTTAAAGGCCAGATCTACCCATTCTCTAAGTAGTGTATCTTCAATGAGCACTCCCCCCCAACAAAATCTAGAGGTGAACTCTCTAGTACACACAATTTTGCACCTTTGTCTTGCTCGTGATATCACCACAGTTCTGTCATTAAGTAGGTTCTGTAAAGTTTCAAGGGCAGTCTATGCCAGGAGTAATCAAAATTTGCTTTGCTAACTCATTTCTCTCTTTTTGAACAAAGAATTCTGTTGTGTCCAATTTTCCAATGTTATAACAATCCTACCATAAACACATTTGTGTATCAACGTCTGACTGTATTTCTAATTACTTCCTAAAGCTAAAAATTTGTAAAAATAAATCACAAGACAGAAATATTCTACACATTCACTCCTGCCTATTATTATATTAGCTAACAGGACCTGATAACTGCACATGATACAGAAAATGTAGTTTCTTCTCTCCTCTTCCAAGAAATAATCACTTAACGAGGTGCCCGGGTAGCTCAGTCAGGTCAGGTATGATTCCTGATTTCAGCCCAGGTGATAATCTCAGGGTCAGGAGATCTAGCTCCCAGCTGGGTATGGAGCCTGCTTGGGATTCGCTCTCTCCCTTCATACTGACCCCCAACAGCTCCCGCAAGGTTTAAAAAAAAAAAAAAAAAGAAATCACTTAAGAATTTGGTATATATTTTTTAAAACTGCATTAAGATGCATACCTAAGCACTCAATTTTTATTCCAATCAAACAAGACAGTTTGGTAAGTTTCCATTTTTTCTTCTTCATACCAACGCACACGTCTTCTGTTTTCTACAATCTACAGCCATGCAATATTTCATTTAAGTGTAACATGACTACTTTAGGTCCTCTAAGAACAAAAGCTTTTTGGGTATTTTCACTAATGCAAGATGATGCAATGAACATCTTAGGTCTTCTCATACATACGCAAACGTTCTTATAAGACAACTTCTTACAAATTGTTTAAATATTTTAAATTTGTAAAAAGAGCTCATGAGTTCTTATAAAAGATCTACTCAAAGTCCAATGTCAATCTATAAATCCAGCAACTAATTATGAAAATAGATCTTAACAACAGGGACACCAGAGTGGCTGAGTCGGTCAAGCCTCTGCCTTCAGCTCAGGTCGTGATCTCAGGGTCCTGCGAATGAGCCCCACATCAGGCTCCCTGTTCACGAGAGTCTGCTTCTCCCTCTTCCTCTGCTGCTCCTGCTTGTTCTCATTCTCTACCTCAAATAAATAAATAAAACCTTAAGAAAAAAATCTTAATGATGCCCTCTGTAAAGACGGGTTTTATTTTAACTAATGTATCATGAATAAATCAACTAAAGCCCCAAGTTTTAGCCAAGTTTTTCTTTTATGAAAAAATAAACAAAACGCACGCATGTCTTAGCAGGTCTGTGCAGCATGCAAAGCCTTCTCACTGACCCAACTACCATAATTGTGCTAAAGAAAGAACACATCCCACGTATGACAAAAATGGTTTTAAAATATAACTGCAGGGGTGCCTGGGTGGCTCAGTGGGTTAAAGACGCTGCCTTCGGCTCAGGTCATGATCCCAGCATCCTGGGATCGAGTCCCATATCGGGCTCTCTGCTCAGCAGGGAGCCTGCCTCCTTCCTTCTCTCTCTGCCTGCCTCTCTGCCTACTTGTGATCTGTCTGTCAAATAAATAAATAAAATCTTTAAAAATATATATATATATAACTGCAATGTCTGCTATCTTTAATATATTTGATAAACTTCTCAATATTAAAACAAATTTCCTGAGCTTGTGGTCAGGTGTCGCCCTGAGTGGCCCACTCCAAATCCAACTCCTCTGCCAGCACCACATGGTGCTGCCTCCATTAATTCTGGCAAATAACATCAGGCTTAGGGCACTTCCAGAGACTTTGGTAAATGGTGGGTCCGTGTAACAGAGTTACTGCCAATAATGGAGATACTCCCCCAACATCTGGTAAGCTACAGAAAAATACACTACTAAAAAAACCCAGAGCCAATCATCCATTAGTGATGGTTTACAACCTATGACAATGATACCTGGGCCCATTTACCAACCGTGATGACCGCACTGCAGCCCTTCAGGAACCAACCTCAAGAGGGACTCCTGGGAGCCACATGCTGGTCCAGGGCCTGAGCCTTGCACAGTGCAGGGGCCTCAGGGCAGCCCAGGAGCCCAGAACCACCAGCAGCAGGTCAGGGTTAGCAAGAGTCAGCCCACTAACCACAAGTGACCAAAATGTTTCTGAAGGGTCCTTGCTTCTCAAACTGCAATTTTGACACGAAACATCACCAACTAGCCTTCTGATAATCCTATCTGTTCATCCTGAATCAGCTATCTTTAAAAGATGAAACCAACCTCCAGAGAACTACTGGATGGCTGGTTACATGGAAAGGGGTCGAGACTTTTTACCTGAACCTTTTAGACCTCTGCAATCTCCCTCAGCGAACATGCATTATCTACTAAGAAGATTTAAAAACTGATTTTCACTAAATTAACTTTACAAATCTGTATTTTAAGAAAAGCCTTTATTTTTCCATTAAAGTTTATTCTGTAAAACTAAGCAGATAAAGTTATTTTAGCTTGGTATTTTAAAGTCAGGCCATATTTAATTACTTATCAAAGTAACCCATGTACATCCAATCACTACTGAAAAGTATAAATTAAAAACAAGGTCTTCATGCTAAGTATGGAGCCTACCTTAAAAAAAAAAAACAAAAAAACTAAAAGGTGGGGTAAATTGTATGGCATGTGAATTTTATCTTAAACCCACTGAAGAAACTTGTTAAGGTAAAATCTCCACCCTCAACACCCAGAGGTATCTTCTTCTCAGTTTTATAATGCAACACTCCACTGTGTAATGAAACTCTTCTCCCTTTAAAAAAATTCTGCAACAAGCATCTCTTCTGTGCACTCATTTGCACATATCCCTAAGATATGTTCCCAACAGCAGAGTTCTGGAATGAGTTCCTATATACCCTGACAGACTGTCCTCCTTCAAATATGGCTACTCCAAAATGCCCTTCATTTTCAGGGCAAAAGGACTTCTTCCACTGGTTATCAAACATTTTAATATGAACCATCTATAAGATCAAAAGTGACTTTTAAGGAGTTGGGGGGAGGGGTGGTTACCTTTTTAACAGAAAAAGTAATTCCTATATATGATAAATTTTCGCATAGTACACAAAGGTCTCTTGCCCTGATCTAACCCTCCAACCAAGTTAAGAGTGGTTATAACCTCTTGGGTTCCTCTAAAACACCTCTCTGCACATCTAAACATGTTAACAAGTGTACAGCACCCTTCCTTAATAAAACAAACAAACAAAAAATACACTACGGAGGAGTACCCAGCTGGCTGAGCTGGGGGAGCATGCAACTTTTGATCTCGGGGTCATGAATTTAAGCCCCATGCTGGGCATACAGCTCATTTATAAGTAAATCAGTTAAAAAAAAAAAAAAAAGGGATGTATGCAACTTAACGCATTGTTTAAAAAACAAGACAAGGGGCGCCTGGAGCACTGGACTCTGTCCGGTTTCAGCTCAGGTCCTGATCTCAGGGTTGTGGGACTGAGCCCCATGTAGGGCTCCAAGCTCAGAGGGGAATCGGCTTCTGCTGCTCCCTCTGTCCCTCCCACTTGCACGCGCACCACGACATGCGTGCCCACTGTCTCTAAATCCTAAAAAAAAAAAAAATCCTAAAAACACAAACACTGTGGGTGTGCACCTGGGTGGCTCTGTGAGGTGAGTGCTACACTCCTGATTTCAGATCAGGTCATGATCTCGGGGGCTGTGAGACCAAGCCCTGTCACCCACTCCATGCGCAGCGCAAAGTCTGCTTATCACTCGTCTTCGGCCCCCACCCCCACTCCTGCAAGCGTGGAGCTTTCTCAAGTAAATAAATAAATTCTTCCCCCAAAATTACATTAAATAAATAAACACTACGGAAGCAGGTTATTAGACTTTGCTTATCCACTTAATCTGTCTTGCAGATAATTTCACACCAACAATACAACGAACAGGCCAATTCTCTTTTCACAGTTATCCATCATCCCACCCTAAAGAGTGATGGATTTAGGCAGGCCCTTACTGAGGAAGCCGACCTGGTTCTGTTGCCTGAAGTCATGAATGCTGTGGGAATACTCTAGGACAGGTGTGTCTTTGTGCCAGTGATGTGTGATCCCAGAACCGGCCGGGCTGGCACGTGCTTTCCCATCTTGAGACGCTGAGTTGCCCAGGAGGTGTATCGGGACTACCTGACCCTCCACTTCTTCAGTTCTGAGCCAGGTGAGCATCTGTCACAGGGTTAGACGCCCACGGGAAATGTCCTTTTCTATCCTTTGCTCCTTTTTAAATTGAGCCATTGATACCCTTCTTGTCAATTATGATGAATTCTACATTTAAGATAACCAGCCCATCATCATACACACTGTAAACGTCCTGTCCCAATTTATTCTCATTGTACAAAAGGGAACTTTTTTCCAGTAATCTTCACATCCAGCACAGGGCTCAAACTTGCGACCCCAAGATCAAGAGTCACATGCTCTTCAGACCGAGCAAGCCAGGCGTCCCATGTACAGGTATTTTTGTGAGGCTAAATTTTAAGTTTTTACACAAATGTACCCACTTTCCTCTTACAGCTTCTAGACTTTATAGCATTAAGATGACAAACAAAATTCATTTCCTAGGGATCTAACTGGGTATTTTCCTACTGGCTAATGCATAGTTTTCTACAATATTCATTAAAAAAACCAAACAAACAAAAGAACGCTTTCTACCTTTCTGCACACTGACTAAACACACCTCCTTCAAAATACACTAAATACGTGTTTCAGTCACTGACTCCGTTTCTCCTACTCATCTGTTTTCTAACTTTAAATTTATCAGGTCATTTTAAAAATGCACTGACATTCTGATTCAGCAGAAATGCTAAGACCTCTGATCCAGGAAACATTATTAAACCTGATATTTCAAAAAATACACCTGTGCATTGCCCAGTCCCTGAAACCTGACATCCCAAAGTCACGGCCTCTTGGCATAAGCACCTGCAGGTGACTGAAGGACGTACACTCACGATGCAGAAAAACTCCCTTTCCAAGCCTCTCCTGTCAGTCAAGCTGTTGTTAAAGGCACTTTTAGTTAATGCAAAGATTCAACACTGAGAGCACACGGTGGTTAAAGGAATCTGAAAAAGAATTAATCTTAATCACTTTGAAGACTACTGGTTTAAAGAGAGTTTACTCCAGCTACTACACATCCTTTAAGATGTCCTTTGGTGAGGAGGAGATGCCATTCTGTGGCTTCCTCACACCAAGCTCTGCCCCTTCCCAGTCTTCACTCAGGAACCCGAATGCCACCAAACCCCTTTAGTGACCTTTGGTCACGCTAGTGATGGACAGTTAGGAAAAAGAAAAAAACAAATGAAGTGACTAAACCCTGCACTCAGAGGTGAAAACTGCTGTTAAAGGCTGAAAAAAAACATCTCAGCTGTCACAATGGTTTGTGGCCTGGAAAACTACAGCACAGTAAGGTAATACTCAGGTTTTGTGGTAACAAAGTTTCACTGAAGGACAGGGGACATATTTGGAAGAAAAGTCTTAAAAAGGGTTCCTTTGGGAGGCAACAGTTTAAAAAAAGTTGTGAAATTCCATTTTATAACCAATGAATTGCAAAAATTTAACACTATTGGGGTATAAATTGATACCACGGCTTTATCGACAACAGAAATGAGACAGAGAAGGGACGCCATTACAAAACTATCTCACAAGGATAGGGGTGCCTGGGTGGCTCAGTGGGTTAAAGCCTCTGCCTTCGGCTCAGGTCATGATCCCAGGGTCCTGGGATCAAGCCCTGCATCGGGCTCTCTGCTCAGCAGGGAGGCTGCTTCCTCCCTCCTCTCTCTGCCTGCCTCTCTGCCTACTTGTGATCTGTCTGTCAAATAAATAAATAAAATCTAAATAAAAAAAAAAAAAAAAAAACACAACCCCCCCCCCAAAATACAAAAAACAAAACTATCTCACAAGGATAAACGTATGCAATCCTTATCAGCCAAAACTTCCTCCCCTCGGAACAGACCCTAAATGAACCCTAATACACGTATGCCAAGAATATATTCCAAACATTCGTAATACTGTTTGTAGTAGCAAAACAAAACAAAACAAACAAAACCCACACCCAAGAACCAAGCCAGGTGTCTACAGATAATGAAGAGAGTTTGGGGCATACTCAAGCAGCAATGAGAATAAACCAAACCCAATAAAACAGGTAAACAAAAATACAACACTGAATGAAAAAAGTTATTAAAGATTGTACTATGAAACTATTCTTTTAAGGCTTAAAAACAAGCAAAAATATGAAGTTCAAGGAACCATAAAAATACATAAAAACATGTTTAAAAGGAAATGATACACACCAAACGCACAACAGTGCCGGCGTGGTAGACTGACAGGTGACAGCAAGTATTACTTTGCCATTCTAGCTCCCAGCCCTACTGGCAGAATAACAAGTTATCTCTTTTGTTATTCTGCTGCATAACTCACAAATGTTACATTTTTATTCTTGTTAGTTGGTATTTGGCTCTTCACAGTAGAGACGAATTAACATAAAATAAAACTTACATCTAATTCAAAAAACAGGTCCCTTTCTTTACTTGCAATCTCATAATCTGCTCGGAGGGCCAAGTCGTGGATTTTGGTACATTCTCCTAAATCCATGCGCTGTGAGAAAGAAACAGAAGTTTACACATGAACATCCACCCACTGCAGAAAGCACATGACCTGGTGTTTCAACTGTTACCAAAATAAACAACACCTTTTTGAACAGTAAACCGTAATAAAAATATTAAGAAACAGTACATAGCCAAGAAACCGTATTTTTCTTCTAACACCATGATAATATGACACTTTGATACGTTTAAGTGTGAAGGTTTCTGTCTCTTCTAGACCCAGAGATAACTGGACTAATAATGGAAACTGTATTAAGTTTTGCAAGTTTTACTTCTGCATCAGACATGTAAGAAGTCTGTTCAGTGGGGCACCTGGGTGGCTCAGTCGGCTGAGTGTCCAACTCCCGATTTCTGCTCACGTCTCAGGGTTGTGGCACAGGGCCCTGCGGCAGGCTCCACACTCAGCAGGGAGCCAGCCTGGGATTCTCTCCCTTTCCCTCTCCCCCTCGTCCCATTCAACCTCTCTCTAAATACATAAACAAACAAAATATTTTAAAAGTGAAGAAGAAACATGTCATCAGTAAACAACAGCAGGGAGGAAGGGAGAGGCCGCAAGGAAACACCAGAAGACAAGAGCGTCACCAACAGCCGCAAATTTCTAGGCATTCCTTCCTGCAATCTTCACTACTCGAGATGCTCAGTGCCTACAGTGCACAGACAAGGAAAAGGGGAGAGCAGATACCAACCAGGTTTGGGCAACTACAGCACAACCTAACACTTGGCTCTGCACACCTCTTTGTAGACCAGAAGGCATAAAGCAGAATAGGTCCATTTAGAGCCCCATCCCACCCCCCCACCCCCAAAAAAATCCTCCAAACATTCTCCTAACCTAGTAAATGACCCTGGATATAACTGGAGACAGAGAATCAGGCCACTCAGTTGTCCCACTTGACAAACAAAAGGTTGTTTCACTGAAACAAATGACCTGTGCTACCAGTCAGATTAGCCTGATGCACTACTGCGTGTTGGAAGCACGTGCGCAACGATGAATCTGAGAGCGGGACTCCGAGATGGCACCCTCCACCTCTGGCCATCGAGAGCAAAAGCGAGGTTTGTCCGCTGAGCATCACGCTATCAAGTCACACAGTGCAAGTTAACAAAACCCAGCATCACCATGAGGAGAGGCGAAGTCCAAGCACTTGGACCAAACCGTGTCCACGTAACTAGTAAACAAAGAATGATGGAGTCCAGGACCTCCTTTAAGCTCAGAGGACAACTATGGCCAAAAGGAGCTCAAAAACTTCATGGGTTATCAAGTCCTTAACGTTTTAGGCCAATTAGGGAGGCTGGCAGTACCTGACTCTTGGGCCCTAGTCTCACAGAACGTGCATGCCCTGCTCACTTAACAAAACGTCCTTTAGTATGAACGGTGACAGAACCAACAGCCGGCTCCCTACTCCCTACTTCATTCACCGAGGTCAACTTCTGCGTTTAAATGCTAAAGACCTCCCTCTTCATTATTCTTCCCATGAAGTTACATGTAGTCCATGTATGCGGGGGGATTTAGAGGCAGGACAACAGTGTATCTACAAGCCAAAGTCGTAGCCACAATCGCTCTCCCTGGACCGCTGACAACTTTCGCTTCATTCACTCTCTTAAGTATCAGGATGATTCTTTAAAATACAGTCTCGGAGCGCCTGGGTGGCTCAGGTCATAATCCCAGGATCCTGGAATCAAGCCCCACATCGGGCTCCTTGCTCAAGGGGGAGCCTGCTTCTCCCTCTCCCTCTCCCTCTGCTTGCCTGCATGCCGCTCCCCCGTTTGTGCTCTCTCACTATCTCTGTGTGTCAAATAAGTAAAATATACAGTCTCCACACACGAAAACCAAGAACCATCGCTGCAAAGTAACTGGCAAACAACAGAAATGCTTAAAAGCTAATGAAAACTCTGTATCTCAAAGAAAACCCACCACCAGCAGAAGCAAGCACTAAAACCTTCACTACTAAGCATTTTAAGTACAAACAAATTTCCACTCTACGAACTTCAACTGTCAAGAAAATTTTGACAGCAGTGAACCACCCACGAAGCAAAACTCTACTGCTGGCCTTCCTTTGGCTGAGAAGTCTCAAGCTGCCAGGGCTAATGCAAGCAGCGGACAGGCCTGGGATCCACGGTTACTCCCTGCCTGTGTATCTTCAGCTTTCCCAAGGAGGCAGGACGTACTGGCGGGCCAGTTCCCCTGGCAGCTAAGCACCAAACACAGCTGAAATACCACAGTAAGTCTTCTTCCAAAAGATTTTAAGTCGCTGTTAAATCCAGCGTGTCAAAACGTTTTTACGGAAGGAATACCTGTGTTCTCTACCCTCTGGTGGCCTCACACTGGTGACACAGAAGGGCACTCAAGGCTCCTTTCAGCACTTTTGGAGAACAAACATGCTTCCACTGAGACAAGTTACACTACATTCCCTCCAGCTATCTTACTCTCCCAGACTTACTAACCAATACTGTATTTTCCCATTACGGCGCGATGGAACTGTAACTTCTATTCCTCCTCGCCTCACCTCTAATGACAGGAGACGGTTCTGAGCAACAACCTGGGCCTGGAGCAGTCCTCTGAAGACTTAAGACTACGACCACTCTCACTCAGCCCCTCTGCGGGAACGAAAACAACCCGTTACCTATTCATTTATTGTCTGTCTTCTTCGTCCACTGGGTAAAGCCTCTATTTTACTGGCACCACAGCCACAGTGCCCGGCACACAGCAGGTCTTCAGTAAACAGCTGAGGAATTAATCTGTACCTGACACAATAGACGCTGGCAGGAAATGGCCCCATTCCGGTTATTTTTCTCACCGGCATTCTGGAACAATGCTACCCAGAGTTCTGGCCTCCCCTCCTCAAGAAACTGAGATGCTTCACACACGTGCACATCCATCCCTCTTCTCCTTGGTTTCTCCCCTTAAGAGCGGTCAGCAGTTCCAGGTTCTGAAGCCTCCCTACAGGATCTTCCTTCGGCAGAACTGCTCTCAACCAGCGGAAGCCATTAGTCTACACCGATGGTACAAACGACAATCCACAGCAAAACAGCTCTCTACATCACATCCAACTACAGGCAAAACCTCAGGTCACAAAGGGACGGTGTTGGACATTCATCTCCTAGCTGCTCTCTGTAGAGTCAGCTTGAGAAGATCTAATACATATGTGCGATCTCCCACAGGCTGCTCCCCTCACAACGGTAACGAGAACAGCAACAATTAACCATGAAGAAAATGTTCCCCAGTGGATGCACATTTGACCCTTAAAATAAGCAGACAGCCTTCATACTCCGTGAGGTGGCTGTGCAACCCAAACACGGTGGTGGTCTTTACAGGACTCCTCGGCTCGAAGTGGCTGAGTCACCGTAGATAATCCTCCACCCTTTGGTCTTCTTCAATCCTATTTGATTTTGAATAGATGCCTATTCCACAAACTAGCCTTTATCTATTTGGTTCGTCCAAAGTGAATGTACAATTTTAGGGGTCGATATTCATTGGACGGCATGCTGATTTCTTGAAAAGGTAAGGTAACACAACGCTAAAAACTCGGTGGTGTATCCACCTGACTTACTAAAAACCCAAGACCTGGGCAACACTATCAGGTCCCCTCCCTCCTGAGGAACTTTGTACTATCACTCGGCTATCATTCAATAAACCTTGCACTGCTGCGAACCAGATCAGACTTCTGATCTTCTTTAGATCAGAAGTCTTGCACCGGCATATGCTCAACATGAAACCCAACCAATGAACCCAGAATTTTCAAAGCACTAAAGGCTGACCTGAACCGTACTTTTCTGGTTTGGCCAAATGATACAACTCATACTACTTGGTTGCGAATACCTCCGTAGAGGCGATTCTACAAAATATACGTTAACTTACAGAAAGAAATTCTGACAGCAGTGAAATAGGTCCCATAACAAGATTCCACCAAACTAACAAGTCTATCATTTGAAAGGCAGTACGTGATTTCTGCCCGGTAAAGGCAGCCCCCATGTCTGAGTATTCCATGACGTTCCCCCAACCCCGAATACACCTACCGTCCCAGCCAGGATATCATGAGGGCAGCAGTCCAGAAGGTGACTCTTGCAGACACGGTCATCTGTAAACTTGACCCTCTGTCTGGTTTCGTCTCCTGAAATTCATTTGTGGTTTTAAATAAGACAATATTACCACGTTAAACACCAAAGCACATCTGGTACAACAATTCACCTGGATGGTTGGCAGACTACCAAATACAATGGAAGGCTGATCTAGAGGTATTTACAACTGGAGCGGGATACGGATGTTTTCTGATGCTAAATGTATCATGAAGAATCACACACTTAATGAGATCTGACTCCATCATTGTGCCAAAGAAGTCAAGGAATCTGAAGTAAGAGGCTGAGCACCAAAAGGCCGTTAACCCCACACGTACATGTGGGCAATGATACCAAAACCCACACTAATCAGAGGGCCATGAATCACCACATCTGACTTATGGCTGGTAGTGTCCACCAACAGAAGCTATGTATTACTCTGATCATTTTGCTATGGACAAATGCATAGGCAGTATTTTGCCCAAAATCACATGAAGAAGAAGGCTTTCCAACTCTACCACTGGCTGATAAATGATCTAGACTTAATCTTCCTATCCCCTTCGCCCCACCCTTAAAAAAGAAAGTTGGCACCTGGGAGTCACTTTTAACAAGACAATACCAAAGGAGGAAAAAAAAGGGGGGAGCTAGGTTAGTCAATACACACTGTGAGTTCCAACACATACTGTACCCATCTGCATTCTTCAAGACCTCAGCTGCAGAATTTTATGCCCGCTGTTGAAAAGTTTTAAAGGGAAAGTTTTCTTGCCCCACCTGCAGTAAGGAAGTCAGGGGAATGATACATAAAAGTAAAGGCAAAGTGGAACGTGACAAACTTTAAAGCTAATCTGTGTCTACACAGAGCTGTGTCATACGAGAAGAGTAGGAATATACTTCAGGATTCGCAAGCATCCAGGATTAATGTCGTGTCTCTTTACTGGAAATGTTTTCTTTCTAAACTACACTTTTAAAGTTATTCGTGAAAAAAAGCAAACACTTTTTTGTTATAACAGCTTAGAAATTGGTTGTGACTCACGGCTCGATGAACATGAGGCTTTTCTGCAACTCCCTTGCAGATTGATGTAGGCAGGCAAAGATACACTGAACCTTTATAAATAAAATAGAGGGGCCACAATTGTTCAGTTTGTATGAAATAAAAGTATGGGAAGCAATTCAAAAGCAACTCAATATACAAAGAACGCTAAAAAGCACTTATTCCCCTACGGAGTAGAGTGCAAAGAGTCCGCACAGCCCTGCGAGTGTGCCAGCGGGAACTACAGCTCCGTCCTCGGGCGGAAGAGAAAACACAGACCACGGCGGGCGCGCGGGCCGCGAAGGCGCGACCGCTCGCTCCCGAGACAACCACCGCGACCGCTCGGCCTCCCTACGCCGTCCCTGTCCGACCTGCACCTAACGACTGCAAGCGCTAGCTCAACACAGGGCTCCCGCGCGGCTGCGAGGGCCGGCCCGCTCGGCGCCGCGGGAACCCGCGCTGCACGAGCTCCACGGACGGCGGCGCCGGGCACCGCAGCAACGGCCGGGGCCGCGGGGCCGCGGGCCCGCCCGGCCCCCTCGGCTGGCACGGAGCGTCCTCCCCGCGGAGCCCCGCCGCCGCCGCCGCCGCCGCCGGCGATGTGCAGCCCACGCCGGCGCCCGCCCTTCGCCGACTCCGCGGCCGGCCCGGCGGCGCGGGGCCGCGGGCGGGGGGCGAGGCGCGGCGCCGGCCAGGGAGAAAGCCGCAGGACGGCCCGTGGGGCCGGGGCTGGAGCCCCACCGGCGACTCGGGCGCCGAGGCAGGAGCCGCCCGGGGCCCCGCCGCCAGCGAGGGAGAAGCCGGCCGCCGCCGCCTCCCGGGCGAGCCGGCTCAGACAAAGGCCCGGCGCCTGCGGTCGGCGCGCGGGGGAGGGGAGGGTGTCCGGCGCAGGCGCAGGCGCAGACGGTCGCGGCCCCCGCCTCAGGCCGCCCGGCGGCCTCGCCTCACTCCCGCCCCCACCCCTCGCCGGTCCGGCCGCTCCGACTCACCGTCCCGAGCCGTGCCCATGAGCTGGTCCAGCAGGGCCCGCATCTGCGCCTGGGCGGACATGGTGGCCGGCGAGGGCGGCAGGGACGGCGGCGACGACTCCTCTCAGAGCGGTGGGGGCGGCAGCGGCGGCGGCAGCGGCGACGAAAGCTGGTCGCGTCGGCCTCGAGCCCGCTCGGCTCCTTCCCGCCGCGGGGGACGCCGGGAGGAAGTGCGTCGGTGGGGGCGCTGCGCCTGCTGGGAAATGTAGTTTCTAGGTGGGGTGGGCGGAACAGGGACTGAAACTCCGCCCTGGAGGAGACCGGCCGAGAGGGTCCAACCAACCCTGATTTTGCTCTAGGTTCCGAGACCTTTCTATTCTACTGAGAACAAACTACGATAAAATAAAATAGCATAACATAAAATAATAAAATAAAATAAAATAAATAAAATAAAATAAATAGGGGCACCCGGGTGGCTCAGTGGGTTAAGCTTCTGCCTTCAGCTCAGGTCATGATCCCAGGATGCTGGGATCGAGTCCCGCCTGGGGCTCCCTGCTCAGCGGGAAGCCTGCTTCTCCCTCTCCCACTCCCCCTGCTGGTGATCCCTCGGTCATTCTCTGTCAAATAAATAAAATCTTAAAAAATAATAATGAATAAATGCAAACAAAAAATAAAGGCCCCTATGGGTTTGTTTTGGTGAAACTTGGCCTGGTTGTAGAATGTCACTGGAGAGTAAATGGCCACAGCTTTTCAACACAACGGAAAGGTGGAGACACCCGTCCCAGCAGACATGCCCGAGTTCCTCGAAGGACGTTGTCATCGAGAGCGTGCGGCACCGGGGCAGAAGCGGGGAGAGCGGGGAAGCACGGCCAGGTCGAAGATGCAGACGGCAGCGGCAGGGAAACCCCGCTTCCCCGTGCTTTTGCGGAAAGCCCCGGCTCGCTGGGACCCTTCCGCTGCGACGGACGGCACCGATCTGCCGCCGTCTGCTTGTGCAGTCCGGGCTCCGGTCCGGAAGGGTCGCTTCGCTTCTCTCGGGAGAGGGCCGCGGATTGCGCCCTTGCGGTAGGCCCTGGGCCCCGGGCAGCACGCGTTCCCGTCGAGGCACGCACACTTCCAGGAGGGAGGCCCGGAGCTCCGAGACCCCAGCCGCGAGGCGCTGGGGCCGTGGGGCCCCGGGAGAAACTCGCTAACGTACCCATAGGCCTGGAGCAGGGAGACCCTTTAAAGAGGGGCGAGGCACAGCTGCCTCTCCCGCCCTGTGAGCAGAGCACAGTCCCTTTTGTCCACCCGTCACGTGCGTTCCGCTGGGCCACGCGGGTCGGGCCTCCTCGTGTCTCCCTGGGGTGAAGGCTGTGGGGCCTCGTGCCGCGCATCACTAGGACGGTGGGGTGGTCAGCAGGCCGCCTGGTCTGGTCCAGGACACCGCGACAGCCCGCGCGTGCGCACCACTAACACAGACGCTCCCGCACACCCCGTTCTTCCCAACGTGGCAGGGGCCCTTGCGGAGGAGACTGAGCCGTCCCGCGGCCCGAGCACTGCCGAGAACCACCGGGAAGAACGGCCCGCGGCCTCCCTACGCCGCCCTCGGCCGAGGCCACGCCGACCCAGAAAGTGGGCGTTCGGACGGGGACCGCAACGGCCCCGGGGACACGTGCAGCGTATGAGGGCGGGAAGGGGCCCCCCGACCCCGCGCAGGGCCAGCCGACGGCCTCACTGCGGGCGCGCGCGCCGGAGGCCCCAGAGCCGCGGTGGCCGCCACACACGCCGCCGGCGCAGGCGGGACCCGGCGCGGAGCGCATCCACGGGCCCACGGCCGGAGGCGGCGCGGCGGGGGAGCGGCCGCGGCCAGCCCGGGGAGGCCGCACGAGGCCGCGGGGACCGCCCCCCGCGGAGCCCGCTCGCCCCCCCTCCCGCACGCTTCCGCCTCCGCCCCCGCCGACCGGAAGTGACGCTCGGGGGCGGGGCCGAGGCGCGGCGGCAGGTGCGTGAGCGCGGCCTCGTCCTCCTCGCGCGCGCTCGCGGCGGGGCTCGCGCGGGGCCCCACCTCTTCGCTCGCGGCCGCTCCTCTGCGCCTGGGCGGTCGGGCCGCGGGGCCACGGCCGCGCAGCGAGACCGCGCCCCCCGGTCGCCCGCCGCGCCGGCCCTCCAGCCCCCGCGCGTCGGCTCCGGCCCCGGTGCGCACCGACGGACGTGCCCGCTGGGCGCTTCCCGCCCGCGCCGGCTGCGCAGCAGGTAAGCCGGCCCCGCCGTCCGCGCCCCGAGCGGCCGCCCTGCTCCCCCGAGCGCCTGCAGCGCGGGGTGGTGCCCGCACGCGTGTGCGCGGGAAGGCGTTCGGGGCTCGCGTCCTGCCCCCGCGCTGCCTTCGGGGCGCGGAGCCCGCGGAGCACGCCGAGGCCGGCCGACGCCTGCCCGCGCGCCGCACGGACCGCCGACGGGGGAGCGCGGCGGAGCTGGGGCGGGCGCGCGGCGAGGCGGCTGTGCGGGAGCCCCGGCCCCTGGGAACTGACCGGCCGTGACCCGACGGAGAGTGACCTTGAGCGGACCGAGGAGCTACCCCTTGTTTGCAGCCACTTAACTGCAGCTCCCGCCCCAGGTCCGCAGACGCCCGGGGATGTCCGCCCGGGAGCTCGGCGGCCCGCTCCTCCCTGCCCGGGTACCGGCCGGCGAGGTCTCCGCCGCCAGCCCCGCGCTGCGGGCTCTCCTTCCCTCGCCGCGGTTCTCGGGAGCAGCTGGACCAGCTCGGCCGACTCAGCGAGCCCCGACGCCGCTGGGGGCCGGGCCCGCCCCGAGGTGCTGGGAGCAGCGCCGCGCGGGTCAGGATCCCTGTCCTCGGGGAGCTCCATTGCGGTGGGAGGTACAGAGAATAAGCGAAACACCGAGCCCGCGGGGCGCCTGGGCGGCCGGCCCGTGACTCGGCTGCCTCCGGCTCAGTCACGGTCTCAGGGCGCTGGGATCCAGCCGCGCGTCGCGCTCGTGTTCCGCCGCGAGCCTGCTTCTCCCTGTCCACCTCCCCCTGCTTGTGCTCCCTCTCTGACACCAGTCCTTTGGGTGTGCGTATGTAGACGGAGTATGCTGGAGACCGAGCACAGCGCAGGGGACGGTGAGACGCAAGCGATCGAGTATCGCGTGCGCACTTGTTCCTGCATTTTACCGGTTCTCTGGTCCTGGTTGCGCGGATTGGAGTGCTTTTGGCGTCAGGTGTTGAGAATCCACTAAAAGTAGCTCAGCCTCTTGGGGGGGTTCTGCTGGCTTTCATACGGGAAAGTTCATGGGACCGAGAATACCAGGGGCCGGTGGCTGAAACGCAGTCCTCAGGGCTTGGTAGGGGTGTGGGGAGGAGGTCTTGTTGGGCCTCCACCCTTCACACACCTCCTCTTGCCCGGCTTCTGGGTTGGCCTTTTCCCTTGGGTTCCTACCTCCGTCCTGCTGCCTGTTTAGTTACTGCTGCTGCATAAAACTCAACACCGAAACTCACAGGTTAGAGCGCCTGGGGGGCTCAGTGCATTAAACGTTTGCCTTTGGCGCAGGTCGTGATCCCTCGGGTGGGGGTGGGGGACTGATGGACTGAAACATCCTGCATTTATTACTTATTTGTTTCTTAGAGGTGGGAAGGGGCCAAGGGGGTGGGGAGAGAGTCCCAAGCAGGCTGTCCACCCAGCGTGGAGCCCAACGCAGGTCTTGACCTCACAGCCCGGAGGTCACGACCTGAGCCACAGTCAAGCATCAGACGCTTAACTGACTGAGCCACCAGGTGCCCCAAACATCCAACATTTATCATCTCCATTGCTGCCTGTCTGGAGTTCAGGGGTAGCTTGGTGAGGTGACTGTGGTTCAGAGACTGACCGGGTTCCAACCAAAACTTTGGCAGGGGCTGTGGTCATCTGAGGTCTGGACCGGCACTGTTAGGTCTGGTTCCAGATGGCACACTCACAGGACCAGAGACTGGAGGCCTCAGTTCCTGTGGACTGTTGGCAGGAGTCCTTATTTCCTTGCCTGGTGGGCCTTTCCGTGGGGCCTTCACGGGGTGGTGGTCTTCCTCGGAGTGAGTGATCAGAGGTGAGGGGGAGGAGAATGGAAGCCACAGTGCTTTTTGTGACCTGGCTTAGGAATTCTGATTCTGTGACTTCTGCAGAATTCTGTTTGTCAGCATTATTGGCAAATCAGAGATGTTTTAAACCGCCATTCCACTTTCCACTCCTGCGGGAGAAGAGTAGCCTGTTCCCTACAATTCCAGGTGAATTCTGGGCCTAATACTCATCTGGGGTCTAATCAGTTAGCTAGACCAGGGTAGGGAGCCTTCCCCTAAGTGGAGATGAGTCAGTCCCACCAGAACTACATTGGGCACGCAGGAAAGTGCACTTCCCCGAGGGAAGTTAAGGTGCTGGTCCTGGAGAGAATGGATGTCAGGGAGTCACAGTGACCCCTACAAGTGATTTATACCATTATTTAAAATCAGGTTTTAAAAGTCAGCTGCCTTTGCAAGCTGTAGATTTCAAAGCAACAGTTAATAAATCCATTAACAATTACTCTTCCAAGAAAACACGAGCAGAGCAAGATGTGGACATTTACTGAGACCTGTGAATGTGTTTATTTTACAGAAAAATGAAGGCAATTAAAGCAAGTGTAGGCCCTCAGGCCCCTCACAGTCTAGGGGTCGGTCTCAGCAGTGGCTCAGTGAGGACTGAGTGGAGTGATGGGGAGGTCAGGTAGAGTGGGTTCTGAAAGCACTTGGGGTTACTGGAGGAGGAAGGACCGAGAAACGGTGTGCACAGACCAGCAGTGTGACCGGGGAACAGATACGGGATGTAGGATTTGGACTGGAGGCGTCTGAGCTTTTGTTCTAAAGCCCTGAGGAATCATTCAGGGGTTGTAAGCAGGCGAAGGACATTTTCAGGAGATACTTGAGAAAGCTGTCTCCTGCAGCATCCAGGAAAGACAGTTGGAGGGGGCTGCACAAGCCCAGGTGAGAAGTTGGACCATCACCTAAAGCAGGGGGCTGACCTGCAGAGGGACACACGTTCGAACCCACAGCGTTTGTTGGATGTTTCAAAACATACTCTAATCTCACTCGAAACTGGTCTTTATACGCTTGATGAATTTTGGCCCCACTCTATAAAATCTTTAATGGCGCTTAGCTTGTTCGGATACGACGTCCAGAAAAAATAAGAGGAGTGCTGCTCCCGAAGGACGCCGGCGGCGCCGCCGCGGGCCCCTCAGGTGGACAGTTTCGTGAGCTCGGAGGTGGGGTGTGGGGCACAGCGCCGTCAGCCCCGGGTCGGTGACTGTCGAGCAGGCCGGTGGGCACACGGGGCTCCGGGCCTCTGCTGCTACAAGTCCTTCTTTTCTGTTGTTTGGGTGGGCGGCAAGGCAAGGTGAGCTCCCGAGGAGGGAGGAGACCCAGGAGGGGTGCCGTCGTCGTCTTGAGGGTATTTAAACATTTACGTGACAAGAGGTTGTAAACAAACAAGTGGTGATGACAAGTGGTCGGTGAAGCGCAGAAGCGAGGGACTAGGGCTGGTGCTTCGTCTCTTTACGGGCTCTTGCTGCCCCACCCCCACCCCCTTCCCTTAACGGAGGGACAAGAAGTGACGCTTCTTGTCGGGCACTGGCGTAGCAGCCGAGGGAAATAAAATCTGCCTTAGAGTTCGGGCAAGAGGCTGCTCTGTGCTGTTCTCTGGACAGACGCACGAGTGATTCTGTGTAGTAGTTACCTGCCCGATGTGCACGGATGGGCTTCAACCTGGGGGCGGCGGACCGCCCTCCGTCAGGCTCCCCTTTGCATCTTCGTGAAGGCAGCGGCCTGTGTGCCGAGGTCAGTGAGCGCCCACCGCGCGGCCTTCGTCCGGGAGCCACGACCTTCAGGTTTGTTCTCCTGGGACGGACAGCGAAGGCCCGTTCTTTGTCTTCAGATGACTTTCTTGGGGACAAGAGGAAACAGTCTCACCGGTAAACAACAGAGCACCGCGGCCGTGCTTGTCCGGCTTCTGCCCTGCTCGGCCAGAGGTCCGGGGCTGCCTGCTGGCACCTCCTGCGGGCTTCGGAAATGCCTCGAGTCGAACCGCCGTGGGAAGACTCGGCCGCTCCCGGCGCGACGCAGGGCTCCTCGTGCGACAGACATTCTTAAACCGTTGGCGCACCTGTCAGCGGGCTAGCGGCCGCAGTCCCTAAAGTCCGTGCAGATGTGGCCCCAAAGGACAGAGGACAGTGGCGCTCCGTCTGAAAATTCCCTGAAAAGAATGCTGTAAAAATCAAATTTTAAAAGTTAGGAAGGGATTTCTTATCAAAGTACCCAGCAGTGATCTTTTCTTTAAAAAAAAAAAAAAAAGATCGCGCTTTAGTTTAAAAAATTAGACCCCCTGCTTCCATAATGTAGGTAGAATCGCCAGTTACGGGTCCTGCCAGTTTTCTTTCTGCCCTTGCCAGAAC
This sequence comes from Martes martes, assembly GCF_963455335.1. Taxonomy (NCBI): domain Eukaryota; kingdom Metazoa; phylum Chordata; class Mammalia; order Carnivora; family Mustelidae; genus Martes; species Martes martes. The sequence goes on along the minus strand of NC_137906.1, from coordinate 40,975,144 downwards.
TTTTGTACTTTCTTAGTCCATTAACAATTAGAATGACACTTTTCTAATTTATATTTTCTGTTGTCTCTGACTCAGCAAAGCGCTCTTGGAGAAAGCCTGGGAGAGACAGGCAGTGCATCTTCTGCAGACGCCGTAGCGATCTTGTCCCCTTGAAATGTCGACCACCTGCCTCAGCGTGTTCCCTTTGATCCTTCCCCAGGACTGGCGTTTCCTCCCTTCCGCGCGGAGGGCTGCTGTGGCCTTGAGCGGGCGCACCCACGGCGGCTGGGCACCAGCTTGCCCGGGAATCATGCCCGCCGGCCACGGGCCGCTGTCCCTCCAGGCATCCTTAGGGTCCCGTCTTTCATGCATTTTCTTTCTCATCTGCCACATTTCTCTCCGTTTCTTTGCTTTTTGACATTAAGTTAAAAAGTGGACGTTTCGTTTTACCACTGATGACTCGGAATCAATAGGAGAACATCCCAGTGACTGTCTCAGCGCCCTGTGACCCCGGGTCTGCTTCCGTCCTGGCGGCCCCAGCTGTGGGAACTGGCCGGAAAGGGCGTTGCACGAGAGCCTCTTTACCTCAAGTCTTTTCACGTCTTACGGCGTAACCGCTTTGACGTCCGGTGAGAGGTTCTTCGTTCCATCTTGGTAGCTGGAAAGTGCTCATTTACTGCCGCGCACGGAATCCAGATCGTTTCCCTTTCGGAGTTACTGACTGGTGTTACTAGGACTCCTCTCCTGCTTCTCACGTTTCGTGTCACGGACACGCAGGCGAGCCTCGTGTCCCCGGGTGGGGCTCGGAGAAGCCTCTGGTACGTGGGTGCGCGTGACCCACACTCTGGGTCTTTCCTGCGCTAGCCGAGGACGGCTAATGCCTAAGCACACCCGATGTCCGGGTTAGGGTTTCAGATGTTTCATGGTCCTCTTAGAGGCAAAATACCTTTTACGTTCCTCTCATTCCCTCTTTAAGGGAAAAAGTTAGAATGTGAAACCAAAGGGGGAAATCAACCAGCCACTCCTAGACCTTCAGGTTTACTTTGGGGAGGAATCTCGGATGCTGAGTTCTCAGCCTCTCGGTGGGCCGGGTCGGCACGTGGTACCAATGGCCTTACTGGGTCGTGAGCCAGGCGCCCCACGGTGCCCGGGAGTCCTCGCCAGGAGGGTGAGGTCTGCCCCTGGGGGGACAGTTTCGGGCTGTCCTGGGCACAGACTTCCACCCAGCACCGCCCCCCATGCTCTGAGAGCCCTGCCCGACCCCGCTTCTGAGGACGGCCCTGGTGAGTCCGGAACACCCCCCACCCTCCACTTCTAGCCCAGGATAATTTCACTTCCCATTCCCAGACCGCCCCGCAGAGGATCACTGTGCTCACCCTGCAGTTTCGCGTCAGGTGAGAAGTGTTCCGTAGGCAGTAGGGCAAAGCTGAAAAAGCCAGGGGTGAACTTCATCTGGAAAGACCTCTTGGTGTCCGTTCCGTGGAAGGTTTTCTCGTTTGGCCCCAGAAAGAGCCCTGAGAAACCCAAGTCAGTCGTGGGAGAGTCAAAAGTACTGACCCTGGGCGCTTGCTCAGGAGTCCTGTTACGTTAACAATAGGACTGAGGAAACTTAGCTTGTTCGGGGTTCTGTTTTTGTTTGTTTTAAGATTTTGTTCATGTGAGGGGCGCCTGGGTGGCTCAGTGGGTTGAGCCTCTGCCCTCAGCTCAGGTCATGATCTCAGGGTCCTGGGATCGAGCCCTGCATTGGGCTCTCTGCTCAGCAGGGAGTCTGCTTCCCCCAGCCCTCGCTCTGCCTGCCTCTCTGCCTACTTGTGATCTCTGTCTGTCAAAAAATAAATAAAATCTTTAAAAAAAAAAAAAGATTTTGTTCATTTGAGAGAGGAAGCACAAGCAGGGGTGAAGGGCAGAGGGAGAAGCAGACTCCCCGCTGAGTAGGGAGCCCGACTTGAGGCTTGGTCCCAGGACCAGGGATCATGACCCCAGCCCAAGGCAGACGCCCAGCAAGGGAGCCACCCAGGCGCCCCAATGGCGGTGTCCTTCGACATCATGACCTGCCGTTTGCTTTGTGCCCTGGGTGTTCCACAGTATCGGTAAAAGGCGGCTATGCCCGAAGAACTGAAGTATCTTTCCCGCGGTGGGAAGGGAAATGATTGCTAGGTGTGGTTTTCAGAAAGCTGGTCGTTATTTTGAAATAGAGAATTGTAGCCCCCGGGTTTGGCTGTTCTTGCAAAATGACTTCAAGTGACCACAGAGCTCCATTGTCGTTGATATTCTGCCCAAAAAACGGGCAAAACAAAGCACACAGAGTTCCTGCCTTCGGAACAAAAGAGCTTCACACCGCAGGAGCGGGAGCGGAAGCCTCACCCAGGGCCGCCTGGGGGAAGCTGCTTCTTCCCCCCAGCTCGCTCGGGGCTCCGAGCCACACCCTCTTGCCAGAGGTTTCCCTTTTCTCCTGTTTTCAGCTGTTTATTTTGAACTAATTATAGACTCTCGAGATGTTAAAGAAATTGTGTGGAGCTGTCCCCCCGCCGCTCAGATGTCCTCCGTAGCCGTACACGTTCTCAGAAGCAGGAAGTCGGCCTTGGCACGGACAGCCCACCCTCCCATCTCCCCGGTTCCTACCTGCCCTTGTTTGTACGTGGGTCTCCTTCGATGAGATTTTATCTAAAAATCTCGGGAGGTATCTGCCGTCCGCAGTGCGACCAGACTGATCAGATACACCGCTGACACACACACACACACACACACACACACACACACACACACACACACACCCCACCCCCACCGCGGGATCCCCGTGCCCTTCCTCCCTGCCCTCCCCCACCCCTTACTGCCGCCCCTCCCCCACGTCCTGCACCCGCCCCGCCCACCCCAGACCCAGCCCAGTCCGGGTTCTAGAGAGAGCTGCTGGAGGTGCCTTGCTGTCCCTTCCCAGGGAGTCGATGGTTACTTTCACCGGGACAAAGTCTTGGAATTCTATTAATGATTAAAAAAATAAGAAGAAGAAAGAAATTAAGAGTAATTGAAGGGAGCCAGTGGTTCCTACAGAAACACTCAGGGACAGTTCACTCCTGCAGAGATGGGCCGGCGCCGGAAGTCGGCATTCGGGTTCGGCCTCTAGTCCTCAGGCCGCAGGGTCGCGGCGGCCTGGGTCCCCACGTCACTCTGCACGGGACCCCCTCCCAGAGAGGCCGGTTCTTCCGGAGGCCGTCGAGGCTGCCCCTGTCTCTTCTGCGCGGCCCGTCCTACGCCCCCCGTCCCGTACGAAGCCTTTTGAACGTTCAAAGATGTTACAGAGAAGAACTTAATACCTTACTTCTCAGAATTGCTTATTCTTGACCCCAATGTGAAAACAGCGCTGAGGCCAGACTTTGCCCGCGGTGGACCGCGGCCTTCGGTGCTGCTCGCCGTGGACCCTGTGTCTTGAGGAAACTGGGCAGCCCCAGCAGCAGGACGTGGAAACCCCGATGCTAACACTTTCATGGTCTTTCTCTACCTTCGGGATGGCGTTTGCTTTCTTTCCGTAGGACTTGGGCTGTGTGTCTGCTGCCGTCTCCAGACTTCTCTGGAGCGTGGGGTGAAGGTATGGGGGAGGGAAGGGGTACCGGCCGCACCTGGAAAGCCCCGCCTGAGGATACAGGGTTGTTGGGGAGCCCACAGCTGGGGGTGCCCAGCCTGTCCTGGGAGGAGCCCCCTGGAGAGGCCGTGGGGAGTGAGGCAGGGTCTAGGGGCCCGGGAGCCTTGTCCAAGGTGCTTGCTCCTGTGGGGGTGGTCTCTGTTGTGGTCTTGGCCACCCAGTGTCCCTGGTGTGGTTCTCATCAGTCTGGATACTGTCCAGTCTCTTCCAGCAAAATCCCTTTCTACCTAATCTCTTGGGCAAGCAGGCACTTTGCAGACAGGCCAGGTTGGTAATATGGACAAGGTGCTCCAGATACGGGGTGAGCCTCCAGGCCCAGCCACTCCCCTGGACTGTGCCCTTCTCATGACTTAGATTAGGGGGGAAATCAGTGTCCCTCAACTCTGATGTCTCTACCCCCACCCCCCAGATAGCTAGAAATGTTGACTGGCTTTGGGTCACATTTGGTTAGAAAAATCAGAAAAGTCTTCGTAAATCAGATCCATGTGCTGGGGGCTGTGAAAGGGAGGGATGTTCTAGGCTGACTGCGCTCCGGGAAGGTGTTAGGGTTAGGCTTTCCCGGGCCACTGGAGGCTCTGTCCACCACGGGAGCCGCACGGTAAGTGAAGGGGGAGAAAGCACCCGATGAGGCTTCTCCGCAGCCGCTCTCCAGACACCGCAAGACTCCGTGTTGGAAAGGGGTGAGGTTTGGCAGCGCACAGTCTGGGTGGGGATGGTTCTGGGACAGCAGGTCTCCACTGGGACGGGCGACAGGGGACGTGTTCCCGCTTCTCTGGGCCGCAGGCCATGGGCAGCGGTCCCTCCAGACCTCACTCACGCAGCATATCCGCAGATGACCTGTGAAGCTCCGCGGGGCGCCGGCGTGGCTCTTGGGCTCGGGGCCTGATCCCGGGGTCCCGAGTCCCTGCGTCGGGCGCCCCGCTGCATGGGGAGTCTGCCTCTGCCGCTCCCCCATTGGTGCGTGTGCTCTCTTAATTAATTTTAAAATTAAAAATTTTTTAATCATTTCATTGAGTACTTTAATCAACTCACTTCTATTTTTATTTATTTATTTATTTGAGAGGGAGAGAGGGCAAGCGGGGTGGGGGAGAGGGGCACAGGAAAAGGGAGGAGAGTCTGTCCCTTTAAGATTGTATGTATGTATTTATTTATTTATTTATTTTGGAGCGAGAGCGCGTCCACCTGAGCAGGAGAGAGCGAGAGTCCCAAGCACTCTCCACACTCCTCCCGGAGCCTGAGATCATCGAGCGGGGCTCGATGCCAGGACCCTGAGATCATGACCTGAGCTAAAATCCAGGGCTTGGCTGCTCAAGCCCCGAGCCCCCCAGATGCCCCTCACGGCTTCTGTGTAAATACGCACACGCTGGAGCCGCCAGGGAAGAAGCGGAGCACACCGCACAGCTGGAGCTTGGCCAAAGCCGGCGTCTGACCGCGGCGTCCCTGCGACCCGGGCTGGGGCTCACACGGGCGCCGCCGCCGCTCCAGGAAGCCACAGTCATGGCTGCGGATACCCCTGGCTCGGGAAAAGACATGAACTTACAGGTTCGGGAACCGGAGCAAACAAGGAAGCTTCTGAGAACTAAAGACAAAGACAAACACATAAAGGCATCGGGAGAGACACTGACCTCTTGACCGCGTCGGGGGAAGAACCGTCCCAGTGGAGACCAGGGAGCCCGGAGGCGGGGAGGAAGCCTGGCCGAGCCCCGGATCCCACCGGCGGTGTTAGGATTCCGCGGGAACAGTGGAGAAACACAGACATTATCACAGGGAAGAAAATCAGTTTGTTGCCCCAGACCTGTTCTAAAAGAATGGAATAAGTTCTGGAAGTAGAAAGGAAGTGGGACAAGAAAGGGTCTTGGAATGTCAGGAAGAAAAAAGACGAGGCGCCTGGGGGGCTCGGGTTGAGCCTCTGCCTTCGGCTCAGGTCATGATCCCGGGGTCCTGGGATCGAGCCCCGCATCGGGCTCTCTGCTCCGCGGGGAGCCTGCTTCCCTTCCTCTCTCTCTCTGCCTGCCTCTCTGCCTACTTGTGATCTCTGTCAAATAAATAGATAAAATCTTAAAAAAAAACTGTTCACTTAGGCAGTGCCTAAATTATCTCGTAAACCACCAGTGGTATAGGAACGGCTCCGGGAAACCCCCTTCTAGCGGCCGCTCCTGGGGTGGGAGCCCACCAGACCTCACCAGACGGCTGTCAGGGAAGCTTCACACAAAGAGCCTGTGCTGCTCAGAGAAGTTCCCGTTCTCAGACTGTCACACACGGACCCTAACGCTTGGGCAGCTCTGGACCCGAAGCGGGTCCTCACCAGGAAAGAGGAGGCCAGTCTCCCGGTGTGTGGAGAGCAGAGGCAGCTCCGGCTGCGGTGAGGAAGATGAAGACGGACAGAAAGGGGGACACGGAGCCCGGCGCTCCGCGGACATTGCCGGTGACGTTCCCGACACCTGCCGGCGACGCCCGGGGCCCGCCCCGGCTCCACGGGACCCCGCCCTTACCGACGAGTGTGGAAGGCCGCAGGGCCGCACGGGACCCGCTCCCAAGCCCAGCTCCAGGGCCAGCTCGCTTCCGCTGAGACCATCGGGACGTGTAGTTCGGGTTCTTTTCTTTTGGTGCTAATAATCTTCCCCTTGTTGTAGACGCCCGCATTGGTTTTATGTCTGTCTTTGGCGACGTGCTCAACACTGGAATTGTGCTCCTTTCCCTGACCTCTGACGTCGGCGCGGGACGTGTTTACTCGGAGGGAGAGGCAGGCGCGGAAGGAGCCCTCCGTAACGGACCCCCTTCTCCGTATGTTTGCCTGCTGGGTTTCCTACCGGAAGAGCAGTTGACAAGGTTATAAATGAAACGGTGAGCTCTTAGGGCCCCAAAGTATAGACCGGTTCTGCGGCGTGACGGGGTGTCCGTGTGACTGGGAACTCGCACGGCGCTGACCCCTTTCGCAGGACGCCCCGTCGCTCACCGGCGGCCGTCAGACCAGTTCTGCTGGCGCCAGAGCCCTCCGTGCCCTCGCTTAGAGATGCCACGTGTTGGGACGCCAGCTGGCTCCGTCGTCCGCCTTCAGCTCTGTTCGCGACCTCGGGGTCCTGGGGTCGAGACCCGCGTCGGGCTCCCTGCTCGGCGGGAAACCTGCTTCTCCGTCTGCCACTCCCCCTGCTGTGCGTTCTCTCTCTGCCAAATAAATAAATAAATAAATGTTACTTTTTTTTTTTTTTTTTTTTCTATTTGAGATTATTTGAGAGGGAGTGAGAAGGAGTGTGAGCTGGTGTTGCACGGGCCCCGTCGTGCTCCTTCCACCACGTGGTTCTGGGAAATGGGGCCCGTGGCTGGGTGTGAGCGGGGGCCGTCACGTTGAGCGGAGCCCCCCGTTCGCGCGCAGATGGCCTTTGGGTGCCTTCCCGCTGTCCCCTGGTAGTCACTGTGCTTTCGACAGATGGGGGCAGCCGCAGCGCAGACACCGTGAGTTTCCTGCCCAGCGTCTGAAAAAGAACTTGAAACAGCTTTATTATTATTATTATTATTTTATTTCTTTTCAGCACAACAGTATTCATTGTTTTTGCACCACACCCAGTGCTCCATGCCATCCGTGCCCTCCATAATGCCCACCACCAGGCTCACCCAACCTCCCACCCCGCTCCTCTCCAAAACCCTCAGTTAGTTCCTCAGAGTCCACAGTCTCTCATGGTTCCTCTCTCCCTGCGATTTCCCCCAACTCCCTTCTCTCCATCTCCCCATGTCCTCCGTGTTATTCCTTATGCTCCAAAAATAAGCAAAACCATATGGTAATTGACTCTCTCTGCTTGACTTATCTCATTGAGCATAATCTCTTCCAGTCCCATCCACGTTGATACAAAAGTTGGGTATTCATCCTTTCTGATGGAGGCATCATAGTCCGTAGTGTATATGGACCACATCTTCCTTATCCATTCGTCCGTTGAAGGGCATCTCCGTTCTTTCCACAGTTTGGCAACTGTGGCCATTGCTGCTATGAACATTGGGGTACAGATGGCCCTTCTTCTCACTCCATCTGTATCTTTGGGGTAAATACCCAGTCGTGCAATTGCAGGGTCCTAGGGAAGCTCTATTTTTAATTTCTTGAAGAATCTCCACACTGTTCTTCAAAGTGGCTGCACCAACTTGCATTCCCACCAACAGTCTGAAAAAGAACTTGAAACATAGAGCTTTCTTTAAAATAAAGATCTTGGGGCGCCTGGGTGACTCAGTGGGTTAAGCCTCTGCCTTCGACTCAGGTCATGATCTCGGGGTCCTGGGATCGAGTCCCGCATCGGGCTCTCTGCTCAGCGGGGAGCCTGCTTCCCTCTCTCTCTGCCTGCTTGTGATTTGTCTGTCAAATAAATAACATCTTAAAAATAAGAAAAGAAAGATCTTATTTGTTTGTTGGAGAGAGAAAGAGCGAGCGCATGTGTGAGGCGGGGGCAGAGTCCCTGCTGAGCGAGGCGCCCGGGGCGGCTGGGTCCCACAACCTGCACGAGTGAGCCGCCCCGGCACCCAAGAAAGAGCTTTTAAGGTGAACAACGTTGCATTCCGACTCTCTCCGTTTCCCCGCCTCTGCCAGAGGAACGCACGTGTTCTCAATGCGCCTGACACCCTCTCCTTGGGGACGCGGTTTCAGGTCGCCGACGGAGCAGCCGGCCCGCTGGTGGAGCCCGACCCCAGCTTCGCTACGGTTCTTCCCTCAGTTGCTGGTCCAGACGTCCTCGCCCCGGCTCCCCACCACCCGTCAGGTGCTTGGGTTTAATGAGGTCCCTGGGCACGGGTCACGGTTTGATCTCCTGCGTCCAGCGCCTTACCGTGGACGGGACTTTTCTGACTTCGCAGACACGGGGCTCCATCCCACGACCCTGAGATCATGACCTTGAGCCAAAATCAAGAGGTGGGCGCTCAACCCACCGAGCACCCCAGAAGGCTACACACGGTCTTCAGATGAATCTTTTTTATTTTTTTATTTTTTTAAGAATTTATTTATTTGTCAGAGAGAGAGAGCGCGGAGCACAGGCAGACAGAGTGGCAGGCAGAGGCTGAGGGAGAAGCAGGCTCCCGGCTGAGGGACTCGATCCCAGGACGGTGGGATCATGACCTGAGCCGAAGGCAGCTGTTTAACCAACTGAGCCACCCAGGCGTCCCTCAGATGAATCCTTTTAACTAAATCCTTAGGGAAGAAGAGTTGAAGTGAGGAAGTGACGAGTTGATAGGGAAAAGCAGCCTCTCGTCTCCTTGCGTCCTCCTTAACCCGTCCTTGGGGGGCCGCTCTGAGCCGCCGGCCTCTTCCTCGGGTTCTCGCCCCCCGTCTGGTCCCTGGCGTGTCCTCGTTCCCCGAGTCATGAGCTGTGGACCTTCTTTTCGGGTGGACAAGGGTTACGACTCACTCAGACCCACACAGTCCCTGCCATTCTCGCGACGGAACTTGTGTTCGTTGGGACACTGGCTTGGCTGTTCTAAAAGGACCTGGATACGCAGTATCTCGCCTCACGTGAGGCAGACAGCCCCGTCTTTCTCGTGTAGTAAGGAACCCAAGGAGGGGCGGTGGTCTCGGCTGCCAGGGAGGGACCCAGGCGCTTGCTGTCCTGTGGCCTGGCCGTCCGCGGAAGCCTTCCCTGCCTCGTTTTCCAAGGCGCTGCCTCCAGCTTGGCTCCGCATCCCTGCGCTGCGCCCGGCCGGCCGGAGGCAGGGCTCCCGGCAGCGTTCACACCGGGCCCGTCCCCCCACCGCCCACCTCCTCCGCGGCCGTCCAGCGCGTCTCAGCTCACGGGGGACGTTCCGCTGGCGTTTGAGCGCTCGGGCCGCGGGCTGCTCCGAGTGGTTCCTATGAATGTGCGCCTGCGGTCCTTCAAGTGGATCCTGATTTCCTTCCCCCAGTCAGGAAGTGGGGGCCCCGGTCAAGGCCAGGGGTCCGCCTCATTTCACACAGCGGGCACAGGGCAGGGCAGGGACGCCAGAGCCGGCCTTCACCTGTGACAGAGGCCCGTGATCCTCTGGGGGGTCCCCGTGAGGCGATGGCTTGGGCGTGTCCAGACTGTGGCGGGGGAGCTTAGTTAATGTTTCACGGCGGCCCGCCCGGCCCTGCCCTGTGCTCCCTTGGCCGGTCCCCGTCGGCGGGCAGGAGGCACTGGGGTTAAGGGCGCGCGTGTCCCCAGCCTGCCCGCCCCACAAGCAGCTGGCCAGTCACAGAGGGGCCTCCTTGGGCGGCGTCCGTGACGCCGTACGTTGACTGAGCGTGAGCGTCTCCTTCCTGGGCTGAGGGTCGCGGGCGTGGCTGCGTCCAGGCGGGGAGCCCGGGAGCGGCAGAGCCCTGCAAGGCTGTCGGGGCGGCCGCCGTGTGACTGTCCCTGTTTTCTTGACGCAGTGACCGGGAGTGCAGCTCTGGGATGTGCACGTGAGGATGGACAGCAAGGACCTTGAAGCCGAAATCCACCCCTTGAAGAACGAAGACAAGAAACTGCAGGCGAACGTGGGGAACCCAGCAACGACGGAGGAGAGCTCGAAAGGCTCTCCCCGGCAGCCCCGCCTGTCCCGCTGCCGCACGGCGGCCTTCTTCCTTTCCCTGTTTGTCTGCCTCTTCGTCGTGTTCGTGGTCTCCTTCATCATCCCGTGTCCGGACCGGCCTGCGTCCCAGGGGGTGTGGAGGGTCGACTACAATGCAGCAGGTGTGCCCAGGCCCCCGTCCCCGCGTCTGGGGGGGTCGTGACCGAGACGCGGCCCCATGTGGCTGCCGAGGGCGCGTCCACGGTCTCGGGACGTCGGGGAGCTGCCGGGCAGCGTCTCAGGGCGAGCGGGAGCACAGTGGCCTGCTTTGCGTTTTAGGAAGGATGGGCTGTGCCCATAAAGGGATGGGGCTCATTTCGTTCTGTTTGGGGATTTTTAGAGGTTAATAAAGCAGAGCGGCTGGAGGGCTGGGGAATGGGAGGGCTGTGGCGGGCCGTGAGGACCGCAGGCCGCCTCGTCTGGTCCCCTCGAGTGCCGGCGCAGCGGGACGAGCAGACCTGTTTGTCCCCCTGAGATCGGCTTGCAAAGCCACCGAGTCGGCCTCTGTCTGGACGCTTGTCATCCTAGAGTGGGATCGCCGGCGCCTTTCATATGCCGGCGGGCGGGTCGTGCCGTGAAGGGCCTTTCTTGTTTAAGCCTTACTGTCACTTTGGTTCAGAACTCGACGCTTCATTTTGAGAGAGGAATGATGGATGTTTCTGTGTGTATTGCTTGCAGCTTTTATTGACTCGGTATGTCAAAATTCTCACTTGTTTTAGGTGTATGATTCGATGATTTTTAGTCCATTTGTGGAGCGGCCCAGTCCGTTGGAGACGGTCGCCATCGTCTCGGCCACCTGCTGCCTTCTGCCTCCAGTCTTGCCTTTGGTGGACACGTCACATAAAGGGAAAGATGTGACGTGGCTCCTTGAGTCCGGCTTCTCTCACCGGGATGGGTCTGTCGGGGACAGCGTGTCCCCTGGTTCTCTCTGGGGCTGAGCAGCCTTCCTCCCTGGAGTTCATGCAGCCGCGGGCTGCCAGGGTTGTGTGGGGACGTAGAAGGAAGAGCTCTCACCGTCTCATTTTCCGGATCTCTCCGCTCATTTTCCCACTCGTCCCCCGACTGTTGTCTGCTGCTCCCTGTGTCCCCGCCTGCATCTGGCTTCAGAGCTGGCCTTCCCTGTCTGCCTGGGAGGTCACTGTCCGCCTGGACATCTGGCTGCCAGTCCCGTCCTCCGCCTCGGGCGGGGAGGCCGCCGGCCTCTGCCCTGCCCCCGGTGTAGCGCCCCGCCGTGGGGGCGAGAACGGCAGGAACCGTAGACGCAGGATGTCGCCCGTCCCGACCCGCCGCTTGGTCTCTCTCCCTCTGTGCTGCGCCTGGGGTCTGCGCCCGGAGTCCTGACCGGGCTGCTTCTGACGGCGGCGTCTCGTGTTGCTGTTTCAAGGGCGAGGACTTACCGCGCTCTCCCCTCCGTGATTCTGCAAGCCCCGTGTCTGGTGTTTGAGTTCCAGTTTAAATCCTAGTGAGACGGACTTTGTGGACGTTGAATTAAAAAGCGTAATTCACTGGCCTCGGTGCGCGGACAGCACTTTGTAGCCGTCACCGCTGTCTCTGAACCGTCGCAAACCCCCTCCTCCCGACCCCCCAGCCTCTGGTCCACGCTCGTCTGAGCCGGCCGATTCCAGGGGCTCCGCACAAGCGGGCCCCCGGAAGACTTGCCCTGTGTGTCGGCCGGTTTCGACCGCGTTCCTCCGCGCCTGGCACGCGCCCGGGCCTCCTTCCTCTCTGCGGGGCAGCAGCCGTGTTGTGCGTGGACTGCCCTCTGGAGATGCGTCTCTCTGTCCGTGGACACTAGGCTTGTTTCCGCTTTTTGGCACCCGCGCACGATGCTGTGAACTGGCCGTCGGGGCCCGAGTCCCTTCTTCCAGTATCTGTGGGTGGAGGAGTACGAGGTCGTGTCTCGTTACTGGTTTGACTTGCGTTTCCCTAATGGATGGTGGCGTTGAGCGTCTTTTCATGATTCTTTGTGTCTTTGTAGGAGAAACGCCTCTCCGGGTCCTTGGCCACTGTTTGCCTCGGGCTGTGTTTGTGGCGGAGCGGTTAGGCCTTCTCTCCGCCCGGGTCGTTCCTACTCGGACACCGGGTTTGCAGACGTCCTCTCCCGCTCTGTGGGGCGCCTCTTCGCTCTCTGGACAGTGTCCTTTGATGCACAAAGGCTTTAAATTTGGAGGGACTCCAGTCGACCCATGTTTCCTTTGATGGCCTTGCCTTTGGTGTCACGTCCAAGAAGTCCTTACTAAATCCAACGTCATGAGGATTTTTGTCTCTGTTTGCTTCTAGGGAGATCTTAAGTTCGGGTCTTTGATCCACTGGGAGTTCATTCCTGTTTTGCTTTTTAAAGATTTTGTCTGTTTTAGAGATAGAGGAGGAGCGGAGGGGGAGGGACGTTGAACCGACCGAGCCTCCCAGGCGCCCCCTCGTTGGTTTTGTATCGGGGGGGTCCAGCTTCACCCTACGGTGCTTGATCGTCGGACTTGGAGTTTATCCTTTGAGTCCTTGAAGGAAAGGGAGAAGCCGACCCCTACGAGCGTGAGCGTGCAGACTCCCAGCGCCCAGACCGGTGGGGGGGCCCCTTCCTGAAGAGAAGGTGTGCGGAGCGTGTGTTTTTCCCCCCGGCGACCTGCTCGGTCCTGCCGCCCGCCGTGTTCACGGGGCAGCAGGGCGCGGAGCAGCGGTCGGGAGCTGTGGGCGCCCACCCTCGGGGAGCCCCGGCGGATGGGTCCGGCGTGGCCCGAGGAGAACACTCTGCTGTTTTCTCTTCCAGTCACCTACGATTTTCTGGCCACAGAAGACATCAACAGGGACAGGATCCAGGATGTTCTCTTTCTTTATAAAAACACCAACGGCTCCAACAATTTCAACTTGTCCTGCACGGACGAAGGTAACTTTGCTTTTACCTGAGGAAGGAGGAACTTGCTGTAGGCGGAGGGGTTCTCTCCCTCTGCCGTCTCTGGGGACGCGGTTGGGGGAATTTTGGGAAACGGGCACGTTGCCCCTCCTTCCCGGGAGGACTAGAAAGAAATGGGGGCAGGCCATGGTCCCAGCACCCGGGCGCCCCCCCTGCCCCGCAACAGCTCCCGACGCCGTGGGGCCAGCCGGGGGTCCCCACGGGGCCAGTGGTCCGGGCTGGGCCTGGGAGCGGGGGTCGGGAGGGGCTGGCGAGCCCCACAGGGCTGGGTCTCTCCCCTCCAGGCTTTTCCTCCCCCTGTACCTTTGTGGCCGCCGTGTCCGGGGCCAACGGCAGCGTGCTGTGGGAGAGGCCCGCGGCCCAGGATGGAGCCCTTGTGCAGTGCTCCGTCCCCCAGCTGCAGGGCGGCCGGACGTCCTCTGCCTGCATCCTCGTGGGCAGACCCGGCTCCTTTGTTGCCGTGGACTTGTTCACAGGTAGGCGGAGTCCCCCGGGAGCTCCCACGCCAGGAAGCTTGTGTTCTTGGGACCGGCGGACACGGTGGGGAAGAGGTTCCGGGGATCGGAGGGAGGGGTGCCACCTCCTGGCAGTGCCCACCCCCCCGCCGTCTTGTCACCACCCAGCTCCGTTGTGCTTGGGGGCCGGCAGACGGGGGTGGGGGTGGGGGTGGGGAGCCCCAGACCACACCAGGGGCTTAAAGAGTTCTGTGCCTTGACGCCAGGCGTGGTGATTACCAGCATGTCCCTTACCAGTCATGCTTTTAAGATTAGAGGGGAAAGTAAAGGACAGGCTGGAGACATCTGAAGGAGAGGCATCCGCATTAGAAGGGGTGCGGGCAAGGTTGTGTCTGGGTCAGAAAGAAGCTGTTACGCCCGGGCTGCTGTTCCGGGTGTGAGCTGGGAGCACGCACCTTCCTTTTCACCTTCCGTGTGCGGGACCCACCCGGGGCCTCCCTTGAGGCCGAAGGGCCCCCTGTGACTCCAGTAACAGTCAGGGGTCCTGAGGGGCTCGGGCAGTGTCGCGTTCAGGCTGGGGGTCCGTGTTGGCCCCGAGGTGTCGTAGAGCCGAACGGGAGAAGCACACCAGGAAGGTGGAGCTTCGTGGTTCCAGAGGCGACAGGTGTCACGCCTCTGCGTGTGACAACGCTGTTCGACGCCCAGTGCTGGGCACCTGCGCTGGGCTCTGGCCTCCCGCCGGCGGGCACGCCGTCGGCAGCCCACACCGGAGGGACCCGGCGCCAGCACCTGGTGACGCCGTGCTTGGTTTCAGGGGCGACCCTGTGGAGGCACCCCAGCAGGTTTGGAAGGAACACGTCCGTCCTGAGCTCTTTACTCCAGCTGCCCGACGTGGACGCGGACGGGGCCCCGGACCTGCTGGTTCTCACCCAGGAGGAGAAGGAGGTACCGCTCCCCTGGGAGCTCCCAGGTTGCCATGGCCACTCGCCACGAGGCCACTTCTCTGCCCCTCGTTCACGTTCACTTCCTGGGCACGGCTAGGGTCTGAGCCTTGGTCAGGGGACGTGCCCAGGACGCCGTGCTCCCGGCCTCTGCTGCCCAGCGTGCCGGGGCGGCTCCTGGAGCTCCCCGAGAACGGCAGAGCCTGCACTTGGCCGCAGCACGGAGAGCGGGGCCCCGCAGGCCGGGAGGGCGTGAGGACACCTGTGTCCACACAGGCGTTCTTCCTCAGACCGGGCGGTCTTGACGGCCTCTCCGCGTCACAGGTTGGCGGCTACATCTACTCAGGCAGCACCGGACGCCAGATTGGCCACCGCGGCAGCCTCGGTGTGGGCGGGACCACGGGCTCCCTTGTCCACGTCACCCGGGCCGGTGCCCCCTACATCCTTTTCCCTTGTGGTAGGTGGCACCCGCCATTCCAGGGACTATCCGTCTAGTGGAAGCCAGTGCAGAGTTGGGAGGAAGCCGGGGACCGTGGGGAGGACACAAGTTCGCTACCGCCAGGCCCACATTGCTGGAGGGTGTTGGCGGCCAAGGCCCAGGGAGGGCATCGTGCATCCGGCAGCCATGGGTGGCCTCCTCCCGGCCGGCAGTGGCTCAGGGTCCCCTGTGTTTCCAGCGGCGAGCTCCCTCTGCGGCTGCTCTGTGAAGGGTCTCCACGAGACGGCCACCGGGAGCGGGAGCCCACTGAAGAGAGACCCGCGCTGGGAGGGCGCGCTGAACGCCAGCACCCCCGGGCCAGTGTGGCGCAGGTCGGTCCAGACAGGGGACTGCACGGGGCAGGGGGCCAAGGGACGTGGCCCTGCCTGCTGCCGGGCTCAGACGCGGGGAGCAGCCCCGCAGAAGCTGGGACGGAGCCCATGGGGGCCCGCTGCACAGCGGGTGTCCCATCATGTCTGCATACGGCCAGCGTCTTATACCCCAGACCGGAGAAGCAGGGGACACGGGGTGGACGGCTCGGCCCAGCAGGCGGCCACGTCCCCGCCACATCCCTCCGGTGCTCTCCCCTCAGCCCCGGAGCCCTCCGCTACCTGATGAGTGTTCCAGGGAGGGCCGGTGAGGACCTCCTCCTCGTGGGCGCCGAGGCCTGTGTGCTGGCCGACGGGCAGGACCTGACGCCCAGGTGGACCTTCCGCGCAGCCCAGGTCTTCAGGTGCGTCGTTCCCCGGAGACCGGCCAGGCTCACAAGCCGGCCCTGCGGCCTGTCCCTGGGCAGCCCTGGGATGAGGCGGATAGGGGAGGTCTCTGTTGGCCAGAGGCCTCTTGCCTGTGCCCTGGTGCTGCGCCGCCCAAGAGGGGCTGCTGAAACCCCTCCCCCCAGCCCCCGCTTCTCGTCCAGGCCCTGTCCGGGTGCAGCCAGGGAGCAGGTGGCCGGCGTGCCCATTCCCAGGCATCTCCGCACAGAGGGCCCGTGTGAACTCTCTGCTGTCCTTGCAGAAAACCCATCCTTGGCCACTACAACCCTGACACCATGGCTGTGGTCATCGAGAACGGAACCGGCGTGGACAGACAGGTTGGCTGCACCCCCTTGTGAGGCCCCACCGTGGTTCACAGCCGACGGACCTCGGTCTGGACGCAGCTGGGGCGGCACCAGGAGGCCGGGCTAGCACCAGAGGGGCCATAGCCGGACCGCCTGCTTGCCCTCGGCGCGGCTCCTTCAGGGCCGGCCTGGCTGGAGCCTGAAGCCGGTGCAAGCCCCGCCCGTGAGCCCCGTGCTGTCCCCCTCCCTCCCAGATCCTGTTCCTGGACCTCAGCACCGGGGCTGTCCTGTGGAACCAGGCCCTCCCGAGCCTCCCCGGGGACCCGCCGTCCGCCAGCCTGCCGACTGCAGACCGCCGCTCCGCATTCTTTTTCTGGGGCCTCCACGAACCGGCAGGCACCAACCAGACAGTACGGGCCGGGCACAGACTACGGGGACACCCCCATGCTGGTGCCAGAGACCACGGGCCTTGGGTCCTGTCTTGAGGCCCTTGCGAGCTCACCGGGTGACCGGGGGTGCACACATCAGTCGAAGCCGTAGGACAGCGGGCGGGATGAGGCACCCTGGACCACAAGGGAGGCTGGGGACCTGGGAAGGAGTGGGGGCCGGTAGGGGAGGGCAGGTGCAGAATTCCAGGTGGAGCACACGTGAGAAGGGTCCGGTGAGGGGAAAGGAGGAGAAGGTGGACGCACAGTTGGGATCCCGTGGACACAGCTCCGGGCAGGGCTGTGCCAGCCGGGTGTCCTGAGCGGGCGCGCATGGCCTGGCCCCAGCCCTGGGCCTGGGCACGTGGGTGTAGGGTCTGGGGCGAGCGCGGTCCACCGTGTGCCCCACCACGGGTTCCTGCTCTAGGAGCCCGGAGACGCCCAGCACAGCCTGTACATGTTCCACCCGACCCTGCCTGGCGTCCTGCTGGAGCTGGCCAACATCTCTGCCAACATCGTGGCCTTCCAAGGTGAGTGCGGCCCCCGGGGGCTAGGGCTCCGCTGGCCGTCCGGCCGCTCTGGCCGGTCCCAGCGCCCTGACCGCCCATGTCTCCCACAGCCGTCCTGTTCGAGCCGAGCCGCCATGCTGCCTGCGTCCTGCTGACGGGCCCAGCGAGCCCAGACACGCCTGGCACGGTCTCTGTGGCCAAGCACAAGGTGCGGGACCTGGTCCCGAGCAGCAGGGTGGTTCGGCTGGCCGAGGGCGGGCCTGACAGTGACCAGGCTGTCCGGGACCGGTTCTCCCGCCTGCGGTACCGGAGTGAGGCCTAGAGGCCTGCGGGCCACGCACGTGGAGGGGCTGCCACCATGAGACGTCGGGTCTGTCACTTGGTTGCACTGACTCCCCTATTCCTGACCCCAGGGTTCCCATCCTACGCAGGGATGTGTATGGGTGAGCGGATACCCAGGCCTCTCCCCTCTCCTGCACAGCACATCCCCACAGGCCCTCACTTTGCCCCACTGGGGTCGCACTCAAAGCCTCCTGTCCTCATCGCAGTGTCCCTGGGCCCTATGGCACCAGCCTCACCGTGTCCACACCTAGCGGGAGGGACTGTGGCTTTGAGAAGAGAGCCCCGTCCTGAGAAGTCCTCTTGCTCGTCCCTCTCTGCGCATCCCCCCGGGGCCTGCGAGGGTGGCTGGCCTGGGGTGGCCTCGGGGCAGCAGCTGGAGCTCCCGCCTGTCCCAGAGCAAGGGGGGGGACCTTGTACTGGGCACTTGACCTGGGGTCCCCCTTTGATACCCGTGAGGAGGGGGGCTGCCGTGCAGCTGTGAGGCTGTCCTGCTGCTCACGCGCCCCTGGGGCATCTCCGTCCCGTGTTGGCTGCGTGTGCTGTCCTGGGGAACTGGGCGGAGGGCGCACTCGGGGTCCGCGTGCACCCCGTCCGTACACACTGGAGCTGCTTGTCCCGCGGGGGTCCCCACACCCCCGGCCCGTGCCTGGCCTTCTGGTGCTCGGACGCCCCAGCAGTCGGTGTCCCTGACGCAGGACTCACCTTTGTGCCTTGCTGTGGTGCTCCGTGTGGCTCACTGTGCCCCGACGACCCCGGGTATCGCAGGAGGAAACCAGAATAAACGGTTCGCACTGTCTGAAAGGGCACGCGTGTGCCTCGTGTGCCTGCGCCGCAGGGGAAGTGGACGTGGTGTTGGCCGGGCTTCTGGAAGAGGTGGGGGACCCTCTACGTGCCCGGTCAGAAATGGGGCCCCGAGGCCTTCTGCACGGCCTCTGAGTGCCGCTCGGGTTGAAGGATCCCTCTGTGGCCGCCCCGGTTCAAGTCAGGGACCTGGCGTGGGGACGCAGGTGTGCTCCCTCGGGACGGGCGGGGTCCCTGAGCACCCATGTCCTCCGAGGGCAGCTGCGGGCGGCAGGAGCCCGGCCAGCGGCAGGGGTTGGTGCTTCGGGGAGGCAGAGCTTTGGGACCCCCGTGCAGAGGCCAGTGGTGTAGGGAGGCCCCCTGAACTGCCTGTGCCTCTGGGCGGGAGAAGCCGGTCTCCCAGCTGCGCGGACGCCTGCAGCCGGGAGCCCTCTGCCGCGGGCAGGACCCCGTTCGCTGTGGAAGCTGCCGCCCGGCCCACGGCGTCGGGACCGGCAGGGCTGCAGCGGCGCCCCTCGGCCTCCCGGGCCCACCCTGCAGGTCCCGAGAGCTCGAGCGGCGCCCGGAGACGCCCGCGCTGCCGGGCGCCGTGCACCGGGACCTGCGGACGCGGGAGCCGTCCCGCGGCCCCGCCGGGGCTCTGCGCCAGGCCGGGCTTACCTCAGGCCTCGGGCCCCAGTTGGCCAGGCGCGCGGGGCTGAACGCCAGGAGCCGCCTCTCCCCCGCGACGTCCCGGACTCCGTGTCCGGACTCCCCTGGAGCACCCTTGTCCGGCCCGAGCACAGACGACATCGCCGCTGTCTCCTCTGGAGACCAGGGCTGCGGCCCCAGTCCAGCCTGGAAGCCGTGGACCTGCCGCGGACCCGCCACACGACACCCTCCGCGACCGACGCCTCAGACCCCCGCACTCCCCCGCGTCCGCCACCACCGCCCGGCTCGCACACGCCGCACACCGCCTCACAGTGTGACCGCGTGGCTCACGCACACGCCTGCCTCGCACACGTGCCCCACGCACACCGCCTGCCTCACGGCTGCCGCATGCCTCCCTCACACACGCGCTACACACGCCTCATGTGCCACACACGTCGCGCACGCTTCACCCGTGCATACCACTCGCCACACGGTCGACCACAATCCACAATTCGGACAACAGGGTGGACTCAAGAGTGAGAGCCAAGGGTCTTTTATTTCCAGGTCGGGTGTGGGTGGGAGTGGGATGGGTGCCTCCCCCGGCCTGACGAGCTGCACCCCGAGAGACCAGCTACACCTCCCCCGGGTCTGGCATCCCCCCCTTCCCCAAGGAGTCCACCTGTCCTGGCCGTGAACGGGGACGGGCCGTCACAGGCGATGCCCTGGAGTCAGCTCTGCCTCACAAGCGAGGCTCCAGGGGAGTCCCAGCCTCGAGGACACCCACTGGAGGTGTCCCTGCGGGATGAGGTCTGGGACGTACACGATGACCAGTGTGGGCAAGACCCGTGAGGGTGGGCTGGAAGGCTGAGCCCGGCCCCAGCGGAACTGGGGGCGTGCTGCGGGGTCCTCGCAGGGTCACACTGGGCAGAACACTATGGGCCCATCTGCCCGGAAGTGTCACCTGCTGGAGGCCGCCTGGGATCCCGCCAGCAGACCACAGAATGCCAGGGGCTTCATGTGGCCGGCCCTGCTCGGCCCCCTCATCCTCCCTCCGTCCAGGGGACCCGAGCTCAGGGACACCTCTTCCCAGGAACCAGCCCCTGGACCAGCCCCTTCTGGGGAGGGGAAGGCTTGACGAGGGAAAAGGTGAGAGCCCCATGGGCACGGGGGCAAGGCCGGGCCCTCTGGGCACTAGGGGACGCCCACGCCAAGGGTCTCGAGAGCTGCCAGGACCCCAGGCCAGCGGTGAGGATGGCCACCTCCCCACCCTGCTACCTGCCCACCTAGGTGCCCCCGTCACCACACTCAGGGCCACTGGCCGCGGCCACAGGCTCCCCAGAGGTGGAGGCAGGGAGGACAGCAGGGCCGGGGCTTGCGTGTGGCGGCTTACGCGTGAACGGGAACACCCTGTGGACGAGAGGGGCCCTGAGCGCAGGGCGGCCGGGAGGGTCCCGCCCGCCTCACTGCCCGGGCACGGGGCATAGCCAAGCTCACCGTCGCTTGGCCTCTGGGGGAACCACGGCTTCTGCCAGCAGGCCTCTGTAGGCGGCGGACTTCAGGAACCTCGGGTAGGAGTCCTGCGAGAGAGGGCGTTCGGCCAGCTTCCGCGGGCTCCCGCCCGGCTCTGCTGGCCCCTGCCGGCCCTAGAGCACCCCCAGGGGGCTGCGCCGGAGGCAGGCGTCCCAGACCTGCCCAACCAAGTCAGACAGATGCAGGGACACCTGGGCTCCAGGCCAGTGGGCCCATTAACCCTCAGAAGGTAGGCAGGGGCCCAGCACCCACGCACAGAGGACTGAACCACGCGACCCCGAGCAGGAAACCCCAAGGAGCGCCTCCCCGGTTCTCGCACCCGCAAGTGGGAGGGCGAGGAAACGGAGCAAAATAAAACACAAGGTCGAGAAAAACCATACGGTATCCAATAAACAAGGAGAGAAAGCCGTGAACCTCATTGTTTATGTTAAAAAAAATATATACAAATTTTAAACAGTTAATTTCAGTAGGAAGTCCAAGGACGACTGGGATAGAACTAGATGTATTTGAAATGTACCTTCTTTATAGATTGAATTTTAGACCCGTGTAGATGCTTCACATAATTACAAAAGGAAACAACGAGTCATCGGTTCCTGAACATGGAAGGTAAAGCAGGACGAGCGCGCGTCCCTGCGCACAGGTAAGGCAGCGGAGCTGTCCACGGGGCGTCCCCGAGGGGACACACACGGGACCCGGCGAAGCATGTAAACCATCGTGCGCGGGTTTATGGCACACGGGAGCGCGGGGTCGCCCGGCCGGGACGCCGGGGAGAGGGGAGGAAAGCGAGCGCGTCGCTACACCCACGCTGCTGCGAACCAAGACGTTCAGTGGGTTAGTGAGGAAGACGAGGGAGTCAGTGTCCAGGAGCTCTGCACCCCTGAAGCTGAATGAACCCATGGGAGCCCGTGGGAGCCCGTGTTCTACCGAGAACCCTGTACTTCCTGGTTCTGTTCACCGAAGGGCCTGGACACGATCCAGGTGACCGCGAACACGCCCAGCACGCAGGTCGAGATTTCTAAAGAGCCTAGAAGAGGGGCCAGGGCCGCCCGTGGGAACGGCGCAGGGGGGGCTGGACAAGCCGCTGCAGGTCTTGGAACACATCAAGTGCCTCGAGAGCCAACGGGGGGCCGGGGGTGGGGGGCTCTGCACAGCAAGGCAGAGGGAGAACCACCATCCGGCGAGAGGGTGGACGGACCGTGGTATGAAAACCACCTCCCACTCACTGACCCCCTGGCAGGCAGGGCAGCTCCAAGTCACGACTGAAAAGTGGAGAAGAGGAGAAGGAATCAAGCATCCACTGTGCCTCCCCTGGGGGACCGTGGGCAAGGCGCAGGGGAGGGGACATGCCTCCGAGACGCACACCAGCTCACCAACAGAGGCAGGGGCGGCGACCCCTCACCCGGGCCAGCCACTGTCGGGCGGCTCATGTCCCCCAACGGGAGGTGGCCGGGCCCCACGTATGTCCTGATGAGGACACGCCAAACGCCACCGCCGAAGAAACCGAAGACAGTACAACCGACGGTGAGCCCGATCCAGTCCGAGACACCACCACCACCCTCGAGGAAGCGAGGCGACACAGAGTCCCTCCACACACGGCGAGAGCCCCACTGGTATGACCCAGATGTGAGGTATGGCAGGACAAAGGGCGGCCTAAAGTCCAAGGGGCCAGCAGGACGACCAGAGGGACCGGCTGCGCAGGCTACACTTCTGGCGACGGGGCCTCAGGAGTGGCCGCTCACCCAGGAGCAGCGTCCCCAACAGCCGGGAAGGGCAGGGAACGCGACCGGCCCCCCCGGAGCCTCCAGAAGGAGCCAGCACGCCCACACCATGACTTTCGCCCCAGGAGACCCCGCGGGGACGTCTGACCCGCACGCTGTGACGGAACCAGATGGCGCTGTCCCAAGGCCCTGGGTTTGTGGTGACGTGTTACGGGGGCGATCGGACGCCAAGCAGAGCCTGTTCAGACCCCGACCAGCTCTTCGAGGACATGGACCAAATACCCTGTGTTCAGTGTGTGATGCCGACACCCGGGTCCCGCTGGAAAGGGAAGGAGGGATCCGTGTCCTTCGGGGATCCTGACCACACACAGAGACAGGAAGTCTGAAGATGGCACGAGAGTCACGGGGTCGGGGGAGGCAGGCAGGGATGGACGAGGGGTCAGGACGGGCCCCGACCGGTTTGGAAGTCAGGCAGCAGGAACGCAGGGATTCACCACGTCACCACGTCTGCTTTACGTCTGGAATCTTCCACGTCACGATACTTACAAAAACCACAAGCAGACCTCTCGGCCGCCCGCGGGACCCGTCCGCAGGTGTGCGCGCGCCGGCGGCCGGGGTCAGGGAGCAGGGCCGGCGCTCGGGCGGCCGCTCCCCACGCTCACCTTCTTCATCAGCATGTAGATGTGCAGCTGGGCCTCGTCCAGCACGTAGCGGTGGGGCTGCCGCAGACCCTCCAGGGTCCGCTCCATCGTCCGGCTGTCGATGTTGACCCAGCGGGCGGCACCGGGGGCCAGGAACTGCCTGCGTCGGCACAACGGGGGCGTGCGAGGAGACAGGCCGGCGGCTGTGGGCCCCGCACGCCCGCCGGTCCCCGCCCCGCGGCACTCACTGGTATATGGCGTCCACCGCGGCGCGGACCTGGGCCTGCCCTCCGTGGCGCAGCTCCTCGCACACCTCCCAGAAGCTGAGGTTCTCAGCTGGAAGGCCACGAGCCCGGTGAGGCCCCCCCGAGCGGCGGCCGGGCCCGGCAGAAACCCGGAGGGGCCTCGAGCAGGGCACGGCACGGCTCACCACTGAACTCGGTCCCGAGGAAGTCCATGAAATGGGCCCGTCCCACGGGGTCGTCCAAGAGCTCCTGGAAGCTGAGAGCCCACCGCTCCACACGGAGCTTCGTGGGCACGGCCACGCTGGGGGGACAGGCGGGGGCTGGTGAGGAGCACAAGGACTGTGCCGGCGGGACGGCAGGGCGGGCAGCAGGGCCCCCCGGCCCCCACCCCCGGGGCTCACCTGGGCGCGTTGATGGCCCAGTAGGCGTCATCGTCCGTGACCCAGGGGTTGCCGGGCAGGCAGCCTGACATCATGGGGTCATGTGGCCCACGCTGGCTGCTGAACTTCAGGTACCTGGGGGTGGGGGGCCGTGCCAGGGGCCAGTGCTGGGGGAGGCCGTGGGGACCAGGGCACTAGAGGGAGGGTCTGCACTCCGGGCCCCCCAGCCCACTCACGCCTCCAGGCAGACGGAAGACTTCACCCGGGCCCTGGTCAGAGCCTTCCTGCAGCGCTCCAGCTAGGACGGGAGGCCCATGAGGTGCGGCCCGGGCTGGGGGTCAGCCAGCCCAGGCCCCTCCCTCCCCCACACCTCCAGAACTTACCTCCTGCTTGTAGAACTCCGTGTTCTTGGTCTGGAAGGGACAAAATGGGCTGCAGTTAGAGGGTAGGCTCTGTGGGGACCGACCACCCACCCTGGGCTCAAGAGTCCATCTTTGGGCTGGTGGAGAACAGCTCAAGCCCCCCGTCTTGCCCCGTGAAGACCCCTCCTCTAACGGAGGGTCTGGCTTTCCAAGAAGCATCTGGGGCCTCTAGATAAGGTTTCCGGAATGTCCCATGGAGCCACAGGTTGTCAAAGTCACCTTACAGTCCCCAGTTGTCCCTACTCCCTATTTTTCTAATGTATCTGGGTCACTTTTTTAAAAGCCACCAGATACATAGGAGATCCAGCCACAGGATCACAGTGGGGGACTCAATCTCGCTAAGTCGCGCTCGAAGTCATCCCATCGTGTTCAGAGCTCAGAGCCCGCCTGCCGCAACCTTGGTGTCAGGTAGACGGGCTGGCCCTGCCCAACACCCACACAACCGTCACGATGCCTGGGATGCCCAGCGCTGGTCTTGGCTCTCTCTGGCCGACCTTATCATGACGACATTCCAAACCCGTGACCGTGAACTACAACTTCAAAGGAAAAGTTTTATCTGTAAGGCACCGGGTATTATATATTTTGCGCTTTGTGGGATTGGAACAGAGGGCTCAGCAGCTACCAGGTCTGAACACGTCTGTCCAGAGGCCATCGGAGGCCTTGGAGGGAGGTGGCTGGCTCAGCCCAGGACCCTCAGGCCCACCCATGGCTCTGCGGGGTGTGTCTTCAACTCCCCAAGACCCTGAGGCTGTCCCGGCCAGGGAAGAGCTCCCCCCCTTCCCAGAGCCCCATCCCACTTACAGGCACCCACCGCAGCAGGTTGGGGAGGCAAGAGGTGAGGGTTAGCAGAGACCTGGAAATGGGGTGCAGGCAGGGGCGCATGACGCCAGGAGCGGAGCAGGGCCTCTGGGTGTCAGGGTCAGGCGCCGCTGGGATGGAAGGTTGGGCAGGGAGACACGTATGCAGGGGTGGAGGGGTGCAGCCTGGGGGCACGTGGGCAGGGCCTCACCATCCACACTCGCCCCGCAGTGCAGGAGCTGCGCTCTGGACCCTGCTCCAGGACGCTGGGGACACCCGGCTGCAGAGGAGGGCGGAGATGCGGTGGGGGTCCAACCCAGGCGGGCGGCCGAGACCCCCCTCAGCCTCGGGTTTCTGCCCCCAGCTCCCCCACCAACTCTGCACCCGTACGTCACTCTGTAACGTGGAAACCAGCCATCGGAGGAGGGCAGAGTCTGAGCCCCCTCCCTACCCGTCCCACCCCCAACGGGGACCTCCCCTCAGGCCAGCTCACCTCCCTGCGGTGCTCCTGACGGCTCACACCACAAGCCAAACCGTCCCTCTTCTTTTTTCTTTAAAGTAGGCTGGACGCCCAGTGGGGCTCCAACTCACGACCCGAGACCCAGAGCTGCACTCTCCTAACCGTGCCGGCCAGGCGCCCCTCTCACCGCCCGTCTTGGGGCAGTCACGTGCCCCGCAGCTGGCTGTCCCGTCGTCCAACACATGTGCTGGGCTGGCCTCCCCCTCGCGGACGGCCCTCATGCCTGCTCACCCCGAGGCTCCAGCTGTCATTCCCAGGGCCCTCCATTTGGACCCTCAGCCACAGACACAGCCTGGGGGCCACGTCCACTCCACCCTCCTGTCCCCGTCAGGCGGAAGATGACCCATCACTTTCCCAGAGACAGCCCCACCCTAACCCACACGGACACAACCCACATGAGCTACGGGGCCTGCGCGGGCCTCGCTCTTTTCTTCCCCGTGGATTTATCCCACAGGAACTTCCCCTCGTGGTAGCTGGGACTGCCCCACAGCCCCAACCAACCGGGGGACTGCAAACCTCCTGCCCAGACCATAGTTCTGGGGAAGGCCTAACTGCTGGCCAGCACCCCCAGAAGCTCCTGGCCTGTGACCCCAGCCCCTCAGTGCTGTCGATAAGCCTGGCCCCACTTTGCCCCCACCCTTACACCTCAAAGAAACTGGTTTCTTGGGGCGCCTGGGTGGCTCAGTGGGTGAAATCCTCTGCCTTTGGCTCAGGTCATGGTCCCAGGGTCCTCGGATCGAGCCCCGCATCGGGCTCTCTGCTCAGCAGGGAGCCTGCTTCCCTTCCTCTCTCTCTGCCTACTTGTGATCTCTGTCTGTCAAATAAATAAACAAAAGCTTAAAAAAAAAAAAAGAAAGAAAGAAACTGGTTTCCTGTGGTGTGTGGACTGGCCCTGGGATTGGTTCTGATGGGTCCCAGAACTAGAACTCTCTGCTGGGACCCCGAAAGCCACATCCTTACCACAGGCTCAAACTGTGGGTCCAGAGAGAGCACGTGAGGGAAGCACACTGACTCCCGGCAAGACCCCACTGCTGTGCGAGGACCCCCCCACCGACACACACACACAAGGGGGCTCACCGGGGGCCTGTTCACCAGCCAGTACGTCCGCTCCTGGCACGCAATGACCAGTCTGTCCCCCTTCCTGCGCTGCTTCGCTGCCCTGGGGATGGAGATGGAGGTGGGGGCCGTGGCGCCCACTCCAGCCCCTCCCACACCGCCCCCACCCACAGGCCAAGCCGGGTGGGCAGCTCTTACCGAAGCTGCTCCCGAGCCTGCATCACCACCAGGTCCCACGTGTGGTGGATCTTCGTGTGCAGCAGGTCATAGTGTTCCTGGGGGATGTCAAGGGCGCCGGTGGGTAACCCCTCCCGTGCCCAGCTCAGGGGCGCAGACCAACCACCTCCCCACGGAGACATCTACAGATGACACGTCTGTGTGTCTGCACTCTCCTGGGGCCTGGGCTGTGTGCTCCAGGGCAAACCGGGAGGCCTGGGGCCAAGGGCAGGTCTTGGGTCCTCGGGCTGGACTCAGCAGGGGGCGGGGGGACCCACCTTCTCGTGCCCGACCAGGGCCCCCTGCTTTCGGATGTTCTTCTTTGTCAGGTAGATGGCTGGAAGGACAGGGGACCAGGCTGCAGGGGAGACCTCTCTGCCCCTCGTCTCTTGTGGCATCACTCAGGAGGGAGGGCAGCACGGCTAGGAACTTGTCCCAGGTTAGCCCACTCCTCCTCACTCACCGTAGTCCAGCTCGGCAGCTGGCCACATGGTGCTCGTCCAGAAATAGGGCGTCTGGTATGGTGCAGGAACAGGGTGTCCGGGACCTCCTGGGCCTTCCCCACCCCAGCTGTTACCACCTTCCCCTATCCCTTGGGAAGGGACTGGGCTGGCCAGATGCTGCCTCAGAACGTGCCTGTCTGCCTACAGCCTGGAGACTCACAGACCACTGGCCATTTTCCCCAGCTGGAACCTAGCTCCACTCAACCCCTGGGGCCCGAGGCAGGCACTGCTTCCTTGACTGGCCTCCCAGAGTCCCTGCTGCCTGGCGGGGTGGACAGGGCCTGCCCAAGCCACGCACATACTCAGTCTGTGCTGAAGACTGTGGGTGAGGACTGAGAGCAAAGCCTGCCTGGATCCCTGTTGTGGCCGCGGAGGCCGGGCAGGGGAGCTCCATCGTGACTGGGGTTACACACCGAGATGCGAGGACCCTGTCCTCAGGCCTCACGCAGGCTCCTTCATGAGCCAGGGCTTAAGGATCCTCGGGGAAACCACCAGAATTCTCCCCAGGTACTTTATGGGGCCCTGCCGTGGCCTCAGAGAAACCGCAGGTCCCTCGCCTTAACTGGATCCTTCTACCACAGGACAGAACCGTCCAGGCCTTGTGGGGAGGGGCGGTGGACCCAGGCCTGCGGTGACATCACCGCTTCCTCCTCCAATCCCGGTCCCCCCTTCCACGAGGCCCCTCTGGCTGGGCTGCTCGTCTGGGGCTCCCCCTTGCTCCCGGCGGCACCTGACCTGAAACCTGTAGGGCGTGTCGTCGGGCCGGAGCACGAGGCTGCGGGGCTCGCGCAGAGGGTACAGATATCCGTGCTGCACTAGGAGAGTGCCCAGGTGCAGGGCCTCTGCAGGGGAGGGGCGCAGGCAGGCGGGCTCTCAGCCGCGGGACCCACACTCCCCAGCGCACCCGGCTCGCCCTGACACCTGTGAGCCCTGACGAGACCCGGCCGAGGCCATCAGCACAGCGACCCCAGGGCAGGGGGCCGCGGGCCGGGCGAGCAAGGGGCTGACCCCTTACCCTCCTCTGAGATGCAGTACTTCCGGATCAACCACGCCACGACGTCGCCGCCTGCACGGCAGAGATGGGCATGGGGCAGGGGCGGGCCGCGGCGGGGCAGGGGCGGGCCGCGGCCGGGCGCCCACCAACCCCGGCCCGCGGCGCCTCACCAGCCGCAGTGTGCGGGACGACGGTGAGGAACAGGCGCTGGCTCCGCATCTTCACGCCCTGGTCGGGGTCCTGCATGCTCACGACCACCCGCTCCATCTGCGCGAGGGGCACCGGGGGCGCTGCTCCGGACGGGCTCCCCCGCCCCCAGACCCGGCTCCCCGCAGCGGGGTCAGGGAGCTCGGGGGAGATTACCGCGCCGCGGCGGATCTGGGGCCGCGGCGGGCGGCGGGGCGCGGCAGGTGGGGGGGGAGGGCCACCCCCCCGCCCCCCCGGGGCTCGACGCCCCGCCCCGCCGCACCGAGCGCCGCGCCCCCGGCCCCGCGTCCACACTCGCGCGCGCCCGCACCACCGGTGTCCCGCCGCTCCCCGCCCGCACGCCGGAAAACGCGGGGGGCGGGGGCGGGACCCCCACCCGGCACCCACCTTGCTGAGATGCGGCAGCTGCGCACCCGGCCGTCCGCCGGCCATGGCTGCCGAGCGCCAGATGGCGGGGTGGGGGGAGCCGCCCCGCCCGCACGCCCGCACGCCCGCACGCCCGCACGCCCGCACGCCCGCACGCCCGCACGCCCGCACGCCCGCACGCCCGCACGCCCGCACGCCCGCACGCCCCGCCCCTGCCCCGCCCCGACCGCCCGCCCCGCCCCGCCCCATCGCCCGGCCGCAGCCCCGCCCCCGGCCGCAGCCCCGCCCCCCGCCCCTCGCCCCCGCCCCTTGGCGGCCTTAGCCTCCGCGCCCGCACGGCCTGGCTCTGGGGTCTGGGAGGGTCGCCCCCCGCCCCGTCAGGGGACACTGAGGCCCGTGTCCGTGGGAGGGGCCCGCCCGGATGCTGCGGGCTCTGAGAGGGAGTCGGGCTCAGCGGGCGCGGGTGCGGGTGCTCGGAGAGAGGAGGGTCTCGAGGGGAGGCTCCTGGGGGCAGGTGGGGTGGGGGCAGCCGCGTAAGGTCCGCTGCTGCCCCGCACGGCCGGCCCACGGGGGCCCCTTGGGATGCGGCAACGCCGGCGGCGGGGCGGGGCGGCGGGGTCAGGGCGCGGGGTCAGTCGGCCCCGGGAGTGTGTCCGCGACGGGGCGGGGCGGCGGGGTCAGGGCTCGGGGCCCGTCGGCCCCAGGAGTGTGTCCGCGACGGGGCGGGGCGGCGGGGTCAGGGCTCGCGGCCCGTCGGCCCCAGGAGTGTGTCCGCGACGGGCCCGCACGGCACAGCAAGTCAGTGCCTCAGGCTGCTGCGACACTGGACGTCTGTGCGGGTTGCTGGCTGGGGGTCCGTGGAGGCCTGCGGGAAGGTGGCGGAAAGCTCACTGCCCCACCCCTGCGCGGAGACCTGGGCAGGACCGCAGGGGACCGGGCAGAGACACCACAGATGCAGGAGCTCAGAGACCGTGGGAGAGGAGCTTCACTGCAGGGGGGGTCCCAGCTCCCACTCCCCGCCCCCGCGTCCCACACACTCGGGGAGCACCCGCATCTTCCAGGCTCAGGGCCCCCTTCCGCCCCTTCTCTCCCTGCTCTAGTAGCTCGGCTGCCACCCCCCCAGAGCCCTGTTACTTCTTCTTTTTTTTTTTTAGATTTTTATTTATTTACTTATTTACTTGAGAGCCAGGAAGAGCATGAGCGGGGCAGAGGACAGGGAGAAGCAGACGACCCACTGAGAGGCAACCCCCAAAACGCAAGCTCTATCCCAAGACCCTGAGATCATGACCTGAGTCAAAGGCAGATGGTTCACCGACTCCACCCCCAGGTGCCCCTATTTTTAAGAAGTTCTAAAAGGTCTGTTTCTGCTCTTTTGAAGGTAGAGTTCCCCTCCTCCCTCATGGGGTGCTGGGGACAGGGCAGGATAATGATTGGCCTTTGGCCTACAGCCTTACACTGATCCATTTCCAATGCTGACAAGGCCAGGTCCAGGATGAGCTGGGCAGGGGAACTAGGTGGGGGGCGGGGGGATGGCTACCAGGGTACCGTCCTCCCTTAGATCCCAGCGAATTCCCAACCATCCCCACCCACACAGGTACGGGTCAGGCTGGTCCCAGGCCTGACTGTCCTTTCTGGATGGTTGGCTATCTACAGAAGCTGAGGGCCACCAGAGGCCACAGCTGTCCCCAGCCTCGACAAGTGGCTTCCCTGACCACCCCCAACCCCAGGGAAAGGGCAGCAGAAACGGGACCCCAGAATGGCCTGGGTCTCGGCTGGGCAAATCCTGCCCTGGGAAAGATTGTGGAGAAGTGGAACTCCATGGGGGATAGTCTCCACACAAGCCCACATGTCCCCTAGCACCCATGGCCCTCCTCTGCAGAAATTTTGGGGGTGCAGGTGGGAGAATCAGAACGTGGTCCCCTGACTGGTCTCTGGTGGGAGAAGGGGGGCTTTGTCCAGGCCAGACACTCAGGGGCAAAGGAGGCGAGAGTGGACAGGCGGACCCTCTCCCTTTTGTTTCCGGCAAAGGTGGGTATGGTGCCTGGGTGTCCTCAGAAATTAGGGGGGGAGCAGAAGGGGTATCCGGAAGAAGGGAGGACTCGGGCTGGAGTTCTGCCTCCCCCGTCCCCTCCACTCACACCTGTGATCTTTCCCCAGCCTGATGCCCAGCTCCCCGTTCCCTGCACCGGCCACCCCCATCCGCCCACCCCAAGGTTGTTTAGGCATCCAGACCAGAGGCGCCCTGTGTGCGCCTTTCTCAGCCCTCCACCCCCGGAATTCTGCTTTGGATCGGCCCCCTTTCCTCCTCAAGGGCAGGGGGCTCCACTAGGGTCTGGGCTCTGGGCGCTCGCTCCCGCAGCCCAGTCCATAAACGGCACAGCAATGGCTGTGTGACTCCATGTTGCCTCACAGTGAGGGTGGGACCCTGGCCTCCGGGCGGGTGGACACAGGTCCCTCCGTGCTAACGCCTCCGGGACGCGCACTCCCCGGCCCCGCGCCTCCCCCAGCTGCCGGGGCTGGGCAGGCTCCAGGACAGCCCTCTGCCCGCACAGATGAAGCGGTGGGGGCGGGGAGGGAGGGGACCCGTCCAGCCCCAGGTGCGGCCTGTACCGCCGGCAGGTAACGAGCGCCTGGGGGCCTGGGGGAGGCGGGGAGCACCTGCTCCACTGGGCGGCCCCGGCCCCACCCGCCCCTCCCAGAGGGCTTCCCCGAGAATCCCCCAGACTCTCACGGGCGCCGTGGGGGTGGGGCCGCTCTGACGGACAGAGCGGGGTGCGGGCTGGGCCGGCGGCTGGGACCTTGACCGCGGCGGCCGTGCGGGCTTCTGGGGCGCCCGCGGCGGGGACGACCAGGTGCCGGCGCCGTGCGGGCGACACGCGCGTCTCTGCGGGGCTGCGCGGGGTCCGCGGAGCGGCTGGGGGCGCGCGGCGCGGGCGCGGCGCTGGGCGCGGGGGGCGCTCCCGGCCGGGATGAGCTCACCGCAGTCGCGCCGGGGCTGAGCGCCGAGCCGGGCGGCGGCGGGGCGGGCGGCGGCTCCTCGGCGGCTCCGCGGCGGAGCCGGGCCGCGGGCCACCATGCTGGGCCTGGACGCGTGTGAGCTGGGGGCGCAGCTGCTGGAGCTGCTCCGGCTGGCGCTGTGCGCCCGAGGTGAGCGGGCTGGGCTGGGGCCAGGGTGGCCACGTGGGCGGGGGTCTCGGGCGGGGAGGCTTCAGCCTGGGGCGGGGGCTGGGCCTCCCCCCGCGGAAACTTTGGGGGCGCGCGAGGGGAAATCCTGGCGCGGTCCCCCTACTGGGCTCTGGCGGGGGTGGGGGGCTTCGTCCAGGCCAGACACTCGGGGCAAAGGAGGCGAGAGTGGGCGGGTCTGTTTGTGAAGCCAGGGTGGCAGGGGGACCCTCTCCCCTTGGGAACCTGCCCCCGAGATCCCCTCTCCCTTGGGTGGGGCTGGGGCTCTTTCAGGGCGTGGGGTGATCCTTGAGGAGCCAGGAGCACAGGGGGAGACCCTATCCGAGAACGGGGGGAAGGGGCGGCGAGAGACCCTGCCCCAGGGCACCATGGGAAGGGGCTGTGAGTCTGAATGCGCCCAGGGAGGTAGCCCCCGAGCTCAAGCTGAGGGGTTTAGAGAGAACCACCCTGACGCCCCAGGAGCACCACCCGGAGGAGCCCTTAGGACAGGGGAAGGCATAGGGGGATGTGAAGAGGTGCGGTGAGCAGAGCCTCTGCTCTAGGGAAGACCTCAGAGGTCACCAGTCCACAGTGGCGGCCTCCAGTCCGCGGGGCTAACCCCGCACCCCCCCATCGTTGGCCTCAGAGTCGGGGAGGAGCCCTAGGTGGATGGCTGGGCCAGAGAAGGCAGCTCTGCCTCAGGGATGTCACTTGGCTCCGTCTCAGGAGCCTTCTGCACCCCCCACGGGCCTCCGTAAAGGGTTCGGGGTGGGTGCCGCTCGGTCTCTCCCCAGCCCTCCCCTGCGCCCCATGCAGACCTCCCTCTCCGAGCGCACCCCCCTTCCCTGAGCCTCCATGGCTTCCTCTGAGTTCCCGTGGGCACTGAGAGGCACAGCTGGCCAGCCGGGGGACCTCCAGTTCAATGCGTGAATGCCGGGTCAGCCGGTGGCCGCCGTTCACGCACCTCCCCAACCCCCAGTCCTCCTGACCGACAAGGAGGGGAGACAGCTGCCCCCTGACGAGGCCCTGGACGAGGCAGTGCCCGAGTACCGGGCCCCGGGGAGGAAGAGCCTGCGAGAGATCCAGCAGCTGGACCCGGAGGATGAGAGCCTGGCTAAGTACAAGCAGGCACTGCTGGGGCCCCTGCCGCCGGTTGTGGGTATGCGCCGCCCAGGGCTGGGGGGGGGGGGCGCCGGTGGTGGGTATGGGCCGCCCAGGGCTCGGGGGGCCGGGGGGGAGGGAGGCCCTCCGGTGACTTCCGGTCTCTCCTCAGACCCGAGCCTGCCCAACGTGCAGGTGACCAGGCTGACGCTTATGTCGGAGCAGGCTCCGGGACCCATCACCATGGACCTCACAGGTACTGCCCCCCATGGGGCTCCTGGGGCAGGGTCTCCGCTCTCCCAGGAGGTCCTTCCCTAGCTGCCCTTTCCCCGACAGGGGAGCTGGCCGTGCTGAGAAACCAGGTGTTTGTCCTGAAGGAGGGTGTTGATTACAGAGTGAAGATCACCTTCAAGGTGAGGCGGCTGCCCTGGGGGACAACTGCCGGCACAAGGCCAGCCCCCCGGAGGGGCCCTAACACCCTGTGTCTCTCAGGTCAATAAGGAGATCGTCAGCGGCCTCAAGTGTCTGCACCACACCTACCGGCAGGGCCTGCGCGGTGAGGACGGCGAGGAGGGGCTGCTGGGGGGGGGGGCTGTGGGGAGGGGCAGGTGGGGCAGAGGGTGGCCCCTGACGGCCTCCCCCTCTCCTAGTGGACAAGGCCGTGCACATGGTGGGCAGTTACGGCCCGCGTGCCCAGGAGTATGAGTTTGTGACCCCGCTGGAGGAGGTGCCCCGAGGAGCATTGGTGCGGGGTGCTTACGTGGTCACGTCCTTCTTCACCGACGACGACAGGACGGACCACCTGTCCTGGGAGTGGGGCCTCCACATCTGCCAAGACTGGAAGAGCTGAGCGCCCCCCACCCCAGGGGCCGTCCCCCCACTTGGAGTCCTGCTTTCCCCTGCCCCTCCGTCAGCGATCACACCCCCCTCCCACACCCTCTGCTCCGTCCTGGGACGCCCCCTCCCCGGGCTGGCACTGTGCCCTGAACAGTCCTATTAAAGTCGCCTTGTCTCAGTGCCCTGGGTGTCGCTTCTGTCTGCCTCCCCTCCCCTGGGGGCGGGGTGGGGGGAGCCTTGTGGCCTTATCTTCCCAGGACCGGGACTGGGTGCCACGTGGCAGCTACGGCTTGGCCCCCGGCCCCCTTATCTGTCCCCTGCCTCGTGGGCCCGGCACTGCCATGGACGGCCGGCTCCCGCTCGTGCTGCTGCTGCTGCTCGCGGCCTCCGGTCTGCGGGGACAGGGCCCGGGGCCGGGGGGGCCTGAGGAAGAGCCCCCTGAGGAGGAGGTCCCCGAGGAGGATGGGATCTTGGTGCTGAGCCAGCGCACCCTGGGCCTGGCCCTGCGGAAGCACCGCGCCCTGTTGGTGCAGTTCTGTGAGTGCACCGGGCCAGGCCCGTGGGCTGGGGGACCCACCAGGGCCGCTGAGGGTGTTCAGCCTCCCACCCTGTGGACCCACGAGAGGCTTCCCCAGTGAGCCCTCGGCCCCCCCCGGTGCTCCTGGAGCTCCACCGAAGGGCATGGGAAGCAAGTCCTGGGACCGAGCTGGGCTGGGGGGAGGGGCTCCAGCTGGAGCGGGGGAGGGTGGGACTGGGAGGAGGTGCAGGTGCGGGGAGGCCCCTTGATCACGGCCCAGCTGCAGACTCTCTGCCACGGCCGGCGAGCATCCAGGCCTTGCTTGCTTTTCGGTAGATGTTCACGAACTTCTCTGCGTGGGCCATTCCCAGGTCGCAGGCGTCCACGAGCAGACAGGTGGCCAGGCTGCGGGCCTCAGGGTCGCCCCAGGCCTGGGGCCTTGAGGAGCCCGGCTCTGCCGCGGAGGCTCAGACGGGCCCCTGAAGGAGGGAGGTGTGTGGACAGGAACGCTCCTGCCAGACACGACTGACCCCAAGGTCTCCCGGCTCTGGCTGGGCGGGAGCAGCGGAGCTAAGGCTGGGGCCGCGGAGGCCGGGCCCACTCACGACCCTCTCCCCCAGACGCCCCATGGTGTGGGCACTGCAAGGCCCTGGCCCCCGAGTACAGCAAGGCAGCTGCCGTGCTGGCGGCGGAGTCCGCCAAGGCCAGACTGGCCAAGGTGGACGGGACCGCCGAGACGGAGCTGACCCAGGAGTTCGCTGTGACGGAGTACCCCACGCTCAAGTTCTTCCGGGACGGGAACCGCACACACCCGGAGGAGTACACTGGTACGGGCGGCAGGCATCGGTGGGGCGGGCTGGGCTGGGCCCGGGCTGAGTGGATGCTTCACAGGCCCCCGAGAGGCCGACGGCATCGCCGAGTGGCTGAGGCGGCGTCTGGGGCCCAGTGCCACCCGGCTGGAGGACGAGGAGGGCGCCCAGACCCTGATAGACGGCCGGGATGTCGTGGTCATTGGCTTCTTCCAGGTGAGCTGCTACCCCGGGGGTCTGGGCTGCAGGAGCGGGGCCCGTGCTGCCAGCCGACCTCACAGGCTTGGGCTCCTTAGGACCTACAAGACGAGGACGTGGCCACCTTCCTGGCCCTGGCCCAGGACGCCCTGGACATGACCTTTGGCCTCACTGACCGGCCAGAGCTGTTTCAGAAGTTCGGCCTCACCAAGGACACTGTGGTTCTTTTCAAGAAGGTGCGACACGGGGCCAGGGTGGGTGTTGAGGGTCGGGGCTGTGGCTCCCGCTGACCTGGCCGGTGCTGTCCAGTTTGACGAGGGTCGGGCCGACTTCCCGGTGGACGAAGAGCTGGGCCTGGACCTAGGGGACCTATCGCGGTTCCTCCTGGTGCACAGCATGCGCCTGGTCACGGAGTTCAACAGCCAGGCAAGTGGGGCGGTGGGAGCCGGAGCCGGGTGGGGGCGCGGCCGTGGGAGCAGCCCCGTGAGCTCGGCCTGCCCCCGCAGACGTCGCCCAAGATCTTCGCAGCCAGGATCCTC
This sequence comes from Martes martes, assembly GCF_963455335.1. NCBI lineage: Eukaryota > Metazoa > Chordata > Mammalia > Carnivora > Mustelidae > Martes > Martes martes. The sequence continues at coordinate 40,939,683 of NC_137906.1, read as the reverse complement.
AACCACCTGCTGTTGTTCGTCAACCGGACGCTGGCCCCGCACCGGGAGCTCCTGGCGGGCTTTGGGGAGGCGGCGCCCCCATTCCGGGGACAGGTACTGGCTGGGCCGGGGGGCAGGGGCTAGGGTGGGGGGGCCGCCCGGCACAGACTCCCTGTCGGCAGGTGCTGTTCGTGGTGGTGGACGTGGGCGCCAGCAACGACCACGTGCTGCAGTACTTCGGTCTGAAGGCGGAGGAGGTCCCCACCCTGCGCTTCATCAACATGGAGACCACCAAGAAGTACGCGCCTGCGGCTGGCGGGCCGGTCACCGCGGCCTCTGTCACCGCCTTCTGCCACGCGGTCCTCGGCGGCCAGGTCAAGGTGGGCTGCTGAGCGGCCGCCCGGGGAGCAGGGGTGGGAGCAGCGGCTGTCAGGAGAGACCCCCGTGGAGCACCCGCCTGCTTCCCCCCAGCCCTATCTCCTGAGCCAGGAGCCCCCCCCCGACTGGGACCAGCGGCCGGTCAAGACCCTCGTGGGCAAGAATTTTGAGCAGGTGGCTTTCGATGAAACCAAGAATGTGTTTGTCAAGTTTTGTGAGTGTAGAAGGCGATGGGTGCTGGGCAGTGGGCAGGTGGGGGGCAGCGGGGGCCCTGCCGGCTGCGCCAACAAACCGCTGCCTTAGACGCCCCGTGGTGCAGCCATTGCAAGGAAATGGCCGCGGCCTGGGAGGCCCTGGCTGAGAAGTACAAGGACCATGAGGACATCGTCATCGCGGAGCTGGACGCCACAGCCAATGAGCTGGAGGCTTTCCCTGTGCACGGCTTCCCCACCCTCAAGTACTTCCCAGCGGGGCCGGGTCGGAAGGTGAGGCCAGACCCCATCTTCCCAGGTCTGGAGCTTGGTGCGCGCGCTCCTCAGGCAGGGGACCAGACACGAGGCCGGGCCTCCAGCGGGCGGAGCCTCGGGGGGGCGGGGCCTCCAGCGGGCGGAGCCTCGGGGGGCGGGGCCTCCAGCGGGCGGAGCCTCGGGGGCGGGGCCTCCAGCGGGCGGAGCCTCGGGGGCGGGGCCTCCAGCGGGCGGAGCCTCGGGGGGCGGGGCCTCCAGCGGGCGGAGCCTCGGGAGACGGGGCCCCGATGACCGAGGCTTGGGGCGGGGCCCGGGCAGGCCTTGGCCTTGGGGGTAGGGCCTCGCTGGAGGGTGGAGCCTCTGGGGATGGGGGTGATGTCACCTGCCAGGGTAGGACAGGGTGGGTATTTTCTCCAGAACCCGGTGTCCCTCCTTAGGTGATTGAATACAAAAGCACTAGGGATCTGGAGACCTTCTCCAGGTTCCTGGACAGCGGGGGCCAGCTGCCTGCCGAAGAGCCCACAGTCCCCGTCCCGGTGGGTGCCCCTGCCCCAGGGTTACCCTTCTCTGCACCAGGCGGGCATGGAGCCCTGTGGTGGCCAGGGGCAGGGGTGAGCCGGGGGTGCGGCTTCCAGCTGGGCCTCTGTGACCCCTTCCAGGAGACAGCACCCAACGCCAGCACGGAGCCCAAAGAGGAGCTGTAGCCGCCTCCACAGTGCCGTCGAGCCCCCAGAGCAGAGCCCTGGGAGCCGGGCAGAGAATAAAGAGCTTTGGTCCCAGACTGTGTGTGTGGTTCCTGTGCACGCCGGGCCGCCGGGCCCTCGGGCTTGCCCAGTTAGCCTCCTGGGGTCCATCCCACCTGGAGCCGGGCCTCGCCGTTCTGGGTGGATCCCCGACTCAGATCCGGGTCTGGGAACCCAGCCCTCTCCGGAGCTCTGTCCCCATGCTCCAGAAGACACCCCCCTCCCACACACACTCTTGACCCTCAGAGGCCTGGCGTGAGGCTGGCCGAGGACGGCAAGCCCACCCGCCAGGCCCCACCACAGAAGACAGGTCACTCCTGCCAGAGAAGGTTCAAAAATGATTTTATTCATTATTATCCAAGTACCTTTGAAAAGATAATTGTACAAGTCAGCGCATGAAAAATGGGCTGGGGCAGCCCCCCACTGGCCCTGGCCTGAGAAATGTACATATTTACAGGGGCCCTTAGAGGGGAGGGGCCCGGGACCCGCTGAGCCGGCGCCCTGGACACAAGGGTGGAGGAGGACGAGCGGCCCGGGGCTCCGTCGCCGGATCCACACAGTGGCAGGCAAGAGACAAGCTGTGTTGAAGGCACTCGGTGACATGTACAGTTGACAGAGGCCCCCACGGGGCCCCCTGGCACCCCAGGCCTAGGCCAGGCCGGGCCGGGGTAGGGTGTGTCGGACCAGTCCCAGAGCAGGGAGCAGAGCCTGCGGTGCGAGCGCCAGAGCGAGGAGCAGTGAGCAGCGGGCGCCGCTGGAGAGGGCACTCCAGGCCACCCCGTGGCGGGCTCCCTGCTCAGCCGGCCGCTCCAAGGATCACCGAGCAGTGGACGGGGCCCCCTCCTCGTCAGCTGCAGGATAGAGGCTTGCGGGGCCGCTCGGAGGGACCCCCGGCCAGCTGCGGGGCGGGCAGCACCTGGCCTCTGACCAGCGGCTGTGCGTCTGCACACACGGAAGCACACGACACGGCGCGACCCTCGGACGCTCGCCGTGATGCCCGGTCCTTGCCTGACGCGGGCCCGAGCCGGCGCAGAGGCCGGACTGGCCGGTCAGTCCACCTTCTCCACCTTGCCGATGATCTTCTCCTCAAACACGGGCAGCACGGTGTCGTCTTCCCGAACCTCCTCAAACACCACACCACAGTCAAACTCATCGCTCACTTTCTTGAAGTAGTATCTGCAGGACAGGAGTGAACGGGGATGAGGCCCCCCCCCAACCCCGTGTGCACCGCAGGCCCTGCGGCCCAGCTGCTGGGGGGTCACACTGAGCAGGGGCTACACGCGGGGCCCTCACCTGTAGTTGCCTTTCTTGGTGAGCAGCTCCTTGAACTGGCCCAGGGTGACGGCGCGGCCCCGCACCAGGGTCCTGTAGGGGATGGGCTCCCCGCAGAAGTAGTAGGCCACCACGATGCTGTCACACGGCTGCATACTCCCACTGCCCGCCTTTCTCTGGGACTTCGTCCTGGAGGTGGAGGTGCACTGGTGACTGCTAGGCTCGGGGTCCCACAGGGCACACCCCAAAGGGCCACAGGCCCTCCAGGAAGCACAGGGCGAGGACTGGGGAGGAGGGGCTCATCATCCTCAGACACCCCCTTGCCTGGAGCTCCAGGGCCAGCCCTCTGGGAGCCTCACTCCACGTGGTGTCCTGACCCGAGGGTCCAGTCCTGCGCCAGCCCCCCGCGCTCTCAGACCCAGAGCAAGGACACCAGCTCATCCCTCCCCCGCCTGCCCCCCTGCCCCCACACAGCCGGCACCTCCGTTTGCCCACCACCCTCCTGCACCCACCACATGGCCTCAGGCCTCCTTGTGGTCCGAGCTGGCTGGGGGAGCGGCACCCCCTACCCAGACCCCACGAACGCGGGGGAGCAAGTTTCTCGGGACCGGAACCCACAGTGGATCCCAGCACCTGGTTTCCTAAGACGCCCAGGCCACTGGAACCAACGCAGCCCCCAGCTCGAGGCTGGGCCACACTCCCTGTGGCCCAGGTAAGGGTTAGAGCCTTGCGACTGCGGGAACGCCTCAGGGCCAGAGCACGGACGAAGAACAGCCCCGGGCCCGGATCTGAAACGGACCTGCCCCGCAGCAAGGAGCTCGTCTGGAGGGCAGGGGCAGAGCCCAGCCCGACACGCAGAGAAGGGCAGGAGCCCAGCACCATGCATCCTGATGGGTGCTGAGCCATGGCTCTGTGTCTGAGACCACAGGCAGCACCGTGCGGTCATCCAGCAGCTCTCGTCCCTGTGACCGCTCCAGAGCTGCCCAGGTGTGCTCGGACACAGCCCCTGGCCCCTGCTGGCCGGGAGCTCACGACCAGCTCGTCTCTCCCTGGGAACCTTCCCTCTCCCAGCTGCTCCTGGGCACATGGCTGACAGCGACTCGGGCTACGTGGCCATCCACTGCTCAAGCCGGGCTCCAGGATGCCTGTTCTCCTACCCTCAGTCCTACAGCCTCACGCTGCGGAGTGGGGGTCTCTGGGGCTCCATTCTCTACAGAAAGGAGGCAGGGTCCCTGCTTCTCCAGAGACCACCCTCAAGAAGTGACCTGGTGGGGAGGCCGAGTCCCCCACGCACTCGGCTGGATGTGACAAAGCACCATCTGGGATGGGGTGGGGACCCCCTTTCTGCTCTCCCTGAGCACAGATGCAGGGATCGGGCGGCCGGCACCACCCACAGTGGTCCCCAGCACCCTCCCTGCTCCACGCACTCCCACACGCCACACGAGAACAGAGCAAGGCCCGGGGTGCGCATGGCCCCCGGACACACCCCGGCCACAGGGGCAGGCGCTTTCACGCGGCCGAGCCAGGGGAAGCAAGGCCCAGCACACGGTACCCCTGGGCTGGCGAGGAAGCTCAGGAACGTGGAGGCGGGTGGGGGGCACGGGCCAGAGCGAGGAGGAACAGCAGCACTTCCTCTCTGGCCCGCCGGCCGCAGGTCCCGCGAGGACGGCCCGCGTCTCCTTTGATGGAGAAGCTCGAGCCCAGCCCCATCTCTTCCGCTGCGGCGCCCCAAATCCTGTCCTGGGGGCAGCGGCTCCACCGCGGGCAGCCTGGGTAAGCGGGACCCGCGCGGGGGCGCACGTACTCTGTCTCGGAGAGCTCCAAGTCCGACACGGCCGGCACCACGCTCAGCACGGGTGTGCACGCTGGCCTGACGCAGGAGCGCCCCCGCTGGATGACCTCCTGCACATACCTAGGGAACAACCACGTCAGTGAGCCGCAGGTCCTGGGCGGGGGCCGCTGCCAAGGCTCCGAGGGGACAGCGGGGCCCCCACGAGGGTCCATCAGCACCAGACAGGGCTCCTACTGGGTGAGCGGACAGACACCGGACCACGGACGGGAAGGTCCACGGCTGCTTCGGGGCCGGCGCGAGGCGGAGGCCGCGGGACTTCGTCTGGAGCTCCGAGATGCCTCACTGCGTGACGGAGCTCCCGGGGCCCCGCTCGGGAAGCACCCATCGGGGGCGCCAGCGTCTCGTCGCTCTATCCGCACCAGGAAGGGTCTTCTGGGAGGGCCTGCCCCTGGCCTCCTCTGCTCCACGTGGCTCTTCCCCATCCGCGCCCCGACGCCGCTCCGTCCCGAGGCCAGCCGCGTGGCAGCAGCTCTCCGCACGGCTGTCTGCTCTCACAGAGACTTCTCTTCTGTCAGCCTGGGGGGGTCCACCCCACAGCGAGCTTGGGGAGGGCCCAGCACCCCCACTGCTGCCTCTGGGACTTCACTTGTGTCTGTGGCTGTTTACGAAAGGCCTGTGGACGCCAACCACCGTCTAGCACCCCATCAGGAGGCTCATGGCCCGAAACCTGCGTCCCCGAGAGGCTCGTGAGGCTGCGCGGTGTCTGGCCAGCAAGGGCACACACAGGGCCCGCCGGGTGCTGGTGGGAAGAGGAGACACGAGCCCGGCTCCCCCAGAGCATGCCAAGGACAATGGTCCCATGCAGCCCCGTAGAAGGTCTGTGCAGAGAAAGGGTATCCCACGAGCACGCCCCAGCCCCTTCCCAGATGACCCCCCTGCTACCCTGTCTGCCTCCAGGTCACAGACGCCGGCGGACAAGAGGCATCCCCCGCACCAGCCCAGGCATCTCGCGCCAGGCTGGCTCTCTGGTTCTATGGGGACAGGATGACAGCGGTGAGACACGGGGCCATCAACGTGATTACACTCCATAGCCAGGGCACACACTCAGGGCTCTGCCCAGTGAGACCACCATGGACTCCAGCCTCCCCAGAGCTGGAGAGCCCCCCACACAGTGAGGCCCCTGGAGGGACGACCAGTAATCACAGATGGGACAAGGGGCGCCAGCAACGTCCGAGAAGAGCAGGGCCTCTGTGTGACCACGCCCCCCCGAGACCCTGATCCACGTGGAGAAAGTGACCTCGAGGCCCAGCTGAAAAGGTAGGGAAACGACGACACTCAGGGCTGCAGAGAAAGCCTGTTATCACCAAGGAGTGCTCCCCGGGCTTCTCTGGGGCTGCATGAGCCGCGGGTCAGGCCTCTCTGGTCCCCAACAAGGGGGACTCTGGTGCTTGGGGGTCTCTCCTGGAGAAGACTGTCACATCAGCATGTACTTCAGCAATGCTGACTGTCCCGCCTGCAGACGATGCGGCCCCTTCTGGGGTCTGCGAGCAGAGGCAGCCAGGATCCCCCAGGACCCCACTCTGAGCTCAGCCTGCACAGCAGCCGGGGACCTGCTGGTAACCCCTAGCCGTTCCACGTGGCATGGGCACTGACCGGACGAGCGCACTCCCAGAAGAGAGAGGGATCCCCCTCCATCCCTAGAAGAACAGTGTAATGACCACATGCCCTCCCAGACTCTGGTCACAAAGCAGGGTCGCTTGCCGTGCCCTGGGCGGCTCAGTGGCAAGAAGCAAGCAGGACGGCCAGAGGGCGGCCAGGGCAGCTCTCTGTGGGGCTCTCGGGCCGTGGGAAGCCTCACCCCAAAGCCAAGCGACGATACCCGGAGCGGCCCCGGCTCGGGGTGTGGCCTGCTCTCCCCGACCCCGCATACCTCTGCTTGGAGGGTAACTTGCTGGCTCTCTTCTCTTCCTCCTCCAGACGCCTGCGGGCCTCCTCTAGCTGGGTCAGAGGGTTGGGGGCCGGGTTGGGTGGCATGGTGGGGTCTTGAATGAAGAGGTGAGAGGGCTGGACGGAGTTCCGCAGCTGAGCACTGACCCAAGGGTGCACGGCACCAGGACGCTCCACAGACAAGGGCCTAGAGCTCTCGTGCGCCTGCTGCTTCTTGGTGCCGGAAGACCTTTGAGAGCAAGAGGACAAGGCGTGGTGGCAAGTGAGAGCCTGGCCAGTGCGGTGCCAGGAATTGGGGCAGGGCCCGGGGAGACCAAGCTCGGCACTGACCCTGGCTGTTAGGCAGCCGTCCACACCCTCCCCCCGTGCCCCTGATACACATGTTCCTTTGTGGCATGCTTCTTTGTAATCTTGAGATTTTACTTATTTATTTGGGAAGGAGAGAATGAGAGAGAGAGAGCATGAGATGGGGGAGGGTCAGAGGGAGAAGCAGACTCCCCGCTGAGCAGGGAGCCCGATGCAGGATCGTGACCTGAGCTGAGGGCAGATGCTTAACCAACTGAGCCACCCAGGCACCCCATTCTTCTGTAATTTTTATTTTTTATTTTTATTTTTTTAAAAGATTTTATTTATTATTTATTTGACAGGCAGAGATCACAAGTAGGCAGAGAAGCAGAGAGAGGGAAGGAAGCAGGCTCCCGGCTGAGCAGAGAGCCCAATGCGGGGCTCGATCCCAGGACCCTGGGATCATGACCTGAGCCGAAGGCAGAAGCTTTAACCCACTGAGCCACCCAGGTGCCCCTCTTTTGTAATTTTTTAAAAAAGTACTTATTTGAGGGGCGCCTGGGTGGCTCAGTTGTTGGGCGTCTGCCTTCAGCTCAGGTCATGATCCCAGAGTCCTGGGATCGAGCCCCGCACTGGGCTCCCTGCTTGGCGGGAAGCCTGCTTCTCCCTCTCCCACTCTCCCTGCTTGTGTTCCCTCTCTTGCTGTGTGTCTGTCAAATAAATAAACAAAATCTTAAAAAAAAAAAAAAAAGAAAAAGTACTTATTTGAGAGGGGCAGGGCAGACAAAACCTCCAGCAAACGCCCCACCAACTGCGGGCTCACTCTCACAACCCAGGTGCCCCTTTGCAACCCACTTTTAATCACTTCACTGAAATATAAACCCGATGCTATACAGACTTCCTTTTAAAAAAAGGCTTTACTATTTTAAAAAATATTTTAACGTCAAAATAAGTGCTCTTTGTGAAAAACCTGAAATACACAGAAAACTCAAAAAAAAAAAACAAAAAACAATTCAAAACATCGTGATTTAGAGATACCTGCTCCCATTGTGTTGGTATATTCTCTTCCCTATTAAAAATACTTAATTGGCACATCTCTGAACCTGTAATTTTTCCTGATTTTCCCCTCCATGCACTAGCATACCTGTGCCTTTGTCACTCAACACAGACAACACTTGACGCCTCACTCAACCCCTGAGTGGACTCCAGGAAAACATGGGCCTCTCTCACGGTGGCTGCAGCTCTCGGAAAGGGGGTTTCGTGCCAGGAGGGAATCCCAGGAAGAGGGGCCCCTGGGCAGTGGGTAGGCTCAGTGCCCTCAGGACCCCAGAACTGCCCAAGGCAAGACACCCCAGGGCGGATGGGCTCAAGGCCAGCCACAAGGACACCCCCTCCCTGGGGCCCGACCCCCACCCCTCCCTGCCCGGCTCTGTACCCAACCTCCCCTCCCCCACTTCCTCCCAAACCCCATCCCCTCCCATCTCCCCATAGCCCCTCATCTCTCCACCCATCCCCGCCAGCCCGTCTCCCCTCCCCACCCCCAACTCCCCACCCCCACTCTGCCTCCCATCTGCCGGCCCCACCAGGCCCCACCAGGTCCTCCGTCTCCCTGCCCCACGCCCCCATGTAAGAACAGCAAAGGCAGAGGCACGTGGCCCCCGAGCTCTCAGGAGGCCAGCGGGAACTCCCGGGGACGCTGAAACACCGTCATGTCCTGACAGCAAGCACAGAGCCATTCCTTGTGAAAACTCAACGACGAGAGAAATCCAGAGAAACCGACAGTCCGCCAGAACAGGTTCTGGGACCGTGCTCGTCCCCAGGGCCACGGGGTCTCCAGGGCCACCCAGAGGTGGGCAGGGCCACCTCGGCTCACCACTCAGGAGGGGCTGGACAGGTGCCCACCCGATACCGCCCCCCACCGGCTGCACACACTCCACCCTCCCCAACCACGTCCAAAACGGAGGAGCATCAGGAAAGCGGGAGACGGAGGAACCAGCAGCAGCCCGCCCACCCAGCAGATCCCACGGGCCCAGGGCCCAGACAGCGGCCCTGTGAGAGATGGTACACGTCTCCAGCCCAGGGGTATGTCTGAGCCACCCCAGTGCCCCACGGTCTCCGCGCAACGGGGGAATCCACAAGGGGCAGCAATAGCTCATCCGGAGGCCGGCTCCGCACCAACCAGCGGCCTCTGGCCCTGCGGCGGCCAGGACGGAGCTCCGAGCTCCGAGGGCTGCCAACAGCCGACGGCTGGGGGGACAGCCCGAGGCCGACCCTGCAGCCTCTGTCTGCAGTGATGGGCAGGCACCGGCCTAACTCCCCCAGTCACTGAGGTCACCGTCATGTGGAGGCGTCACCACCCCAGAAATAACCTCGTGAGAACCGCCCTGTGACAGCGGGGGGGCCCCCTCCTGGCGGGGGTGGGGGGCAGCAAGAGGAGCTCAGACAGAGGCATGGTGACCAGACTGATGTCACCAGCGGGCACTCCTGTCCAGGACACGATGGGGGGCGGGGGGCACCTGTGAGCTCAGAGGACCACAGACATCTTGCTCCTGCTGAATGTGCCACGTGAGAAGACAGCGGGCGGCTAGGCAGTGCCCCAGGGGCGCAGGCAGCCGCGGGCCGGGGGCTCCTCGGGCTGGTTCCACACCCACGTGCCCACGCCCTGGACGCGGCGCGCCCCTTACCCGTGGCCGGCCTTGCGGTGCCTGCTGATCTCCTTCTCCCCCTCGATGATCCACTGCATAATCTTCTGGTTCTTCTCCGAGTCTTCCGACGGGCCTGCCGCCTCCGTGCCCGCACTCTTCCCTGACTCAGCCTTCTTGGCACTTCTTCTGGGCGCAGCGCCGGCCTTCCCGCTGCAAGAGCAAGAACGGGGGGTCACCTGCCAACGTGGCCCGGTGCCGGGAGGCCGTCGGGGCTCTGCGGGCCGGGACGTGGAGGAAGGTGTCCGGATGGCAGCAGCCGGGAGGCCTAGCGCCTGTCCTTCCCCCACCTACTGGCGGCAGCCCCAGGGCCCCGACGCCTCCCCGTGAGGCAGGTGCATCTGAAGCTGCCTGTGAGGTCGAAGGCCTCGATCTCAGGACCCTGAGCCAAAGCCGAGAGTCACACGCCCGACCGGCTGAGCCCCACAGGCACCCCCCATGGCTGGATGACTTTTAAAAGGGAATTCTGGCCTCAAAAACCAGGACAGAGCCCGCAGGAGACGAAGCTTCTCACTGTGTGTGACCTTCGTCCCTGGGAAGACACACGTGGTCCTTACGGACACGGGCTCAGAGACAAGGAACCACAGCACTGATCCCAAAGCAAGGCTCAGGCTGCCTGACACTCACCTGTAGGCCAGGCTGTCGCTGGCATTGGGGGCGGCGCCCACACTCTCCAAGTGGCTGCGAGGCTTGACCGCATGGCTGTGCACCTCTTGGCCCCACGGGAAGCTGCCCTGTGGCCGGCGGGCAGCCTCAGCGTCGGCCTGCTCCTTGGGCCTGGCCGTGCTGTGGTGGTTGTGGTGGTGGCCGTGCCGGTGCAGGTGCGGGCCAGCCGTGTCCAGCTTCGCCCCTGACTTGGGCGCGTGCTTCCCGTGCCCAGAGGGCACGCCCCCCAGCACACCCACGATCTTGGGCACATGCGCGCTGTCAGGGGAGCGGTGGCCAGGCCCCGGTGACTGACAGCCAGGCGTCCTCATGACCCGCTGCACGTGCTCGTCCAGGATGCTCTCCGGGTTCTCCTCGTGTGCGTCCCGGAGCCCCATGCAGCCCACATCTGCGTAGCGGGGCGGGAAGTGGTGCCAGGCGGGGGCCAAAGGCAGCTTATGACTGGCCCCCAGGGGGCCAGAGGGCATGTCCCCATCCTCGCCTTCTTCCTCCTGTAGGACAAGCCCACGAGTCAGCTCCTGGCACTGCCCGTGTCGCAGAACCTCACATCTGGGGTCACAAAGAAGTCAGCCTGGCAGCTCCGTCCTGGGGGTCAGGTGAGGCATTGGACGCTGGCTGGACTTGAGGACCAGGGGAGGGCTTCCCGTCCCCACCCGGCCACAAGTGCTCATGCACATGCGCACGTGGCCACCATGAGTCCCAACGCCCGCCTACGTCCTGCCCACGGACAAACCCCCACAAGGGGTTCTCCTTCACTTCACCTGTCTCAGTAAAGGTATTTTTACCTTTTCAGGTGATTTTCCAATTCCTTGATTTTTAAAAAATCTTATTTATTTAAAAAAAATTTTTTTAAAGATTTTACTTATTTATTTGACAGCCAGAGATCACAAGTAGGCAGAGGGAGGCAGAGAGAGAGGAGGAAGCAGGCTCCCCGCTGAGTGGAGAGCCCGATGTGGGGCTCGATCCCAGGATCCTGAGATCATGACCTGAACCGAAGGCAGAGGCTTTAACCCACTGAGCCACCCAGGTGCCCCATAAAAAATTTTATTTATTTAAGTCATCTCTACCCCCAGTGTGGGGCTCGGGCCCACAACCCCAAGACCAAGAGCCCCACGCAGCTGTCGCTGAGCCGGCCGCCCCCACCTCCTCCGCATGACTGCTGTATCTTCCGGGGCGCTTTCAAGAGAATTCTACCCTTGTACAGGGGCGCTCTCGTCTTGCCCTGTGTTTCTCGGTGGATCCTCCCAGTGAACTAGCTGGCCCTCGTGTGTCTGACAGTCCACAGAACCACATCCATAAACACATCTGACCAGTCTCATTCCCAAGGACACAGCTCACGCTGACTTTCTCATCTCACTCAGTAGTGCAGACCAGGATAATGCTGACTAAATCTCTTTGGGTAACAGCCCGAAGAGCGAGGTAGGGACCCCACACTCCGCTCTAACCCAACCTCAAAACCTTCCCCACGAGACTTCTCACTTAACAGGAGAGCACCTAAACGTCGCCAGCACCAGCAGTCAGCTGCGAACGCGTCCGTCCTGCTCAGGGCAGACGTGGCTCGGAGGACAGACGGACGGGCACACGGATGGGTGGACGGTGAGTGTGCCCCTGACGGATACAGATGGGGACCCTGGGCTCCCTCGCCCCACCCCATGTCCCCGTATTGACCCCTCTGCCTTGCCCTCCCCAGGGCACTGGAAGTGACCCCCAAGGAAGCAGTGAAGAAGGGGGACTCTCTCCATCCCCAGGGGGCGGGGACTGGCCAACAACATCTCGGTGGCTCTGCGCATGGAGGAAATCCATTTTAGGATTTTGAAATGTTGTAGGCTTAACTGAATTGTCTGGGTAATGGGTTCTTTGTTGTTGTTTTTATTTATTTGACAGAGAGACAGACAGCGTGAGTAAGCAGAGCGGCAGACAGAGGGAGAGGGAGAAGCAGACTCTGCGGAGCAGGGAGCCCGACGCGGGGCTCGATCCCAGGACCCTGAGATCATGACCTGAGCCGAAGGCAGAGGCCTACGGACTGAGCCACCAGGCGCCCTTCTTCTTTGTTCTCATTTTCCAAATTTTACAGAAAAATAAGTTATTTTTTCCAAGACGTATTAATTTATTTGAGAGCGCGCGCGCAGGCACGTGCAGCGGGAAGAGGAGGCAGCGTCTTGAAGCAGACTCCCCACTGACTGCAAAGCCTGACGTGGGGCTTGACCCCATGACTCTGGGATCATGACTGGAGCTGAAACTAAGGCAGATGCTTAACTGATTGAGCCACTCAGGTGTCCCAATAAAAATAAGTTATTTTAAAATGTGTAGTTAGTTTTCTTTAAAAAACCTAATTCACGGCCCGTTTATATAGGCTACAGGATCATACAAGACAGGGCGTCTCCTGTCCGTGTGGATCCCCAGACACAGGTAATTTCATCTCATTTTCTCCCGGGTTTCTGTGTGGAATCACACAGGACAGAAGAGAAGGCACTGCTGGCAGTGGGGCCGGGGGCTACCCCAAGGACCAAGGACCAAGGGGTGCCCGTGGGGACAACGTGGCTGCAGCAGCCAAGCCTGGCACCCCCGGCCAGAGGCTACTGCGGGCCCCGAATGGAGCCGCACACCTGAGCCAAGGCCACGTATCTGCCCGTTAGTTTCTGAATCAAGATGCCGGAAACACTAGGGGCTGTTGGTCTGAACGTGTCCTGTGACGTCGCAGAGCCCCACACGGTCCCTGGGGCACGTGTTGCCCTCCACGAGCGAGGCTCCTAATGGATCCAGACACAACCGCCCTGGGCCCGCCGGGGACGCCCCGGAGAAGAGGGGACCACCACTTGGCTGCGAGAAAGTGCGCTGGGCACCCACAGCCCAGCAGCCTCTAAGGGGCCTCCCGGGAACCTTTTTTTTTTTTTTTTTAAAGATTTTATTTATTTATTTGACAGAGAGAGATCACAAGCAAGCAGAGAGGCAGGCAGAGAAAGGGGGGGAAGCAGGATCCCCACTGAGCAGAGAGCCAGATACGGGGCTCGATCCCAGGACCCTGGGACCATGACCTGAGCCGAAGGCAGAGTCTTTAACCCGCTGAGCCCCCCAGGTGCCTCACTCCCAGGAACCTGCAGGGCCACAGGCATGCAGAGCCTCTGAGCCAACTCTCTTCCTGCAAGAGGGTGGACTGGGGACCCCGGCCACAGGGCCAAGATGCTGCTGCTGAGCACCTACGGGTCTCTCCAGGCCTTGCCTCCCCCACAACGAGCCCCTCCTCCCAGGAGCCAGTGAGGGCTGGGCGGGCACGGTGGGGCCTCAGACGGGCAGGTGTCATAGGAGAGCCAGCAGACGCCGGGACAGGGTCAGAGCGCGTCAGGAGCCAGCACGCTGGGAGACCCTGGAGGGAGCTCCTCGGGGGCCCGAAGCCGTCCTCCACTCCACCAGCCGTCCCGGGACCGCTCGGAGACGGAGACGCGCTGCGGCCTTGCCAGGAGGCACACTCACCATCCGGACGCGCTTCAGCCGCTCCTCCAGCTTCTCCTCGGCCTCCCGTGTCCGCTGCACGGCCTCCAGGCGGTGGATGAGCTCCGCGGCGAACTTCTGGGGCTCCACACGGATTTCCTTTGGCATTCGGTAAGTGCGCTGCGAGGAGACACCGGATTAGCCAGCCGCGAGCCGCTCGGAGCCGCAGCCCCCCACGCTGAGACGCGCACACGCTCTTCCTCGGTGACGAGAAACAGGCTACGAAACCTGCACTTCATCGTCAAGCGGACGATCTTGCTTTCTCCCTTTCGCTGGTGGCAACCGCCTCGCTGCCCCTCTCCTTGCTGGACTAGAGCTGTCCTCCACCCGGCACCGACCGGCGAGGGGACTAGAGCTCTGGCAACTCTGCTCCAGCCTTAGGAGCAGAAAACAGAGGCTGGGAGCAGGCGGGAGCTGGGTTAGGTCACTAGGGCAGCGGCTGGCAGGGCCCCGGCTAGCCAGAGCATCTGGTGTCCTAAGCCCAGGTGTGCCCTTCACCTCGGCCCCCCCAGCCTACCCCAGAGAAGCGCCTCTGACACGACGGGCCAGGCCAATCCCCTGCGAGGCCTGGGAAGGGCGAAGGGAGAGCTGCAAAGACCATGTAAGAGGGAGGGGCCAGGCCCGGGAGCCCCCGGCGGGAGACAGCCCGCAGACCATCCTGCACGGCGGGGGCCGGCAGCCCCTGACCCGCAGGCGCGGCAGACCAGGCTTCGGACTTGGGTCTGCTGTAAGGATGGGAGACCCAGAACTCAGGGTACAGGAAAACACCCGGGGGGACGGGAGGGCCTTGTTCGGAGGAGACGGCTCCGGAACGCAGTTTACAGGAATACACTAGACCACGTTTCCGGAGTGTACTTCATTTTGCTGTACTTCCATGTTCAAAAACGTTGGAACAGCACAAAGGACTCCTGTCCAGCCCTCACCCAGACTTCCCAAGTGGAGCTACCTGCCGATTACCGTCATTCCCGCTCAGACACAGACACACAGGCACACACACATGCACACGGGTGTGCACGCACAGTCACACACGTGCATGTCCTTCACCGGACGGTACCTAACACCGAGCAGTAGTTTGTCCTGGAGGCCAGACCCAAGAGGAGAAAGGGGCAAGTGTTTCCAGAGGAGCCCGGGCAATGGGGACAGCCAAGAGGCTGAGGCCCTGAAGGAACCTTCCGGACAGGACGTTCAGACAGAGCCCCAGAGGCTGGTGGGGTCGGCCAGGGAGTGCCGGGACCCACACAGGACTGAGGGCTGAGGGCCAGATGGCAAGAGCCTCGCGGTCCTGAGCCCGCGTGATGCCCCACGCAGGCCACGGGCAGAGTGGAAAGTCCTGACAAGACCGAACCACATGCACATGGCAGGCTCGGCCCAGCGGAGGCACACCCCAAGCCCGTGTGTTCTGGAAAGGAGCCTCTAGGCCGCATGATTATGCTTCTGAAAGGAGCAGATCTGTACAACACCGGATCTATACGAACGGACCCCCTTCCCGCTGCGGACGAACACAATGCACGGGAAAAAGCTGCGGTCATTAAAACTGGGGGGACCTCTGGGGCATGAAAACGGCCTGAGGAGCAGACAGCTCACGCCGGGCAGCTCCCTGGCACACAGCCCCCTGCCTGGCCCCGGGAGCCCCCGCCAGGCACGCAGCGCAGCGCGGCGAATGCACGAGTGGCAGCCGCGGGCCGCGCGTGTCTCGGCTGTGCTCTGGCCACCACGACAGGATGTGCACACACGCTCCTGGGGCAGGCCGGTGTCACCTGCCACGGGAGATGCGCCCCAATCACGGCACACCGCCACCTCCGCAAAGATGGGAACCGCTGTTTGCCGGTTTCTTCGGTAAGAAATGTTACCCCACAAATAAAAGTTAGTTATTTTACCAGGAAAAATGGTTTTGTCCAGAAAAGCGAAGAACGGCAACCGAGGACAAGAAGTCTATGGCAAAAGCTGCTGACTCCCACGAGCAAAAGGTGTTATTTTACGGAGAACGGGGAGGCAGCGGTGGGGCTACTGGGCATGGACGTCCCCGGGACAGAAGCAAGCGTGCTGGTGACGGCGGCTTCTCCTCGGCTGAGGTGCGGGGCTGGCAGATGGGGTAGGAGACGCAGGGCACAATCCTCCGCATAACTGAGGGCCCTTCCCTCGGCCGCGGCTCCTGGGGCGTCCACATAGACCATTCCTGACACTGGGAATGCGGAGAGCTCCCCCTCCTGGCTTCCTGATTCCAGTGGGCGGGGCATATCCAGATCAACTTCCACAGGCGCCCACGAGGTGCGCGAAATGCACGAAATGCACGAGGCCCGCAAAGTGCACGAGGCCCGCGAAGTGCACGAGGCCCACAGGCGTCCACGAGGTCCACGAGGGACAGGACACTCTACCCCTGGAATGTCAAACCTCTGTCACTGAACAACATGCTGCCGTCTGCCCTAAGCCCACGGGGCTAGGCAGGGCTCCAGGCTGCCTCCAGGGCTCCCACGCACGATGCCCACCACAGGGGCCGGCTCCCCCAAGCAGGGCTCGAGTCCTGCCCAACCGCACCCCGGCCTGGCCCCCCGCCTGGGCCCAAACAAGCCATGGTGGCCGGGGACCCCCAGAGGCCAAGAACCCCCCACGCTACAGATAAGCCCCCAACACAGTCAGGAGCTGGCCCTCACGCGGGACCCAAAACAAAGCCCTGGCAGGTGAGGAGGCCGCTGACGTCTGACTCCCTGTGCGCACTGACCGCCTGGACGGGCCCCAATCCACTCCAGCCACGGTTTGTTCCCGTGAGTGCGTGAACAGCGTGGACACCGGGCTCACTGAATCTTCCCCGGAAGACAACCAGCACTCAAGAGGTCACCCGCTTCTCTCAGGAACACACAGGACCTCCTACTTTCCCCGAGGGGTCACTGAGGGCCAGGCCCACGCAAATGTTCTCAGCTGCCCCATAGAGCTCGGGCAACTGAGGAAGGAAGGCTATGAGGCCATAGCACTGTCCATACCACACGGCAAGGCCAGGCTCTCACTGCCATGCCACTGACTGTCTCAGCTCTATCTTTGCGCTGGCTCGGCCAGGACCTTCCAGAACATGAAGGCTCCTCACTTTCGACTCTAGAACCTTCCCCGAAGGACACCTCTCGCTCCTGACGCTTCCGGATTCTCTCTGTGCCGAGTTCTGAGAAGTCGTTCCAGGTCTGTATCCAGCTCACCCACTTTCTCTCCTGGTTTTGTCGAATACTCTGTTTAATTTGTTGAGTTAAGAACTGTTCATTTTGAGGGGGGCCAGTGGCTCAGTCCGTTACGCATCTGCCGTCCGCTCACGTCCCTGGGGTCTGGGGTCGACCCCTTGCTCACAGGCGGTCTGTTAGGGTCAGCACGCACACGCCCCCCCCCGAAATACATCAACCTCGAGGGTGGGAAAACGCAAGAGAGGAGCCGCTGCGGGTGCCGCGAGAGCTACTCCCGAGCGCCCGCTGGATGTGCCGCCGCCAGGAACCTGACGGCAGGTGTCCCCCGCTGGGGCCTCCTGCCACAGGCACCCCAGACCCCCAAGGCTACGCGGGCCCCACGCTGCTTCTCTTCCTCCCCGCTGCGGCCCGCGGTGCTCGGCTGGGCTGCTTCTCTGCGCCCGTCTCCCCTGGGCTTTCAGGACCCTGTGAGGTACGGAAATCTAAAGCCAGCTCTTGGGCATGGGGGCCCTCAACTTGCGCTGTGTCCTGGCGCCATCCCAGCATGAGGCCCCTGGGGGGGGGAGCGAGGCCCTCTTCACCGTCCGCACAGGCAGCATCCATCCGTCCCATCGCAGAAGCGGCTTCTTCCCACTGAGAGCAGATACTTGTGAGGGACTGCGTGGGAGGACGTGAGGGCCCTGGCCCTCAGCACAGGGCCCTTGTCTGTCTCGCACCGCCACGACGCCGGACGCTCCAGCTGGGCCCTGGGGACGGGGCAGCGCCTCCATGTGGCCCTGTGTCCGCTCACTCCCTTCCCTTCGAGGACGTGGGTTACTCCTCCCGCTTCCCTGCCCAGACCCAGTTCTGAGTTCCGGTGTCCACGGAGCAGAGCCGAGACACGCAGGCGGGACCTGCTCCCCGGGAGGGAGCCCAGAGAGGCCCCTCGCAGCCACGCACAGGCGAGCGCGCACACACACACGCTCCCCGTGGCATCTCCCTCTACCCCCCAAGCAGACCCCGTCTGTGCCTGGTTGAGACCAAATCGGCCGTGCCAAGGCTGGACTGGGAGGTGACAGACGCTGGCCCGCCCTTGCCTCAGAAGTAAGGGCGTACCCACCTCCCTTCCTCTCGACCATCAACCGTCACTTTTCTTGTCTGGAAATTGAAGAGACCCTAACCGAGGAACCCTGACCACAGACGGGTGTGCGCGGACCCTGCTCGGAAACTGCCGATAGGTGCTCGCAGGCATCCCCGGGGCTGGAGGCCACCGCAAACTTCCCTTCTCTTCCCCGGGAAGTCCCTGCGGCTCACCCGGTGGGCCAGAGTGAGGGAAGCTCCCCTCCCCTCACCCACGCGGGAGCTCTGCTGGTGGGGACAGAACGCCCGGCCTGCGGCGCCCAGTCAGGACACCCAGCCACCTTACTGTCTGCACCTGAGAGGGGACGCAGGGGCAGCTTCCACAGTAAGTGTTCACAGCAATTTGGGACTGGGGTCGCTAAGGGTCACCACACTGCACTCAGGAGGCCCACGAGGGGCCGGGCCCAGCATCAAGCCAGTGATGGGCTCAGAGCCGCTGTCCCACCTTAAGGAGAGGCCCCTCACTCACCAGGAAGGGCAAAGGCTGCCTGGTGGTTCGGGTGCTCCGTCAGGCCCTCCCTGCCCCTTGGCAGGGACCCGGCCGGCTGGACCTACAAGCCGCCCCAATGTCCTCTCCAGCCTGCGGGGTGGGACCGCACGGGACCATGTGCTGGGCCTGGACGTGAGCCGAGCTCCCAGGATGCCAGCCAAGGGCCACTCCCACCGCCCAGTGCCCCAGCGGCCAGGCGGAGCCCCCGGGGAGAAGGGACGGACACGGTCCAGGAGGACCGGTGACCCATGACCTCAATGACGGGGAGGGGACGGCCGGGCAGCGAACTTACGGGGATGTGAGGTAGAGGCACCCGCCCGTTGACCTGGACGCTCTCCTGCATCTCCCGGCGGTGCTGCCTGCGGATCCTGTACGGCGGGACTCCATCCCTGCGCGGGAGAGAGAGCCTCGCGTGAGCACCCGGACAGCGCAGCGAGACCGCCCAGCTGGCGTTCCCTGCGGCGCGGCCACGCGGCTCGGCGCGGTCTCTCCCCTGCTTGTAAAGGTCTATTTATTCGGGGCGCCGGGGGGGCTGCGTCGGTGAAGCGTCTGCCTTCGGCTCAGGTCACGCTCCCGGGACCCTGAATGAGCCCCGTGTCGGGCTCCCTGCTCGGTGGGGGCCTGCTGCTCCTTCGCCCTCTGCTCCCTGCTGTGCGCTGTCAGGTGAAGAAATAAAATCTTTAAAATAAAGAAAGAAGAAGAAAGAAAGAAAAAAGCAAGCCAACCCGTTGCCCTGGGAGGCAGAGTGGCTAACGGGAGCCCAGAGCACATGACGATGCCCGGCAGAGCACGAGGCCCACCAAGGACGGCTTCTCTGCGTCCCTGTCTCCTTCTCACTGAAGGACTCTGATGGCTGGAACGCAGGGGTCTTTACATTGTCTGGCTGTCGGAGGACCCTGGCCTGCCCAGCCTGCCCTGGGTGCCGTCAAGAGCTGTGTACTCCCGCCTCCTTCCCAAGCACGGCCCCGGCGGTGGGGGGGTGTGGGGGGTGCTGGGGCACCAGGGCGTGTCTGAGCCCTGCTGCCCTGACTTGAGGGCATGTACATGCAGCCACCATGCTGATCTCACTTTAGCAGCTGTTGTGCAGTTGTCCCACGGGGCCAGCACCGAGTGCCCAGTGTGTCCTGACCCCGGTCCCGGGCAGCCCCACACCCCCCAGTCAGCGGCTTCGTTGGCAGTTCCCTAGGCCACACTCGCCTCTCATGATGCTCTGCCGCTGAGCCCTCATCTAGGTGCAAAGGCTGCACTCTGGTTCAGAGCGAGGTAGGAGGAGGCTGGGACAGTGTCTCTCTTGACTGCCTCAGTTTACCCGGATGTCAGGGCCCCGGCAGGGTGTGCAGTGTGACTACCTCAGCAGCTCAGCAGGGGCACTTACGGGCTCGGGTGTCAAGGAACAGGGGAGTCACACGCACCCGAAACGTCCTGACATGCCCACACGGGGTTGTTCGGGTTTCCTGAGCCACCCGATTCCTTGCTTCTCCTACGTTCTGACGGGCACTCAATTCCACACGGCTCTGCGGTCAGACGCTGTCCCTGGACACCCACGTTTGAAGTCAGCAAGCCAAGCCATTGCTCGTACTGGGCGGCTGACAGGCGGGGCAGCTGCCCCAGGGGCCAGAATCTGGACAGAACACACACCCCTACTTTTTGCCTCTGATGTATATTGAGGCATCTTGTGATGCAAATTGACTGTCCCTACACTTCTGGGTCTTGGTGTAAACCAAGGTGAAGAGAGCATCAGGAAAAGAAAAATATTTTAAAAGCTTAAGTTCTGGGGCGCCTGAGTGGCTCAGTGGATTAAGCCTCTGCCTTCGGCTCAGGTCATGATCTCAGCGTCCTGGAATCAAGCCCCGCATCAGGCTCTCTGCTCAGTGGGAGCCTGCTTCCCCCTCTCTCTCTGCCTGCCTCTCTGCCTGCTTGTGATCTCTGTCTGTCAAATAAATAAAATCTTAAAAAAAAAAAAAAAAAAGCTTGAGTTCTTTCCTTTAGCAAATGGACGTCCTTTCTTAGAATTACGAGACTTTTCAAGAAAACACGTGCTGGCCAATTAATTTTCATTGTAGTGCCAGTTTCAGGGAAGAGAGAACCAGCTGCTACAGAGTCCCGCTCCCAAGCTGTCACCGCTTGTGGGGGTCGGAGCGAGAGCCAGAACCACGGTCCGCTCCAGCAGGACGCTGCTAAACACACGTCAACGTTTCATCTGAGAGAATGAAATGATGGGGACAGACCCATCTCGTGATGTCGCCACCACGTGGTCCCCAAAGAGGAGGAGAGAAGGGGTTCCAGACGCGACGCGGGGCTGGCTGGTGTGGCCCAGCAACGGTGCAAGCTGGCCGGGCCTGCACACCCCGAGGCAGCGTGGGGAGAACATGTGGACACAGGCCAAGAAGAGCACACGCTGGGGACAGCCTCCGAGGTGGGGCCACAGTGTTCGGACAGGTTCCCTAGAGAAAGACGGGTTTAGGGACCCTACTCTTTCACGTGAAGAAAGAAGCTGGCTGGGGGCGGACACCCCGACGGCCAGCTGACGGTGGCGGCTCCTGTCCCTGCGGTCCCGGGGTCGGGGTGCGGGGACACTTCACACCTGCTTGCTATCCCGCCAAAGGCTTTCCTCCGGCCCTGATGGTGGTGGAGAGTGTCAGGGTCCGGCCGCCAGCCCCGGCCCCGGCCGGGGACATCCTGTCAGAGACAGTCAGGTGACTGAAGTGGGGTAAATCTGACGTTCCTGGGCGGCCATGACCCCAAATGACCTTGGCAGGCTGCCCGGGCCACGCCCTGATGTGACCACACAGACTCTTACACCACTGGACTTCTGATGTGCATTTGGGTCCCAAAAAGCCACTTGCCAAAAACCAAAGCAGAGTGTCAGAAAACAAGTTCTTTTCCACAAAGGGAAGGCTCCCCCGGAGAGAACAATGGGAGAATGAGGTCCCCTGTGGCCAATGAGGGACACGGAGGCTCCAGGTGGCTCCCGACAGTCGCCGAGGCCTCTGGGACGCACGCGGCCCCCACCGCTATCCCAGTCCTCTGGGCACTGGGGCCGGCACAGACCCAGCGGCACCAGCTGCCGTCCGGCTCCTGTCGTCCCAGCTCCCGCGCACAGTCTGCGCGGGCACGAGATGTGGCACAGCGAGGGAAAGAACCGACGGAGAGGGACCCCGCACAGCCAGCACCCTGGGCGCCACACCGGCCCTGCTCAGCCACCCCCCCCTACCGGTTTTCCTGGTTTCGAAGGTCACAGCAGCCTTGGCCTCAGGGAGAAGCAGCTACCGCAAACTCAGGGTGTTTTGTGATCCTCCTGGCAGCGCAGCCTGTCTGTGTACCAGAGGCGGGGGGGGGGGGGGGGGACCACACGTTCTCCAGGAAGACAAACCCCGCTGGGGACAGCACAGGATGCGCCCGAGAGGAGGGGACTCACACGCTGCTGTCGGTGAGGGACAGGCTATCAGCGTCGCTGGACAGGCTCTGCTGCTCGCTGTCGTTGGCGCTCGTGGCCGGGGCGAGAGCATAGCCGGAGCTGACGTAGTAAGGGTTGACAGGCTCCCGCCAGGACCCGCACCTGTGGACAGGGAGCAAATGTCAGCGGCAGCCCGACACCACGTGGTGCTCCCCCACCTCCTGAGAGTCACCTAGACGTCTGATTCCTGAACCGCACGCGCAAGGCCTCCAGAAGAGACAGCACAGAGGGCCGGGGTCTCCGTCCTGCCTCTGGCCGCTGCTCTTCCCACACCAACCACTTAAGCCCCGGGCATCTTCCAGATCCTTCCTGTGCACTTACGCACATGCCCAGGTGAGCACGCAGGCCGCCGTCTAACTACAGCGGGACATGTGCGCTCTGCAGGCTGACTTGCTGCGGAGTAAACCCCAACTCCAGAGGCAGCAGTGTCACCGGCGTCCTCGACCTCACGTCCTTTCCCCCAAGAGCGTGAGGACACCGCAGGTCGAGGCAGCCAGGACTCTCGTGCACACGTCCAAGAGCTGTCATAGGACGGAACATGCGAGACAGGAGAGGACAGTATGTGTCATGCTGCCTTCTGGTCACTTCCTCCCCCTTCGGGGCACTGGGACCACACACAGATTGGCCGGAATGTACCGCCAGGTTTCAGTCTGCAGAGACGATGGGGTGGCACCATTGACATCCTGTCTCCCCTCAGTCACCTGCTCATGCCTTTCATCCGCTCTCCACTGGGATGTTCAGGAGTTTCCCAGAAACATTCTTACTGTCAACTTTCAGGTACACGTGTAAAATACACTTTCTCCCTAAGTGTCACTTTTCTTACTTTGTTTAGGCTAACTTTGGTCACACAAAAGTCTTCATGTCTACAAAATCGGACTTACCAAGCTTTTCCTTCACAGGTTCTTTTGCATCTCAGTTCGCAGGCCTGCCTCATTCCAAGATTAAAACTGTACTCTTTTATTTTTCCCCAAATGCTCCAAATTTTTTTTTTTAATTTAGAACTTTACCTAAAATGGTGGGTATATTATCTACCTCGTTCCCTTGCATCCAAACGGAGAGTCTGTTGTTAGCACCAAATACTGAATAATCCACCTCATTCTGAGTAATTTCCAAAGCCCATCTTGGTCCTCCCTTCGCGCGCCCCTTTCTGGAGGCTGCGCTCTCCTCCCGTCTAGACTCTGCTCCCACGCCACCTCCCCCAAAGGCCGTCCTCACACCGCGACACACCAGTCCTGGGCCAAGGGACACACGATAGCACAGTTCTCCCGACGGGGGCCCGTCGAGCCCTCCTGGTGGCTGGGGTACCCACCTCGGGTGCTCAGTGACTCTCACGCCTCGAGCCCCAGCCTCGCTTCTGACAACAGGACCCAAACACTTGTCACATGGATGGACAACAGCCTGCACCGAGTGCTGGGGACCTGGGATGAACTCGTGCCTCCCTCAGTGCGGAAGGAGGGAGACCAGACTGCTGCTCAGCTGACAGAAGCCCTGTGGACAACGGTCAGCAGATCGACAGAACTTTCTGGAAGCCCCAATCCCAACCACCCACACAGTGAGAAAAGATGCTTCAACAGGACTTGGAACTGGGCGCCTTAGTATCCTGAACGCCCGTCCCACCGGCTGTGCGGGGCTGGGCCAGGCACCCCGTCCCTGGAGAGGCCCGACCAGGTGGGGCCAACTCTCCCGGGGGCCTGGGCACCCGCGGTCTCAGGAGGGGCAGCACCTGAGGCCTCAGACACCAACAGAATGCCAGCCGGCGAGGGAGGGAGGCCAGCGACACGGCCACATCCCTCCCGCACCAGCTGCACATCCCCACGCCAGCGAGCGGTCAGTCACTGTCCTCCAGCTCGCCGGGCCTCCCGATCCACCCACCGCAGCCTGAGGCGCCCGTGGAGGCCAGAACCAGCTCCAGCTGAGGGACGGCCGAGGCAGGGCGGTGAGGGCTATCAGAACGGTCTGGCCAGAGGCTCGCGGCAGGGGGTGGGGATGTGGGCAGCGAGGAGGGCCGCCTGTCCCTGGTCCCGTTTGTTGACGCTGCGCCTAGACGTCTGACCTGAGGCAGAGAAAACGAGCTGAGCCTGCAGAGCAGCGAGATGTTATTTTTACTTTGTTTTTTAAACGAGCCTCTAGGCCCAACATAGGGCTCGAACTCGCCACCCGGAGGGCCAGAGTCGCACGTACCCCCGGAGCCGGCCGGGCGCCTCGGGCCGCAGGGCGGCGTTTCCCCGGCGCAACCGCCACTCCCGCCGCCCGGCCGGCCCGGCGCTAAGCGGACGACTCCCCCGTCTGTCCGTCTCCGTGAAGAAGGCCGAACCCGGGCAGCGCTCCACAAGCCCCCGCTCGGCCGGGCGGGGAAAGACCCTCACGTCGAAGAGAAGACAGCGGCCGGCGCGGAAGGCCCAGGCCCCAGAGCGCACCGGGCGCGGCCGCGGCGCCCCCGGCCTCGGCCTCGCCCCGGGCGTCCGGAA
The DNA here is from genome assembly GCF_963455335.1 of Martes martes. Classification (NCBI taxonomy): domain Eukaryota; kingdom Metazoa; phylum Chordata; class Mammalia; order Carnivora; family Mustelidae; genus Martes; species Martes martes. The sequence continues at coordinate 40,915,265 of NC_137906.1, read as the reverse complement.
CCACGGCCCGCGGGACGGCGCGCGGAGGGTCCGTCTCGGGCCGCGCCGCTCCCCGGGGCCCGCGCGTGGCGACCGCGGCGCGCTGGGTTCGCGGCCCACGCCGGCCGCAGACGCCACTCACGGAAACAGCGTCCGCCGTTAAGGCAAAAGGCAAGACAGAGAGGGTTTCCGGGTCTCCGGCCGCCGCTGCGGGGCCGCGAACGACCGCGCCGGCGGGCGAGCAGAGCGCGGGCCCGAGGGACGACGAGGAAGGCCGAGGCGCTCCTGCCCTCGCGTCAGCCGCGGACCTTCGAGACGGTAACGCTGCGCGCCGGCGCCGAGACGGCCCGCGGCGGGGGCTTCGGGGCTTCGGGGCTTCGGGGCTTCGCGGGCTTCGGGGCTTCGCGGGCTTCGGGGGCTTCGGGGGCTTCGGGGCTTCGCGGGCTTCGGGGCTTCGGGGCTTCGCGGGCTTCGGGGCCTTCGGGGCCTTCGGGGCTTCGGGGCTTCGCGGGCTTCGGGGCTTCGCGGGCTTCGGGCCTTCGGGGCTTCGCGGGCTTCGGGGCCTTCGGGGCTTCGCGGGCTTCGGGGCTTCGCGGGCTTCGGGGGCTTCGGGGCTTCGCGGGCTTCGGGGCTTCGCGGGCTTCGGGGCTTCGGGGCTTGGGGCCTTCGGGGCTTCGCGGGCTTCGGGGCCTTCGGGGCTTCGCGGGCTTCGGGGCTTCGGGGCTTCGCGGACTTCGGGGCTTCGCGGGCTTCGGGGCTTCGCGGGCTTCGCGGCTTCGCGGGCTTCGGGGCTTCGCGGGCTTCGGGGCTTCGGGGCTTCGCGGGCTTCGGGGGCTTCGGGGGCTTCGGGGGCTTCGCGGGCTTCGGGGCTTCGGGGCTTCGGGGCTTCGGGGCTTCGCGGGCTTCGGGGCTTCGCGGGCTTCGGGGCCTTCGGGGCTTCGCGGGCTTCGGGGCCTTCGGGGCTTCGCCGGCTTCGGGGCTTCGCGGGCTTCGGGGCTTCGCGGGCTTCGCGGGCTTCGGGGCTTCGCGGGCTTCGGGGCCTTCGGGGCTTCGCGGGCTTCGGGGCTTCGGGGCTTCGGGGCTTCGCGGGCTTCGGGGGCTTCGGGGCTTCGCGGGCTTCGGGGCTTCGCGGGCTTCGGGGCTTCGGGGCTTGGGGCCTTCGGGGCTTCGCGGGCTTCGGGGCCTTCGGGGCTTCGCGGGCTTCGGGGCTTCGGGGCTTCGCGGGCTTCGGGGGCTTCGGGGCTTCGCGGGCTTCGGGGCTTCGCGGGCTTCGGGGCTTCGGGGCTTGGGGCCTTCGGGGCTTCGCGGGCTTCGGGGCCTTCGGGGCTTCGCGGGCTTCGGGGCTTCGCGGGCTTCGGGGGCTTCGGGGCTTCGCGGGCTTCGGGGCTTTGCGGGCTTCGGGGCTTCGGGGCTTGGGGCCTTCGGGGCTTCGCGGGCTTCGGGGCTTCGGGGCTTCGGGGCTTCGGGGCTTCGCGGGCTTCGGGCCTTCGGGCCTTCGGGGCTTCGCGGGCTTCGGGGCTTCGGGGCTTCGCGGGCTTCGGGGCTTCGCGGGCCAGAGCGCTCCGGCGTGCGAGGACGCGGCGCGGGGGAAAGCGCGTTCCCGCGGGACCGCCAGGAAGCGGAGGCGGGGCGGGGCGCGCGTCCCCTCCCGGTCGCAGGACGGGGGCTCCGGGCACCAGCCGTCCGCCCGCCGGGAGCACGTCCCGCCGCGGGGTCGCTCCTGGGCCGCCCGCCGGGCGCCGCGCGTCCTCCGCGCAGGGGAACTCGACCCGCCGATCCCGTCCGCTGGGCCTTCCCGGGCCTCGAGAACGAGCGTCTGCAGTTTCCCCGCGACGCCGCCTCCGCGCGTCCCGCGTCCTGCCTTCCGCCGTCCGACCGCTGCGGCTCGGGCTGGAGCGCCTGCCCCGCGCGTCCGACGTCCCCGTGCGGGTGACGGCGGCGGCCGGACGCGGCGGCTCCTCGCTTCCTCCCCGCGGACAGCACGACAGACGAGGGGCCGCCCGCCGCCCGGCGAGCCTCGGCCCCAAAGACAGTCCCGGCTCCTGCTGCGACGCTCCCCGCGGTGACCCGCACGGGGGCCTGTGCCGTCTCCGGTGACCCCCCGGGACCGTCATGCTCTGGAGACGCGCTCCCGGAGGTGGACACGGGCTTCTACAGACCCCTGTGCGCTGGCGGAAGGAAAGGGAAATCGGACCCGCCTTGGGACCAAAGGGGTGCCCTCCCCGCGCTGAGCCCGGACACCCATGGGACAAGGGCAACTTGAGTCCGACACGGACGCGACACCAGCTGCTAACCCAGAGGACAAGGAACTGTGTCGCCGTCCTACTGTGGCTCTCCGAGCCCAGCACCAGCAGCACTTTCCACCTCGCCTACCTGGGTCCCTTCTCCCTGCGTGCGACCGCCACTCCTTCCCACTGGCTTCACTCGCCACACCTTTTTATTTTCTTTTTCAAGATTTTATTTATTTGAAAGAAAGACAGGAAGAGAACAGATGCACAAGTGAGGGGAGGGAGAAGATCAAACAGAGCCCAAGGCCAGCACAGCGCCTGACATCGGGCTGGATCTCAGGACCCTCTGAGACCCCCACCTGAGCGAAACCAAGACTCGGGTGCCGCACTGGCGGAGTCGCACAAGCACCCTGCTTCAATCCGATCTGTAAAAAATTCCACCCCCCCGCCTCTGCTCCTCCCTGCTCCCTTCCCTCTCTGTAAAAAAATAATGTAAATAAAAATGAAAAATAGTTCTCAAACTTTCTAGCGATTGTCAGCAGCAGGTGTGCCCCAACCCGCCTGCTTCTCCACCTGAGGTGAGAGCTCTTGCCTCCTCGAAACCCTCTGCGGCCTAACCTGCCCCCTATTCGGGAGGAAAAACCACTCGGACCCCCCATCCGCCTGCAGCCTGCACCTGAGCACTCGCCCCACAAGGACACTCCTGTCAACCCCCTCAGTCAAGCGTCCTTGAGTGACGGTCTTGTGATTTTTTTCTCAGAAATTCAGGCATCTATGGTATTAGCGTCCCCGTTGGGCCCCGGCTGCTCTGACACGGAGATTGTGCCTCCCGGGTCTCACCCGGAAGCGCGCTCAGCATTCCAGGAAAGCACTGGTTTCTGTCCCGCAGCAGCTCTGCACGCCGGGCTGACAAGCTGGCCCCACTGGCCTCTCGCATTCACGTCGGTCTGGAGGGACACCAATGTCCCCACACTGCCTTTCCTAGCAAGTCAGGAGGTCCCTGGTCAGCTCAGGTGACAGGTGGGCCTCGTGGCTAATGGGCCAAGGAAGCCACACGGCCTCCTTCTTTCCTCTGGTCTGTTTATTTCCCGCATCTGAAATGAATCACCGTTAATGTCCCTGCTCTGACCCCCCATCCCAGCTGTCTCCGTGGTTGTGTCCTCAGCGGCACCCGGCACAGACACCGTGAACCAGCCCCTTGCACACGACGCCCATGTCCTGACCCTGACCTTGGCACTGCGCTCAGCACCACATGGGCCACAAGCCCCGCCCCTGATCAACACGGGCAGCTGCAGGCGCAAGCCCTTCTCTGCAGTGTAGACCGGCGCATCAGTACTCGAGCGCTAGTGCCACGGAACCCGTGCCAGGTGTGCGCAGAGCCTCAGGTCGGCTCACACCTGCTCCTTCCGGGCGGTTCTATGGCCCCCAGGCAGTGGGGCAACACTCACCTGTGTCTCTGGCCGTGAAGCGCTCGAGGCGCGGGCCTGAACTCCTTATGTGGGCGTGTTCTGAAGCCCAAAACGCGACTGTGGTCGCCTCTGTACCGAGCAGTTCTTATTCACCCACGTGACCACGTGAGCACGTCAGGCCTTCCCCTGTCTGTGGGGAGGCCCCTCTGGGAGGGTGCACAGAGCCCCGTGGGCCATGACTGTCTGTTCCTGCAAACTGTGGGACCAATGGCTGCTCCTCGAAGGTCATTTCTTCCTGAGTCTGTGTGACGGTGTCGGGGTCCCCTCCTGCTCTTCCCTGCTGCCCTGCGGGTGACTCCTTCTGGCTCCCCCTCTGATGGGCTCATCTCTTCAGGCTCTCCGTGCGATTTCGTATCTGGGCTGTGGGCCTTAGGGTGGCCACTGGCCACACGTGCCATCCAAACGTAGTCAGACTCCACAGATTCCACGTACAGCCTCCAGACGCGGTGGCCGCGCGGTGGGGTGCCTGCCATGGGGTGACCCGGGGCTGGGGGACTGGGCAGCCAGCGGGGACCCTCTCACGCCACAGCCTAGAAGATCTGTGTGGCTGCTCGCTCTCCTGGCGTCTGGAGAGCCCGTCAGGGAGCCCCGGGTCCCCGGGAGGAGGGAGCTTACGTCCCACAGGCTGTCCGACACCCCATGTCTGCAGCTCTGCCGAGGTCTGACCCTGGCAACTGCTTCCGGGGGCCCCCGCTCTGTGCGTGACCACCCGTCGCCGCGGACCTGCCGCTGCTACAGTTTGCCACGGGAGTCGCCGTGGGTTTGGATGAAGCGCTTTCTGCCAGACGCCAGAGCCCCCGAAGCTGGCTGGAGGCCCACCTCCGAGGGGGACTCTGGCTTTGAGTCCTGCTTTCGGGGCACCTGGCCCAGCGCAGAAGCAGCCCTGGTTCGGAGCTGGGAGGTGGGGCCCCAGCCCTGCGAGCTGACAAAGGAAACCCAAATTTCCCCAAATTTGACCTCGGAGTTAGAGATCCCCCCCCGGGAGTTTGCGCCCTGAGTCTTCCCCTCTCTGTTTAGCCTGGTCAGTTCTTGAACACATCTTCGATCCCAAGACATGCCTGTCTGTACAGAAGTGCAGAGAACAATGTATGAACCCAAGGCTCCTGTCACCTCCACGGTGACCCCTCCGAGGCCAGCCTGTCGCCCCCAGGCCTCGCACACCTCACCCACCCCTGCCGCGTGGCGTGTAGGCGGCTACCACAGCTGCTTCGGCAGAGGGCTGGTCGCGAGACCCCAGCCCCCAAAGCACCAAGTGCCCCTTTCGATCAGGCAGGGAGAAGCAGGGGCTGTGAGCACCTTCTCCCGTGGCTCTTCCCTCAAACTCCTCGAGGCAGAAGGAAAGCAGAAGACCTCGTTGTGCAAACGGTGGCCGGCGCTGGCCGCCTCCTCCACGTGCCCTGCTCACACCCAGAGGCCCGTCTGAGCGCAGCCAGCGCCAGGACCGACCGGGTTAGCACCCGCCCGCCCCTCCCCGCCGGCAGCTGGGCCCACGCGCCCTCCCTTCGCTCGTCCTGGGACCGCGCCGGAGGTCCTCACCTACCAAACCAGCGACAGAGGCTCCGGCACACCCCGCGGCCCCGCGCGCCGGGCGGGGGCAAGTCGGGGCCTCGCTCCAGACGCGGCGCCCCCGCAACAATGCGGGAGGCAGCCGGGGCGCCGGGTTCTGCTTCTGCGCCTGTGAAACTTCCGTCGGAGCCCGCAGAGTTACGGAATCTCTGGGAAGGACGGTACCCACGAAGAGCCGAGAGCGAGCGCGAGCGGGCGTCCGCGTCCTGCCCTGCCCGGCGCCGGGCTCCCCCGCCGCGCGCACCCGCCGCCCGCCCCGCGAGCCGCGCGCCCACGGAGGAAGAGCCGCGAACGCGCGCTCCCGCGCCGGGCCTCCGCCGTCCCCGCTGCCGACACCAGCACGCGGAGGAGAGGCCGGGCCGGCCCGGGAGCCGCTGAAGAAAACGCAGGCGGGAGGGCGAGCAAGGCGCAAAGCCAAGCCGGGCCAGGCCCTCCGCCCTGGGAGCAGGGCGGGCGCTTCAGTCGTGCCTCTCAGGGCAGAGGGCGTCACCAGAGTCTGGGGAGCCGGGGACGTGGCCTCTCAGATGGAAGTAAAAGCGGGGGACAGGGTGAGGTGGGGGCCCGGCCTGGAAGCCGGGAGACACAGAACAGCGGGCGGCCCCAGCGGGCAGGCCGGGCACCGGAGTCAGGGAAAGGGCTCCCACCCCGAAGCGGTCACCTCTGGCGGCGCCGGGGGCCCTCCGCCAGCGAAGCGACCGACTGGCGCTTTCGACTTGGGGCACAATCCCAGGGTCGCGAGCCCCGGCCTCCCCTGGAGATTCTCCCCTGCCCTCGCCCCATCCCTCCCTGCGCGTGCGTGTCTGCGAGCGCCCGCTCGCCCTCTCTAGAAAGAACGAGAAGGAAGCTGTCCTCTCTTACTTGTGAATGGCCAAGCTGGCTGAGGGGCAGGAAGGGCCGAGGCGGCGGCCCGGCTGCCGGGGGGGCTCTGCCTCGCTCCGACCGACCTGCCCCCGAGCCAGAGCGCCGCCGACCGGGCTGCCCCGTGAGCCCCGGAGTCGCGGCCGCTGCCGCACCGCAGGGAGGCCACCACGCTGAAGCGGCCGCTGTCCCAGGATTCGCCGTCTGTCCCTCCATCCAGGCAGCTCACAGGGCGGCCAGACCCTCGGGCCGCTGCCCCGGGACACCCCTGCCCCATCCGCCCGCTGCGGGACAGAGCTAAGCCGCCTCCCTCAGGCAGCTTCCGTGACTGAAGCCGACCACGGGAGCGCAAGGAAGCGTGACGGCGGCCCTCTCGTCCCCGGCGCACTCCGCCCGGGGCAGCCTGCGGGCTTCGGACACGGCACCAAACACGCGTGGACAGACGTGACACCAAGGCCACCCCTGGAGAGGCCCGGGCGACCCACCACGCTCCCTCACCTCCAGGCGGCCGTGCAGCAAGGGACAGTCCCCGGCACAGGCGCACACAGGTCCTGGGCCACGGTGAGTTACTTGCGGTCACATCGGGCCACACTGGACTGTCCCCAAACTGACCGCTACGATGCTCCCAGCCAGCTCCTCCCCTCTGAGAACGCGGCTGTCTGCAGCCTGTGTGCTCCTCTCCCCCCGCGCAAGGCTCCGTCTCTCTGCTGAACGCGGCTTTCCGGTCCTAACCAGTCCCGGGCCGCCCTGTGACGTCCTACAGAGAGTTACGGGAACAGTCTCCACCCTACACGCACCGGGCTAGTGGCTCTCCGCCTGGCCTCAGCAAACGCAAAGGTGCGCTTGCTTTGCCGAGTGGACTCCAGACCACGGCGCTAACTGTAAGCTCACTTTGTTTACCTTTTCATCTGTCTTGAGAAAGTTCTATGCCCAACTGGGAGCTCAAACTCAGGACCCCAAGAACAAGAGGGGCACGCTCCACTAAGCCAACCAGATGCCCCACATCAGTGGATTCTAACTGAACTAACCAGAAGGAACCAACGCTGAGGTGATTTCTGCAAAGTGAGAAGACCAGCCCAGGAGCGCCTGGCTGGCTCACTTGGGAGACTGTGTGATTCTTCGTCTCCGGGCCACGAGTTCAAGCTCCACACTGGGACAAAGAGTTTACTTAAAAAGTAAATAAATAAAAATAAAATAGAAATTTAGAAATAGGTCACGCTTCAAGCCATTTCACAACATCCCTAACTACACCCGTAAGGAACGCCTGGGTGGCTCAGTGGGTTGAGCCTCTGCCTTCAGCTCAGGTCGTGATCTCAGGGTCCTGGGATCGAGCCCCGCTTCGGGCTTCCTGCTCGGCGGGGGGCCTGCTTCTCTTGCTCCAGCTCCCCCTGCTTAAGCTCCCTCTCCCTCTGCCTGCCGCTCCACCTGCTGGTGCTTTCTCTCTTTTTCTGTCAAATAAATAAACAGAAACTTTAAAAACAAAAAAATTTTATAAATACACCCATAAATTCAAGAAACCTCAGGCTTGTAGAACCACATGCCTGGAATTCAGGCCTTTGTCATCAAACACCTGACGACAACATGGTTAAATCCACTTAAGGATACAAAACATTAATGGACACGGGTGCGTGGGTGGCTGAGTCAGAGGGAAGTTCCTGATCATCTCATGAATCAAGGCAAGTACAAGGCCCCTCACCAAGGGTTCTAGTCATGCCGAGTGTACCTTCGTGCATGAGCCTTCCTGGGCCTCCTGGGGAGGGGGCGGCCGTGTGCATGCAAGGCCCAGGACGGGGCTGAAAAGCACCTCAGGAAACAAACTGTCACTGGAAAGCGACTCAGGCACAGACACCACTCAGCAGATGCTCATCTGGTGGGGCCTGCAAGGGCCTTGTGGCCACGGCCATGTCATGTGCAGGGACCATGTGGCCACGGCTGTGTCATGTGCAGGGACCATGTGGCCACGGCAGCTTCCACACTGACGTGTCAATGGTGTTTGACCAGACTTTATGCAAGAACCGAAGCTTGATAAAAACCACTGGGAGTGGGGCGCCTGGGGGCTCAGTGGGTTAAAGCCTCTGCCTTCAGCTCGAGTCGTGATCCCAGGGTCCTGGGATCGAGCCCCGCATCGGGCTCTCTGCTCGGCGGGGAGCCTGCTTCTCCCTCTCTCTCTCTGCCTGCTGCTCTGCCTGCTTGTGATCTCTGTCAAATAAATAGATAAAATATTAAAAAAAAAAAAAAAACACTGGCAGTGGGACGCTTGGGTGGTTCAGTCAGTTAAGCCGCTGCCTTTGGCTCGAGTCATGATCCCAGGGTCCTGGGATCAAGTCCTGCATCAGGCTCCTTGCTCAGCAGGGAGTCTGCTTCTCTCTCTGCCTCTGCCTGCTTGTGCATGCTCGCACGCTCGCTCTCTCTCTCTCTGACAAATAAATTAATTAATTGAAAAAAAAAACAAACCAACCACTGGAAGTAATGTCATTAGGACCCTACCCCGTGCCATCACAGGATCCGAAACAATACATTAGCCTATGAAATAAATTTGGCTGATAACTATTTTGACAAGACAAGTAGTAATTTATACTAAAAACATAGCAACCCGTCAGTGCCACTCCCTTCACCTCCACAAAACCGAAGGGCAGGGGCATCCTGAACTCAAACGCGCTGCCAGGGCTGTCGCCAACGTGCGCCCGAGGAGTCACAGCCAGGCCAGGCGAGAACACCAATAACACATCACCAAGCAACCTCCTGCCCAAGGCAGCTCCCGACGCCCCAGTCCCTCCCCAGAGCCTGGGCCTCAGTGAGACCCAAGGGACGGTGGCCAGACGCAGGAGCCCACCGCCATGGCTCTGCAGACGCCGTTCTCTGGTCCTAAGAGTCTCGCTCCCTTAGCGGAAGGCATGGAGACTGCTGTCTAGAAAGAGCTTTACCGAAGCGTGATGCTCCACACACCACGTCACTGAAGCACAGACTGTGATGACTCCTGTGACACCCCCACACCCGCGAAACCGCTGCCGCAATCGAGACAGCAAGTGCACCCCTCAGCCCCATGTTTCCCTGCGCCCCTCCAGAAGTCCTCTGGGTGGTCCCCTCCCCCCCAAGGTCACCAGCGGGAATTCTGTATAAAGGGCACCACACAGCGAGCCACGTGCTCCCTTTCGTCTGGCTCCCTTCACTGGGCACGTCTGCTCCGCCATCTGTGCACGCTCTGCTCTCATCAGCACCGTCCCCTCTCTGCCAGGTGGCACCGTGCGTTCCAGGCGCCATCACTGGCTTCTCCACACGCCCAGCCATGGCCCCCTGGGCCGGGCCTCAACTTCCTGCACTAACACAGGTTCCTCACAAGTGTACAACACTGCACAGCGGGCAAAGACCAGCACCCTCCCCACACGTGCACCTTCCCACTGGGAGGGAGTGTGGTCCAGACCCAGAGGTGCGTGGGGGCCTCCAAGCCAGAGCTCTTCTCCACCACCCTCAAGGAGCCAACCGCCGAGTGAGATCACCACCCACACCCAGAGCCACACGGCCAGCCTTCGGCCGAGGTTCTGCCCGGCATCCCGGCATTACTCCCAGGACCAACCCTTAGGAGGAAGGAAGGAGGGGCCGGCTTCCTAACCAAGCGGCGTGCTCCGAGAGTTCCGTCTTCTCCCATAATGGAGCCTACAACACCATGAAGAAATGGCCAAGACAAAGGCGCCAGAAGGGTTGGGATGCACATTTCCTCATTTCAAATGAACCTCTTTACGAAATGCAGAGCACCGGCCCCAGAGAAGACCCACTTCCGTGCTTCTCCGGCAGCAGAGACGAATCAGGCCACGGTACCCACACTCACACGTAGGTATTATCCTTGTAAAACAAGTAACTCTCCTTGCAACCAAACATCAACAAGTTTACACTAGAAATGACAGAAATCAGGCCAATGTCAGCTATAAAAATCTCCACCTTACGTGCTCTATGCAAAAATCAGAAATCTGGCCTCTACACAAACTACCAGCCAAGGTTAACAGCGTCTACACGGACTCCCCTCCACGCCCCCACATACACATCCATCGTGAGCCGGAGATGACAGACCCCTGGGGTCAGCACAGGGGGTGGGAGCAGGTGTGGCCAGAGGCTGGACAGACAGCCTTCCGCGGACACAGAGACCAGGGAGCACACGCGCCCCGCGACAACACGCAGAGATAACTGGCGGTGGGAGGAGAGGGAGGCTCCAGGTGAGAACTCCCTGCTCAGCCATCCTGCTACCTGGGCACACGGCTGCCCACAGTTACACATTCCGGCCGGCACCTCATTTATCTCTACAGTTGGCGTACCCCGCCTGACACAGGGTCTGAGCGGCGCAACATATCAAAGGCCCTTTGTGGTCAAAATCAAGCAGTAAGAGGGGAGGATGTTTGTTCCGTGAACATGCACAGCACAGAGTGAGCTGGGGGCCACCGGCTGGCCCCTCACACTTGCCCCCCACGGCCAGAGGTGCGCAGAAGAAGCCTGCCCCCGCCCCCCAGGGCCAAATTCCCCTCAGCGCCACTCCCTAGCCACTGACCTTGGTCAAGCTGCCAGTGGAATGACAATGACCACTCGCAGCCTTAGGAAGATCCCCAATGTCTTCAGGAACGGCGCTCACGGCATTTGCCGAGGGTCAGCACATGACACAGAAAGTCCTCCGTATAGACCACGACCGTGCTGTCCAGGCACTGGGTCCCTCGCATCCAGAGAAAGCAGCACGGGGTGGGAAAGCCTCCAGGCAGCGGTTAAAATCCGCCGTTCCACCTAACTTCCCGTGAGAGTCCACACAAAGGCGAACAGACCAGACGGGAGGCTCTGAGATCAGAAGCATGAGATCCTCGCACGAGCTCAGGCTCTGGAGGACAGGTCCCCAGACTGAGAGGCCGTCAGGCAGGAGCCCTGGGGACCATTCCCTCCACGCCACACTTCCTACACACAGCTGTGCTCCTGAAACCGGCAGTTCTTCCCAACAACTGTGGGAGATGCACACGGAGGGCCACGGCGATTGGGACCCTGGCTTCACTGGGGACCTAAGGATTCATGCGTGCCAAGAGGCCTCCAGAGTGATCTAGACAGAACAGTGCTGTCTCTGGGACGCCTGGGTTGCTCAGTCTTTTAAGCAGGTACCTTCAGTTCAGGTCATGGTCCCAGGGTCCTGGGATCGAGTCCCCCACATCAGGCTCTCTGCTCAGCGGGGAGCCTGCTTCTCCCTCTGTCCACCATTCCCTCTGCTTGTGCGTGTGCGCTTGCTCTATGACAAATGAATAAATAAAATCTTAAAAAAAAAAAAGAAAAAAAGCAAGCTTTGGAGAGGAAGTTGGAGATTGGAAAAAAAAAAAAAAAAGGCTCTTTTTTGTTAAATGAGTGAACCACGCAGGTGTCCCAAAGAAGTAGACTAACAAGTGGGACAATAAACATTTTACAGAATCTCCTACTGTAGTTGTTAACGAGTTTTTCTCATTACAATGAGAATGTAGCTCTCATTCAGGGGGTCAGCCCACACCCAGTACTGCCCTCTCTGGGAAGCCCCCAACCCCTCAGACCAAAGCTCCAGTGAATCCACCAGTTCCACAGAACTGCCCATCACACTTCACCGAGTGCGGAGAGGCGGCAGCACACACTGAGAAATGACAGCTCCCAGCAGACAGCAGGCGGTCCGCAGTGACTGACGGGGATTCTACCTGCACCCAACCCTCTGAGGCCTTTCAGACGTGAGCCGGACAACCACGAGACACTGGAGACTCTTAATTTCAGAACGGCAGACCGTGGGGCGCCTGGGTGGCTCAGTGGGTTAAGCCTCTGCCTTCAGCTCAGGTCATGATCTCAGGATCCTGGGATCGAGCCCCGCATCGGGCTCTCTGCTCGGCGGGGAGCCTGCTTCCCCTCTCTCTGCCTGCCTCTCTGCCTGCTTGTGATCTCTGTCAATTAAATAAATAAATAAAAACACTTATGAATCTAGCCACAGCCATAACTCTGATTTGTTCCCTGGGTGTAGCCACCACGAATTCCAAGCCTCGGGTCACCCTCTTCACTTCTTAGTGTCATCAGGTAATTCTCAAGACCAAGCTGACAGGCTGTCCGTCCCGCAGCCCCAACCCCTGCAGGAAACCTGTCTGGCCTCTGCACTGAGCACCGAGAAGCAGCCTCCATGCAAACAGCAAAAACCCAGAGCAGAAGCAGAAAATCGCTAGGGGGCTTGTTCTGTGAGGGTTGCTGGATTCTTCTGCTCATGCGTTTTCTCTCACAGTGTTTCAGAAGGGTTTTCCCTCTAAAGGGTTTTACTTTATCCAAATGACCTTCACAGGGCCACCTAACACGAAAGCCAAACTACAAAGGACCCGCCCGACGTGCCCGCAGGCGAGCGGACAGCGCAGGGACCGGTGCGCGAGCGCGGCCGGGGTACTCTTCCCGGCCCCGCTTTGTTCGCCTCTTTAAAGCCCCCGAGCACAGCGCCCCGGACGCCACGGACCCGGACGTTCCTTGGCGAATGAAGCTTCAAAGCACCAAGGTCCAGGTCTGACATTCCTTCGATCCCGCTCTCTCCACGGCCGGGCCGTCCGGCAGGGCCCGTCCACCACCGGCCTCAGCCCAGGCCGACCTCGACCTGAGAGCACGGCGTGGGGCCGCCCGCTGCTCAGCACCAGCGGGCCGCGCGGGCGCCTGGACGGCAAGCCGGGCCGCGGCGCCGGGAGCTCCAGGCGAGGGGCAGAGGGCCCCGGCACAGGTGCAGCCGCGGGCCCCCGCTTTCTGCCCCGCCCCCTGCAAAGGTATCAAGGACCGGGCTCAAAACACCCGCGTCCCCCGCCCGCGGGAGAGAGCCGGCCGCGGAGCACAGCAGCGCGGCGCTGCGACACGCACACTGGCCCGCACGCACGGGGCCCGGGGGGAGCGGAGTCTGAGTCGGCCGAGACCCGAGTTCGCTGCTCAGCAAACTTCCCCAGCGGCGACCTTGGCCACCGATCCACCCAGTCATCTCTGTCCCACAGGGAATGGGGCAAAAACTAAGATGGACAAAAGCGAGGTAATTCAGAACACAAAGAAAATCCTAGAAATGTTTGCAGTAATTAGTAAAGTCAACTTTTAAATGAAATATATGCAAAAGACCCAGAATTTATACTTGACATATACCATATGCTGTGTGACTGACCTAATAATTTAGGTCATATCCATTTCTCTTAAGAAAATCCCTACTTTGGGGCGCCTGGGTGGCTCAGACGGTTAAGCATCTGCCCTCAGCTCCGGTCACGGTAATTATGTTAAATATAAATACGCTATACCAATTAAAAGGATATAACCCGGGTTTTTAAAAAACTAACCATATCTAGCTTATAAAAGAAAAAATGTAGGGACGCCTGGATGGCTCCGTGGGTTAAGCCTCTGCCTTCAGCTCAGGTCATGATCTCAGGGTCCTGGGGTTGAGCCCCGCATCGGACTCTCTGCTCGGCAGGGAGGCTGCTTCCTCCTCTCTCTGCCTGCTGCTCTACTTGTGATCTCTGTCAAAAAAAAATTTTTTTTAATGAAAAAAAAATTATAACTAACATCTCCAGGAAAATTTATAAATGTTGACCCATGAGCAGAAAAAGTACATTAGAGTATATATTCAGAAAACACTTAACAAAAAGATCAGAAAACACAACAAAAAGAAATGGAAAATAGGAGAAAAAGATATTTAAAATTTATTTTTTTAAAATTTTATTTATTTATTTGACAGAGAAAGAAACATGGTAAGAGGGGGAACACCAGCAGGGGGAGAGGGAGAAGCAGGCTTGCCGCTGAGTGATGTGGGACTCGATCCCAGGACCCTGAGATCATGACCCAACCCGAAGGCAGATGCTTAATGACTGAGCCACCCAGGCGCCCCAAGAGATTTAAAATTTAAAGGCTCATTCCAGATGGTCCAACTTCTAAGTAACAGGAAACAGCAGGGGCACCTGGGTGGCTCAGTGGGTTAAGCCTCTGTGAGACAGCACCGCGGATACAACACTCAAGCCACGTTCAGAGAGGGGAAGCCACAGCCATCGGAGTATAAACAGAATGGAGTCCGGCCTCCCAGTGCAACGCTGTAAGAAAGGAGACAATGGTGCAAATGCTTTAACCTTTTTTTTTTTTTTTAAAGAGTTTATTTATTTATTTAACTGAGAGAGAGAGAGAGATATCTCAAGCCGGCAGAGGGGCAGGCAGAGGAAGAGGAGGAAGCAGGCTCCCCGCTGAGCAGAGAGCCTGGGATCATGACCTGAGCTGAAGGCAGAGGCTTTAACCCACGGAGCCACCCAGGCACGCCAGGCTTTAACTTCTGCACATCACCTCAACTGGATTATAAACCCACTGAATCTCTCCCACACACAGACCAGCACAGCACCACATGACAGCCACACAACACCAGACAGCACTGACACAGTAGTGACACAGAGGCCAATGGCACCATAGAGCAGTCAAGGGGCAGTCATGCAGCACCCACGGGGCATCCCATCACCCACACAGCAGTCACAGGGTATGGACAGAGCAGTCACGTGGCAGTCACCCAGCACCCACGGGCCAGTCACAGAGCACCCCTGGTCAGGCACATGGCACCCACGGGGCAGTCACGGGGCAATCACACGGCACCCACGAGGCGGTCACGCAGCACCCACGGGGCGGTCACGCAGCCGTCACGGGGCGGTCACGCAGCCGTCACGGGGCGGTCACGCAGCCGTCACGGGGTGGTCACGCAGGAGTCACGGGGGGGGGTCACACGGCACCTAAGGGGCCATCACGCAGCAGTCACGCAGCACCCATGGGGCGGTCATGGGGCACCACACGGCTGTCACATGCCAGTGACACGGAAGTCACAAAGCATGCCTGAAGAAGAACCATGTCAGTGGGGGTGGGAACAGGAACAGTTTCGGGGGACACGTCTCCGAAAGACAGTTGATCTGACAGGTTTTGGAATAATGCAGAGAAATATATTCACAAGCATTTTTTAAAGTTGATACAGTGTAAGGGAAGATTTATGTCAGAAAGTGAAATAACTAATCAATGGGGGAAATGCAGCTATTAAAATTCAAAAATACAGGGGCGCCTGGGTGGCTCGGTGGGTTGAGCCTCTGCCTTCGGCTCAGGTCATGGTCTCAGGGTCCTGGGATCGAGCCCCGTGTCGGGCTCTCTGCCTGCCTCTCTGCCTACTTTTGATCTCTGTCAAATGGATGAATAAAATCTTTTTTTTTTTTAAAGATTTTATTTATCCATTTGATAGACATAGCTCACAACTAGGCAGAGAGGCAGGCAGAGAGAGAGGAGGAAGCAGGCTCCCCGCCGAGCAGAGAGCCCGATGCGGGGCTCGATCCCAGGACCCTGGGATCATGACCTGAGCCGAAGGCAGAGGCTTTAACCCACTGAGCCACGCAGGCGCCCCTGGATGAATAAAATCTTAAAAAAAAAAAAAATTCAAAAATATAAACAAAAAATGGTGCAAAAAAGGAAGCGCTTGGCCCACCTCAGGAATGGAAACACCAAATATGGACTTAAACCAAGCCTAGGATGTGTTACTAATTAGGACAGGCGGCAGGGAGCGAGACCCCTAGTAGAGACGGCGTGAAGACAGCAATGTGGGTGCACGGCTCAGATTTGAGGGACCGCGAGGCTACCCAGCCCCAAATCCATTTCGGAGCCCTGACCCCAGTGTGGCTGCATTTGGAGAGGGAGCCTCTAGAGGAGTCCTGAGGACTGAATGAGGTTGTAGGAGGGGAGCCCTGACCCAATAGAGTCCTCACTCAGACAGAGCAGGGAGCTGCTCCCTTCCCGCACGCCCACAGTGAGACAGCGGCGGTGTGCAAGGCAGACGATGAGGCCTTGCCAAGAAATCTCCCTGCCGGGGCCTTGACCTGGGACTTCCAGCCACCAGAACTGTAAGAAGTACATGTCTGTTTAAGCCCCTGCATCTGCGGTGTTTTGGGGGATGGGCTAAGCAGACTCATACGAGAGGCAGGACACAGCTGGAGGTGGCCATCCTGGAAAGGCCGGGCGTGAGGGAGTCTAGAGGACATGGACAGCTAACCTTAGTTATCAGCCTTTTAGTGTTATTTGAGTTCTTCCTTGCCTCCGTATTTTTTTTCATAAAAATTAAAATTAATTTAAAATACTGCTATAGTAGAGCAAACGTTAAAAAGATCTAACACCGGAATGCCTGGGTGGCTCAGTGGGTTGAGCCTCTGCCTTCGGCTCAGGTCATGGTCCCAGGGTCCTGGGATCGAGCCCCACATCGGGCTCTCTGCCCGGCAGGGAGTCTGCTTCCCCCTCTCTCTCTGCCTGCCTCTCTGCCTACTTGTGATCTCAGTCTGTCAAATAAATAAATAAAAATCTTTAAAAAAAAAATCTAAGATCATATGAAAAGGAAACATTTACATGCATCCTTCTTTAAAAAAAACAGGCTTTTCTACAGCTGCATATAATTTACACCTTCTTGCAACATACTTTCGTATGTATTTTAATAGCATACTTTCTATAAATGTTTTATAGGAATCTGGAAAATACAGAAATAAACAAAAACAAGAAAATAAAAAGCCTATGTTCTCCAACCATACAAAAAAACCCCAAGAATCCCTGTGCAATCAGCCCCACGGCCGGACATTTGTTACCTATCACAAGCAACACTGCAAACAACATTCTTCACGAGTTTTTTTTAAGTAGTCTCTACCCAGTGTGGGGCCCGAACTCACCACTGCGAGGTCAAGAGCCCCACGCTCTACCAACTGAGCCAGCTGCGTTCTCCTGTCTGGTTATTTTTAAAATGTTGGTTCAAGGGGCGCCTGGGTGGCTCACTTCGGTCAAGAGCCCAGCTACTGATTTTGGCTCAGGCTGTGACCTCAGGGTCCTGGGATCGAGCCTGTATCGGGCTCCCCCCTCAGCGCAGTCTCCTCGGGATTCTCTGTCTCCGGCTCCCGCTGCCCTCCCCATGCCACTCTCAAGTGCACGCGCTCTCTCTCTCTCAAATGAATAAATAAACGTTTAAACGTTGGTTCACGAGAAGACACTGGCCCTGCAAACTGAAGGCCGGTTAGTCCAGGCCCGGCGGGATCCACAGCAAAACAAACAGGAAACATTTAAGCAGCTGCAAGAGCACCAAGTGGATGAGCAGAAGCTCCGGGGGCGCCCGGAGAGCTCCCTGCCGCTGGGGCGCTAGAGCCACCCACCCAAGCACCTGGCCACCCCTGTCCCTTAAAGCCAGAAGAGCCAAGTCCAGCTGCTAGCAGAAGTCTCGGCGGTTCACAGAGAGGGCTCCGGGGCCAACACTGGACGCCGTCCAGCGATGGGAGGCCAACTGCCGAGGGGCCGCGGAGGGCACGGCTGAGCCCCACTCTGCGCCACAGGCCCTATGCACAGCCTCTCTCGTGGGCTCGCCAAAGACGCCGAAGCAGTTTATTTTAACAAGGTCAGGCGGCCGGCCTCAGTCCCACGGAGGGACGGAAGAGACACACAGGGCGGGTTCCTCAGACCAAGCTCTTCGAGAATGAACAGGCTCGAAGAGGACCTGGAGGAGCTCCACTGAGCGTCCCCACAGACGGGACGCAGGACGCAGCGCGGGCCGACGCCCTCCTCCACACGCCGGCCCGGCCTGGAGAGAGGCCGTGACACTGCCCCGCGGCCGGCCGAGCCGCCAGGACACCCGGACGCCCCACCTCCTCATTCCTAGGCAGGACACAGACGGGAGCCAGGACCGCGGAGAAGGCAACAGGGCCGGGGAGGAAGAGTCAAACCGAAACCTCCGCGGCAGTGGGCACGCGAACGGGCGGTCCGAGCGGCCACCCTCCGGCAGGCACCGCGCACTTCCGGGAGGGCTCCCCAGGCCGAGCGCACGGGGCCCGCGCTGTCCCAGAACAGCTGCAGCCGCGCGTCGCAGTCCGGGGCGCGTCATCCCCGCGAAGGGCCCCGGGCCCCAGCAGCGCTCGCCGGCCCCTGCAAGCCCGTCCCTTCCCGGCGCGCCTGTGTCGGGAGACCGGGAGAGAGGCCGCGGCGAGGAGGCCCCGGCTGCAGGCGTCCCTCGGGCCTCTGCGGAAGCTGCTGCAGAGCACGAGACCACGGAGTCTGACGCGGCTGCGGCAGAGCTGAGGCGCCTTCAGACTGACCCTAAAACCGTAAAGGCCGGTCCCACCGCCCTGACGGGCATTGCGGAAGGCTCGAGGCCAGCACGGGCGCGAATCACCGCGGGAGCTCGGGCAGGGGTCCGGGCGTGGCGGGAAGTCCCAGCCGAGCTGGGAGGAGGGCGGACGTGATCAGACCTGCACTTAGGAGAGTCGGCTCGGGCGCTGTGGGGAGGAGACACAGGGGCCTCGTGCGAGGTTCTGTACTGGGGGCGTCCGGCGGGGCGGGGGGTGCACAGTCAGTTGAGCATCCGACCCTTGATCTCAGGGTCGTGAGTCCGAGCCCCACGCGAGCGGCGGACAAGGTCAGCGCAGGTCGGCAGGGATCCGCCCCCGCCGCCGTTCCGGACCTGGGGGGACGGGAGCAGGGATCCGAGGCTCTGGGGCCCCTCCCGGAGGCCAGAATGACTACAAGAGGACCAGGTTTGGGTGGGGGATTCACACGCCTCCCTGGAAGGAAATACATCAAAATCTGAACACGTCATCCGCATCTCTGAAGCCACCCGTCGTTCTGATGCCAACTTCGCTAACATCGAGCAGACGACGAGGAGCACGAGAGGAGGAGCCCGGAGCAAGAGGCGGGTGTGCGGAGCTCCGGCTGCGCGCGGCCCGGCCGACCGCCCCTGCGCCCTGACGCCGACGCCCTGCGACCGCCTCGCCAGGCAGGTGCCACTTCACCGTCCCCGGGTGCGGATGAGCGCGGAGATACAGCTACTGTCCCGCCACCCCAGACCCGAAGGCTGAGCTCACGAGACACTGCCTGGAGAAGTCCTCGAGTGAGCGGTCGTGAAGCGAAAGCACAAGCTTCCCGCTCCCCCATCCACCCGGCAAGGCTGGTGACAGGAGCCGGCTCCCGACGCGAGACCGCCATGGCTGCGGACCAGCACGGGTCCGCTCCTCTGAGATCCGTCCAGCCGCACGAGTCACACGTCCAGAAGAGGACAAGGGAAGGCAACGGGGCCGTGCGCTCCCCCGGCGTCCGGCCCCTCACCGAGAGGAACGACAAGCGGTACCACAGAGCCAGCGGGAAGGACCTCAGGGAGAACCGGACTTTAACAATGAGCTGCCCCCACCCCAGGCGGCCCGCGGCTCGCACAGTGCAGAGCACGCGTGGAGCTCCACGCAGACGGGCCGCACGGCCGCCGCCGCACGGTGCGGGAGGTGCACGCCACGGCCCGGCCACCGCCTAGAGCCGCGGCGCACCCCCGCCCTTGAACTCTGTCAGAAACCCGAGGCCAGTCTCACTTTTCTGCCTCCCATGTGAAACTGAGTATCTGGGGCATTTCCTCTTTTTACATTTCTTCTCTCGGCCTTTGAAGCCGTTACCAGAAATACAGAGAAGCCGACAAACAGGCCGCACACTTCCTCAGTCAAACTCTGAAGGGACCTTGGGGAGGGAGGGCTGCTTGTCCCCCCCCCCCGACTTCTGTATTTAGTTTTTGGTGTTTAAGTCCTCTCCACACCCAGCGTGGGGCTCAAACGTACAGCCCCGGGGTCAAGGGTCGCACGCTCCGCCGACGGAGCCGCCCAGGCACCCTGGCTGTCGGCCCCGTACGTGCTGAGCTGCTCCCTCTGTGAAGGGCATCCGTGATCTACTCTCTGGCCGTGACCATGAGGACCGGCCCTGACCAGGAGCTCCTCACTGGGCTGGCCCACCAGGAAGACACAAGAAGACATCTGAGACCCTGTCCTTGGGGAACTTCTCAGCCAGTGATAAGGGTGAGGGCAGTAAAGACGCGTGGACGCACCTGCGAATGTCCATCGTCAAACCCAGCAGCGGCTGCCAGATGCGGAGAGCTGAGGGCTGGGGCAGGTGACCAAGCAGGGCCAGGAGAACAGGAGACCGGCCCTCCCACATAGTCCCAGAGCACACCTGGGGGGCCGGGCCACACTTTTTTTTTCCTTTTTAATGAGTCTATTCACGGGGCACCGGGGTGGCTCAGTCATTACGTGTCGCCTTCGGCGCGGGTCATGGTTCCAGGGTCCTGGGGTCGAGCCCCGCATCGAGCCCTGCATCCTGCATCGGGCTTCCTGCTCAGTGGGAAGCCTGCGTCCCCCGCTCCCTCTCCCTCTGCTGCCTCCCCTGCTTATGCTCTTGCTCTCTGTCAAATACATACATAACATCTTTTTAAAAAAAAGATTCTATTCATTTATCTGAGAGAGCGAGAGCTCATGCACAAGTGGGGGGGTTGCAGAGGGAGAGGCAGAAGCAGGCACCCCGCTACACAACGGGGGCTCAAGCCCATGACCCTGGGATCAGGACCTGAGCCGGGGGAAACACCCAGGTGCCCCCATGCCTGCCGGCTAACATCTTACAGCCCCGGGCCCTACTGCCAAATCACATCCATCACCAGAGGACCCTCCGTCGCTTCACGCCAGCTCAAACAGTGGGTGGGAACCAACCAAAGTTATGTTCAAAGTTCACCAACTACGGCAATAGAGACTAGAAAAATCTGCACAGAGACACAGAGAACAGAATTTGCACAGAAACATGGAGAGCAAGGCATTCTGGGATCCCTTGGCCCAGGGCAAAATGACCCCAGGTAGGCAGGATAAAGGCCAAAAAAGGCCAAGGGCACGAGTGTTTTCTGAGCTTTGACAGAGACCTAAGTATCACGCTCACTTAACTTTCCACACGCGTCGGCCGTATGAAGAACAACCATGTGCACACACGTGCGGCCAAATGAAGGCCGATACTCAGGCCTCCTCCGGGGAAACAGCCGTGCCTGGTTAGGGAGGTTGAACAACACCAGAGAGCACAACCGGGCAGCCCCAGGGTGTCGAACCTATGGGACCGTAGGGCTCAGGTTCAGGAGACCCTAAACAACAGCCCTCCAGACCCGCTTCCCCAAGCAGAATCAATGCTTAAGGGAGGCACCCGCTGCCCAAGGACGTGCACCCCCAAGAAGAAGATTCCCAGTCCGGCTCCCGGCCCCCTTCGCAGCAGCAGCACCTGCCCTCCTCTTCCCTTTACCTTCCGCCCCAACCCACCTCTGGATGACCACGTCCACCCCTGGGGAGCCGTGGGCCCCTCATGTCCCTTCTGGTTTGCCCTACTTGACGCAAAGGCCAGCAGCGCAATCCCGGGCCCTGCACAGAGATGCTGCTGGAACAGTCAGGACAGAGGCAACAGCACCCCTGGCCACACGCGGCCAAATGCAAGCCCACCTTCAGATGCTGGGCGCAGTGTCTGTTTACGAAGCAAGGGAGCCCAGAGCCCAAGGTCGCCACAGTAGCCACCTCCAACCTGCCAGCCAAAGTGGCCACGGGAAGGCAGAGAGAAGAAGAGAAGCGGCAGTTTCTTACAAAACTAAATGTGCTCTCACCTGATGACCCAGCAATCGCGCTCCATGGTGTTTACCCAAAGGAGGCGAAAACTTCTGTCCACACAAAACCTGCACCACCAAAGTTTACTGCCGCTTCATTAATGATTGCCAGAACCTGGGAGCGACTCCGCCGCCCTTCAGCAGGCAAGGGCATAAACCCCCTGTCGTCCAGCCACACGACGAGCTGTCACTCGGCGCCAAAAAGGAAGGCGCTGCGAGCCATGGGAAGACACGGAGGAACCTGCTATCACCAAGGGAAAGAAGCCACCGGGAAAAGGCCAAGGCTGTGTGATTCCAGCTACGTAACGCTCTGGAAAAGGCAAAAGCTACGCCGGGCAAAGAAAAGAAAAGGAAAAGCAGTTTCCTGGGGTTGGGGGAAAGGACGGGAGGAAAAGGCAGAGCAGAGACTTTTCAGGACAGTGAAACTAGTCTGTCCCACACTGCGATGGTGGTTCCACGTCTCCGCGCCTTTGTCGGGCCCCCAAGAGCGCCCAGCGCCGGGCACCAGCCCCGACGGAGACGGCAGGCGTTGCGTGGTGATGCCGTTGATGCAGTCTTGTCCGCTGTTAACAGACGTACTGCTCTGGTGAGGAGGACTGATAATGGGCCAGGCTGTGTGTGTGTGGGAGTGGGGGTGATGGGAAACCTCTGTACCTTCCTCTCGTTTTTGCTGATAACCTAAAACTGCTCTGAAACAATGAAGTCTTTAAAAGAAAAGTGGCTGGAGTCCAGATCAAACCACATCTGAAACTGGCCCTGCCTCTGGACTTTTCACTGGTCTCCGTCAACCAATCCCCTTCACTGGTTAAGCCGGGGCGGGGGGGGGGGGGCTTGCTGTGACTTCAGCCTAGTGCAACCTGACCACACACCCTCAGAGGACAAGCGGAATGAGTGGGACGCCATGCCCCGTCAGCGCTAGTCAGTGATGACCCTGACATCAGAGATCCTCCACCCACGGAAGGACCACAGGCAACCTCGTGCGGAATGACGTTCAAGTGCGGGTGAGACACCCGGAGCTCCGGCCTCCCTCTGCCGCCGGCCCCTGCACGACAGGTCAGAACTAAAACGGGCCACGGTCCTTACAGCTCAACCCACTTAAACAAGGGAAGCCAACACAGTCTATTAACTTAAAAGCAACACTTACTTATTACAAACAGAATAAACCAAAGAAAGAAAAACCAAAATTGTTGCTGAGGACTGAGAACGGAAGAAAGTGCAGGATGGGGCTCGGGATTTTTTTTTTCCTTAAGTCATCTCTCTGCCCAAACTGGGGCTCAAACTCATGACGCCGAGAGGAAGAGTCGCATGCTCCACCAACGGAGCCGCCCAATTCTGATTTTAGGTTTAAAACCCTGAGCCCTGGCCAGCTCAGGTGGTCGCGTGTGCAACTCAATCTTGGGGTTCCATGCTCGAGCCCTTCACTGGGTGTAGAAATTACTTAAAAGCAAAAAAACAAAACAAAACAAAACAAAACAGACAAAAAGACAGGCAGAAAGCAACAAGCAAGCAGAATCGAGCTCAAAATTTCTTCCCTGAAGCCCAGGACTCCAATTTAATCCCATCTTAAAACTTCTAATTAAATCATTTTAGGCTGGGTTTTAAAACCTGTGTCAGGGGGCACCCGGGGACCCCAGTTGCTTAAGCGACTGCCTTCGGTGCAGGTCATGATCCCAGGGTCCTAGGATCGAGTCTCACAACGGACTCCCCTCTCTACAGGGAGCCTGGGGCTCCCTCTTCTCGCTACTCCCCCTGCTCATACGCTCGCTCTCGCTCTCTCCCTCTCTGTCAAATAAATACAATCTTAGAAAAAATAAAAACTAAAGTAAAATAAAACTATCGGTTAGTAGCCTTACTTATAATAATTTAGAGGAAGTTCTGCCCTAAAAAGTTTGCTATATTGATAGTGTTTTAGCTCAAGACAATGAGCAAAAATTACTACAAATGCTGTACCCTGAATCACTTAAGTGACATTTAAATCATTCAATCATTTAAATGATATTTAAACCTTAGAAACGGGGGCGCCTGGGTGGCTTAGTCGTTAGACATCTGCCTTCGGCTCAGGTCATGATCTCAGGGTCCTCGGATCAAGCCCCGCATCAGGCTCCCTGCTTGGTGGGAAGCCTGCTTCTCCCTCTCCCTCTGCCCCTGCTTGCGTTTCTCTTTTGCTGTGTCTCTGTCAAGTAAATTTTTAAAAATCTTTAAAATAAATAAATAAATAAATAAATCCATCTTAGAAATGGGGCGCCTGGATGGCTCTGTCATTAAGCAGCTGGGGTCATGATCCCGGGGTCCTGGGGTCGAGCCCCACAGTGGGCTCCCTGCTCATGGGAAGCGTGCTTCTCCCTCTCCCTCTGCCCCTGCTTGTGTTCTGCTCTGTGTCAAATAAATTTAAAAATCTCACAAAAAAAAAAGAAAAGAAATGTTTTATTCTGTGTTTATTAGCAAGGAGCCAATTTCTCTACCACTGTAAGCTTGAAGAAACGATCCAGGTTTTAATCACAGCACGGGAGAGGAGGGGAGAGAGGATTCTGACTCCCGATTAAATCAGCGGGTCACACGGATTCCCCGCTTTGACAGTTTCACGGGTCGATGTCCCCAGGAGCAGCTACAGGGAAATGCGTGGAAGAGAGGAGTGCCCCGCCAACACCTGCTAGCATCGGCCAGAGGCTCCGACCCGTGCCCAGTACACCTCCAGGACCCAGAGAAAAGAGAGAGAAGACACAGGCTGCCGACGCGGAACGACCCCCGGCAGCCCCGCCGGTGCCTCCCGAGCTGCAGCGAGACCGGACGCACAAGCACGGCACGCGTCCAGCGCACGGTGCGCTGTCAGTGCGTCCCACGCCCACGGCAGAGAGCAGAAGGTCCGCCCCTAGAGCTACATCCTCGGCAGGCTGCCAAGGGCCCTGACAATTTGTCACACGGCAGCCTCCTGGCCGACACCTCCCAACCTCCGGGAAGAGTCTTAGAAAACCGTCACCAGACACAGCTCCTCTCTGTATCAGCCCCAAGAATGACGTGGCTGGAGTAAGGCCCCCTCCTGTGCAAGCAAGGACAGATGTCGGGACATCGGGACGTCAGGACTTCTGAGACCTCCATCCAACACTCCCAGTGATACACGAGGCCATGTATCCTAGGCTGCTCTTAACACAAGGGTCCTCAGCTCACAGACAGTACAAACATTTCACGACAAACAGGAAGGTATCGCGAAGCAGTACGAACAGCACAACCCACCCCAGCCCCAGGAGCACAGCCGCTTGGGGGCGGAGGGACGAGACCGCTCCTTCCCGACACTCTGCCCTCGCCAGTCCTCCAGGCCTCGGACGTGAGCACAGATAGGGACGCCTTGCATCGGACTCACCTGAATTCTCTGCCTTCGCTGTACCGTCTACTTGAGGAGGCCCGCGGGGCGGCCGTCTCCAGAAGCAGCTTCTGTGTGAGCCTGCCGGGGGGAGCGGGGTCTCTGCCACTGTCTTCGTCTGGGTCCTGGTCACACTTCCATTCCTCGTCTTCGTTCAGAGTCGGCAGGTATCCAGGTACGCCCTTCCCCGTCCCGGACCCAGAGCTCTGGTCACTACAGAGCTTCGGGCTCTCCGAGCCGGTCCTCGTATATTCCAAATAAATATCGGACTTGAGGAAAGAGGGGTAGGTGTTCTCTTCCATGGTGGACTGGATCTCCGTCTGGGCCTGGTCAAACATGGCAGGGTCAATCAGCTGCTTCACGATGCAGTCTCTTATGAAGCTCTTGGTCGCGGGCTTCGTCTGCCGGGACACGATGCCGGTGTTGTCGAGGATGTACTTGCGGTAGATCGCTTTGGCCAGCTTCAGCCTCTTCTCCTCGTTCGAGTCACAGGGCTCCAGCTTCCTGAAGCCGCTGCAGGCGAACCAGAAATCCAGCAGGTCGGCACAGTCCTCCTGCTTCAGGAAAGTCCGAAACAGGTTTATCCCGTCTTGATCGTCCAGTAAGGAGTGCAGCGACTCGGCCCACTTCAAGTACGGCGGGGTGGGTGAGGCGCTGCCCTCAGGCTCGTACCCCAGGTCCAGATCCGAGCGCCTCGGAGTGGCCGCCGAAGTCTCCCCTTTCCCGGAGCAGAAGCTGTAGCTGATGGGCCTGGGGTCTGTGGGCACCAGTTCACCCTCCTCACCAGGCACTGGGGGTCGGGGGGCATCTTCGGTGAAACTTGTTCCGAGGTCCAAAGGGAAACCCTGTTCTTGGATATTCATTTTGGGACTCTGTGCGTCAAGGAACAATGAGCGCGGCACCCTAATACATCAGTACTTACAGCTCCACAGGGAAGCAATCTGTCCTGTTGAAACCATTAAGAGGACAAGGATTAGGAAAGGTGGGTCCACGGAAACATGACCACAGAGGTTTTCTCAAGACAAGATTCGTAACGATGCCCTCCCGCTCCAACTCAAAGCCAGAAATTCAGTCTAGGTTTTCAATCTTTTGTCGCAGGTTTGTGCTGTATGAAAACAATTTCTGGGAACTTTTACAACTACAGGAATGCCTCTGGATCTAAAAGATGAGTGCCCAGAGCAGGGAGATGGCCACTATCCTCAGGTGTCCTTCTGTGAGAACATCACCGGGACCAGCAGCCTGGGGACCTCCCATCTCGGCCACAGCCGGTCCTTCCCTGCGGCTTCCCGGGAGGCAGGAGGACTGGAAGAAGAAATGTGCTTCCTAGGCCGCCCGGCTTCGTAGGCCTGGATGAGAGCTGGGTCCTCTCACGTACCATGAGGGCGATCGCCTACCTGCACGGCAGGGTTGCCGTGATACTCAGATACGGAAAGGCAGGCCCATCACACACCACAAGGCAGGTGGTCATGTCTGCTCCGCACGCTCTCTAGGCCCACAGCCCCTGCGTTTTCTGACTACCCCGTCACTTCACACTCGGTGTGCCTCCTGACAGGTGCAAACACACAAGGAGCTGTTCCTTTAACTCTCAGCACACACCGACAGAAACAATCGCGGGCCACCTTCAACACCTTCAACCAGGTGACCAAAGGACACCTCCTACACAGCGGCCGTCTCGCATCACCAGTGAGAACAATCTTAAAAAACGCTTCAGCCAGAATGCTGCCTCCGACCAGACTTAGAAACAAAGTGTGCTTCGGGGCAAACGGCAATCCGGCGATCTGAAGAACGGAGAAGGTCCGGGAGAAGAAAACCGGAGCCCAAACGCAGTCATACCGCTTAGCTAAGCACGCGCACGGCTCACAAGACCTACCTCTGCAAGCTCAAACCCAACTACCAGCGCTCTTCGGGGTCAGGACTGCGGGGCTGGTGGTTTTGCTGCCCCTGCTGCGACAAGCCTGCCGTAGCTGTGAAGGACGCTATCCTGGATCGGGACTCTCACGGTCTCGGCCCTCGCTGCCGGTGACCCTACAGGAGCTCACAGAGCCCGTGAGCGGAGCGACACTGCCCAGCCTGGCGGCCTGCCGGGACCGAAGATCAAGGTGGTCTGACTAGAAACGCACTGGAGAAAAGCACGTCAGGTCCAACCGCCGGAGCCCTGAACAAGCCCGAGGGACAAAAACAAAGCCCTGAAACCTGGGACCAACACAAAGGGAAGCTCTCCCTGGACACCACTCCACACTCTGGCCAGGGCCTGCACGTAAGCTGCTCTCACACCTGCACGCTCACACTGCTCACCCTGCACCGGCCAGCAGCGAAAAGCACCCAGACACAGAGAATCGGTCCCAGTAATGGGCCCCAAATGACATTTCTGCAGCTGATGACTTCTACTGAAAACTACGGCGTAGGCTGTCATCTCTGCAGGAAAGGCTGCTTCCTAAGGTCAAGGCCCGTGGGCTGAGGCACCCTGCCGTCAGGGACCACTTCGACTGCAAAGCCGCTTTCTTTGAGCCCTGTCAACATGAATGAGCACCTGTGGTGTCTTAGCGCCGCACCAGCTCACGGATATCTCATGTCCCCTTGTCCAGGGCGCCTTCCCAGGAAGGAGGGCCCACGCCTGGCCCTCTGAGCCCTACCCTCAGAGACACTCGTTACTTCACCAGCCCCGAGAAAGAACTGAGTCACTGTGTTCCAACGGGAGGTTAATGACAAGTCACTGTCACCTGCTCTCAAGACGCGGCTCTCTGCTGCATCAATTATCCGTAGCAGCCTGATGAAACACCTTCCTGGGACCCCAGCACCTAGCACGAGGTCTTGCAACCGATAAACATTTCATTCATTGACGTGAAGGCAAACGACAATTGTCACAGATGCCAAACATCAGCCCCTCACAGACGCTGAACTACGGAGCTACAAGAACTGCAACGAAACTCACCATCTAGCCCTTTATTACAAAACCGGGGCTGCCTCTAAAAACTGACACCTCAATTCACGTGTGACCAAGTCCCCCTAATCATTTTAAAGTATTTTTCAGTGCCCAGAAGACATAGTTCTTATAACTCACATCTATTTTTGGCTGTCAAGTGATGGAAAAACCTCTGCCGTCCCCAGAAGCACGGGAGCGCCTCTCCAGATTACGGGCACTATCGGAACACGCTAACTCCTGCGGCCTCTGGGTTCCCACATGGAGGCCCACCAAGCGTTTAGCGTACACACGAACCTACCACACATAAAGCAGTTAATGTTAATTCAGGGAGAGTCAAATGCCCACAAGCACTGAATCTGGCCAACAGCCGGCAACCACCATCAATAAAAGGGTTCCATAAAAGTATTCTACAAGCCTGATAAGGCATTTAAAATCTCCTGCAGTCACTGCTGGGGCAAACCCCCTGGGGTACCATGGCAGCCAGCTCAATGCGACACGTGGTTACACGTTCACGCGTTTTGCTCAAACGTAACTTTTTAACTCTTGATTTATGTGGACTGTGGCAGTCACAGAGCACGACTGACATTCTCCCGTCCCTTAACTAAACTCTAAAACGACCAGGGCCACGGTTTTACAGTGGAACCCATTCCTTCACCATCTAAATTCTCAGTGACCAACGTCGCCCACTCTTCT
Organism: Martes martes; assembly: GCF_963455335.1. NCBI lineage: Eukaryota > Metazoa > Chordata > Mammalia > Carnivora > Mustelidae > Martes > Martes martes. The sequence continues at coordinate 40,886,749 of NC_137906.1, read as the reverse complement.
GACTCCAGAAACCCAGGACACCCCCACACCTCCTGCAAATCCCACAGAAACGTTGTATTCTGTATGTCTGTCCGTCCTTGTCCCCGAATGTACGTTCTCAAAAGCGAAACTCAAATAAGGCCCCCCGGGAGGTCAGGTTTAGACCCTGCGTGCTCTGCGGATCCTCCCAGGACGCCTGAGGACGGACGTGCGAGCAAGAAGGGGCCGCTGAGACACACGGCAAGAACTCTTCCTCAACGGGCTTGGGGGTGGGCTGGGGAAAATCCCCGGAAAACTGATGTTTGTTTGTTTTCTCTACTGTCCCCGGCGCTGAGCTGGAAGTTTCCTTGCCCCCGCCCTGCAGCTCCGGCTTCACGGGGGCCTGTATTCCAACATGTGGGTCAGACCCACAGCCGAGGGAGAGCTGCGGGGCACAAGGCGTCGACCTGGAAGAGCGGAGCCACTCAGGTCCAAGCGCAGCCCGGATCCAGGCTCGGGCCCCCGTCTCCGCCTCCGGGGGAGCGCCCTCCTCGGGTTCCAGGCTCCCTCATCCCCACTTTCGGCTGCAGGGACAGGGAAGGGATGCGCCGCTGCCCAGCCTCTCCCCAGATCCCCGCACGCGGCACCCCTCTGCGCCGCACGCACACGCGAGACGGGCCCCAGGCCCACAGACCCACGGGCGTGCTTGGGTGGTGCCGGCCTCCCCCAGGGAGAGCGCCCCACACCCTCTCGGGCTCCCGGGTCCTCCTCGCACTCGTGCGCGCACCCAGAGCAAGGGCTGCCCTTTCCGGAGCCAAGCCCGCACTTCCCCGGGTTCCCACGGCCCCGCGCCCTCGGCCCCGCCGCCTCCTGCCCGAGCGCGCATCCCCGCTCCGGCACGCCCGCCCTCACGGCCCCCAGCCCCACGCAGCTGGCTCAGCCCTCGGCCCGCACCGCCCGCTCCGCGCCGCCCCGCACGCCCCCGGAGCCCGCACCCGCCGAGCCCCTCTTCCGGGTCCCGCGCCCGGCCCTCCCGGCCTACGCGGCCTACAATGGGCGGCCGCACAGGCCCGCGCCCCGCAGGAACGCGCGCCCGGCCCGCGCTACTCACCCGCGGCGGCGGCGGCGGCGGCGGCGGCGGGGCCCCGGCCCGGCTCCCGGGGCGGCGCGGCGCGGCCCATGCGCTCAGCGGCGGCGCGGCCGGCGGGACGGCGCGGGGGCGCGGCCCCGGGCGGCCCCCATCGCAGCGGCGGCGCGGCGGCCCGGAGGCGGGCGCGGGGCAGGCCGCGGGGGCGCCGCCGAGGCCGGCCGTCCGCTCTCACCCGCCCGCACCGGGGGACGCGGCTCCGGCCCGACTCCGGCCGGTCCTGTGGCGGCGGCGGCGGCGGCGGCGGCCGCAATCGCTTCCCCGAGCGGGGAGCCCGAGCCCAGAGCGCCGAAGCCCAGGCCGGAGCGCCCCCGCCGGCGCCGCCCGGAAGTGCGGGGGCGGGGCCGGAGCGCGGGGCGGGGCCGGAGCGCGGGGCGGGGCCCGGAGCGTGGGGGCGCGGCCGAGAACGCGGGGCGGGGCCCGGGGCGCGGGGGCGAGGCCGAGAACGTGGGGCGGGGCCCGGAGCGCGGGGGCGAGGCCGAGAACGTGGGGCGGGGCCCGGAGCGTGGGGGCGCGGCCGAGAACGCGGGGCGGGGCCCGGGGCGCGGGGCGAGGCCGAGAACGTGGGGCGGGGCCCGGGGCGCGGGGCGAGGCCGAGAACGTGGGGCGGGGCCCGGAGCGCGGGGACGAGGCCGAGAACGTGGGGCGGGGCCCGGGGCGCGGGGGCGAGGCCGAGAACGTGGGGCGGGGCCTGGAGCGTGGGGACGAGGCCGAGAACGTGGGGCGGGGCCCGGGGCGCGGGGCGAGGCCGAGAACGTGGGGCGGGGCCCCGAGCGCGGGGACGAGGCCGAGAACGTGGGGCGGGGCCCGGGGCGCGGGGGCGAGGCCGAGAACGTGGGGCGGGGCCTGGAGCGTGGGGACGAGGCCGAGAACGTGGGGCGGGGCCCGGGGCGCGGGGCGAGGCCGAGAACGTGGGGCGGGGCCTGGAGCGTGGGGACGAGGCCGAGAACGTGGGGCGGGGCCCGGGGCGCGGGGCGAGGCCGAGAACGTGGGGCGGGGCCCCGAGCGCGGGGACGAGGCCGAGAACGTGGGGCGGGGCCCGGGGCGCGGGGGCGAGGCCGAGAACGTGGGGCGGGGCCTGGAGCGTGGGGACGAGGCCGAGAACGTGGGGCGGGGCCCGGGGCGCGGGGCGAGGCCGAGAACGTGGGGCGGGGCCCGGGGCGCGGGGGCGAGGCCGAGAACGTGGGGCGGGGCCCGGGGCGCGGGGGCGAGGCCGAGAACGTGGGGCGGGGCCTGGAGCGTGGGGACGAGGCCGAGAACGTGGGGCGGGGCCCGGGGCGCGGGGCGAGGCCGAGAACGTGGGGCGGGGCCCGGGGCGCGGGGGCGAGGCCGAGAACGTGGGGCGGGGCCCCGAGCGCGGGGACGAGGCCGAGAACGTGGGGCGGGGCCCGGGGCGCGGGGCGAGGCCGAGAACGTGGGGCGGGGCCCGGGGCGCGGGGGCGAGGCCGAGAACGTGGGGCGGGGCCCCGAGCGCGGGGACGAGGCCGAGAACGTGGGGCGGGGCCCGGGGCGCGGGGGCGAGGCCGAGAACGTGGGGCGGGGCCCCGAGCGCGGGGCGAGGCCGAGAACGTGGGGCGGGGCCCCGAGCGCGGGGACGAGGCCGAGAACGTGGGGCGGGGCCCGGGGCGCGGGGGCGAGGCCGAGAACGTGGGGCGGGGCCTGGAGCGCGGGGCCCGGCCAGGACGCAGGCGCTTCTGAGCCCGCGGGGCGGGGCCGGAACCGGAACCGCAACCTTAGGCGTGCGGCGGGGCGAGAGCGTGAGGCGGGGCAGGGACTTGGGGCGGGGCTGGGTTGCGGAGCGGATCCCGGAGCCTGAGGCGGGGCTCGGAGCGTGGGGGTGGGACCCAGACGTGGGGCGGGACCGGGAACGCAGGGCGAAGCCGAGAGCGTGGGGCGGGGCCACCCGGCACGTAGGGCGGGGTCGGAGCGGAGGAGCCGTGCAGGGAGCGTGGGGTGGGCCGAGAGGGGGCGGGGAGCGAGGGGCGGGGCCGAGAGAGGGGGCAGGGCCGAGACGGGAAGCCCGAGCTCTAGGAAGGGCGTAGGGGTGGGCCCTGAGCGCGGAGGCGGAGCCAAGAACGGCAAGGCGGGCCTCAAGCATGGGGCGGGGCCAGCGGAGTGGGCGTGGCCAACCTGCAGATGCAGAGCAGTGCCTTGGGCGTGGGGCGGGGCAGGAACCCGGGGTCGGCTCCGGGGGCTTGAGCTGTACGCCTGGGCTGTGGCGGGCCGAGACACGCCCTGCGAGGGTCTCTGAGAGTCTGTGGCGCTAGGAAGACCTGTTCCGGTGCACCGAGCGGCCCGGCGGCCCCCTTATGTAGGCACTGCGAGGCGCACGCCACATTGCAGCCCCTTTCTGCGGCCTACACCGCTGTCCACCGGCCCCGGGCTCCCAAAGTCGGCGCCAACAGGCCCAGCCCGGACCCAGCCGGCCTCCCACCCCTTCGGAGGGAGCCGCATGTGCACGGGCGGGCGGAATGGCCAGAGGGACTGGAGACCTCGCTTGGGACCTGCCGGGCCGGCCGTCCACGGGAGGACCCCCCCGTAGCACCGCCAGCAGCCGCCCGTAACATTGAAGGAGGCAGCTGTGCAAGAGTCGCATGGTTGCAGGGCAGAGCCAGGCTGACTTGGAGCTGAGCCTCCGGTAACGTCCGGTCCCTCTCTCCGCCAGCGGCCCCCCCCCCCAACCCCGGGCTGGCCCGGACCATGAGAAGGTGGGCTGGGGCTCCACCGTCCCTCCGTCCCCAGTAGGTCTGGACTCAAGAGCGGGGCACACAGTAGGCAGCAGGCCTCCAGTAAATGCCGGCTGTCACTTGGGCAGGAGCCCCCGCCTGCAGAGAGCTGTGGCCTGGGGCTCTACCCCGCTGGGCGTGCCTGCTCTGTTCTCCCAGGCACCGGCCAGCGTCTGGCTAAGGGCGCTCCTTCCTACCACGGCCTTCAGGGCACGCTGGCACTGGCCCGCCTGAGAGCAGGCCCACCACAGTGCCCCCCGCGCTTCTCTCATGACTCTCACCGTAGCAGCTCCTACCCACCCTGCAAGCCCCGCTAGCCGCCTCCACGTTGCCCACCCACCACCGGCCCCTCCCTGAGGGAAGGGTGTGGGCACCAGACATTTGTCACTGCCCGCAAGGAATTGCTTCTGGCACCCCCCATCTCGCGGCCACCCAGACCCTGTGCTCCGCAGACCGTGCTGGGCCTGGCACCTCAAGAAGTGCTCCCAGCAGCCCCCAGGGGATGGGTGTCCGCCGCCACGTCAGCTCCTGGACACGACTCGCCCTCACTACCCACCCTTCGCTTTCATGATCACAGCAGTGCAGGAGTCCTGGCTCGGGGCTCCACGAGCCGTCCACCAACCTCCCAGCCAGCCGCCGGGGGATGGTGCCTGCCCGGGATGAGCAGGTGTGGAGGCATGCCAGCCTGCCTCTCTCAGGGCTCCACACAGCATCCACACCCAGGGTTTTGTAGGCATGGGGGGCAGTGAAGGATGAGGGCCCCCAGGGAAGCATCCCCAGCCTACTAAGGGCCCAGGCCACCCAGGGCCATCACCATGCCTCAAGGCAGGCTGGGCAGGGGCTGGCGCTGTCGGTGAGGAGCTACACCGCTGAACCCACACTGGCCCCACGAGGGTCTCACCAGTAGGGGCCACTCTCTCCAGCATCTAGCTGGGAGGGCCCCAGGCCCCACAGTGCTGTTCCTCCCCTCCCAACCCCGCTCAGCCTGGGCGTCTTAGAGGAGATGAGATTCAGTGCGTGGCCTTCAGGGATAGCAGGCTCTGTGTGGGGTGTGGGAGTCTTAGGTGGACTGGAGAGACAGCAATAACTCCCAGCCGCTGGCTGTCAGGTCGCCTCCCCACCCCCAGACGTGGGTCCCCATTGCTTGCCTTGGTTCTGCAGAGCGGCTGCCGTGGCCAGGCCAGGCTCCCAGGCTTGTGTCCATGTCCATCCTCCTCCGGGCCCATGGCAGCAGGTGTCCCCAGGCCCTGGGACCAGAACAGGACCCTGGGGCCCCTGGCTCCTTGGGGCCCCAGCCCTGCAGGGACAGGAAGGGAATCAGAAGGCCTGGAGGAGATGCGGCAGCCCTGCTAGAGTGGGTTACGACTATGGGCATGGAGGACTGGTTGTCCAAGCAGGGTGGGAGTAGGGGGAGACCAGAGGAGGGAGCTCAGAGAGGCCAGAAGTGGGGCCTGCAAGGAGCAGGGGTGACCTGGCAGGGACTCTGTCAGCCCCCCCAGATAGGAAACCAGACAAAAAGCCATAGGAGCCTCACTTCAGAACGGGTGAGTTCCTCGACGGAGCACCCTCTTTTCACCCTCCCAGTGAAGGGGGTGATGAAGTTTGCCACTAGAGGCTTTGCTGGGATGAACTGTAGAGGACATGTGTTCAGGCTTTCCAGGAACTACATGAAAAACTTAAGAGCAGAAATGAAATTATTGTCTTCGACGTAGACACAAAACGAACATTTTGAAATAAAGGGAACTTTGAAGCCTTAAACTTGTTCATCCCCTGGGCTGAGGGAGACCACCTTTAAAAAGTGATTCCGGGGGCGCCTGGGTGGCTCAGTGGGTTAAAGCCTCTGCCTTCGGCTCAGGTCATGATCTCAGGGTCCTGGGATCAAGCCCCACTTCGGGCTCTCTGCTCAGCAGGGAGCCTGCTTCCCCCCCTCTCTCTGCCTGCCTCTCTGCCTACTTGTGATCTCTCTCTCTCTGTGTCAAATAAATAAATAAAATCTTTTTTTAAAAAACGTGATTCCAAGAAATCATCCAAGATGCACCAAGGAGAGTGTGAAAGGTGCGTCGAGCATGTCCCGAGGTGCAGTGATGAGAACCAGCGGCAGAGGATAAGTGGCAGAGATGGGATAAGGGCGCCACTTTCCTGTTGTCTTCCTGGGAGGGAAGGACAGGAGGGACATTCCGATTTGGGCTTCTGGAGGGGGACCAGAGTCTCAGGCTAAGTCCCTTCTGGGCTCTCCATGTCCTCCCCCTCTGCCCTGTCTACAGGGGTGAGAGGCGGCAGCAGGTGGGCGGGCAAGGCCCTCAAGCGGGAGCGAGGCGCATCCAGTTCTGACGAGTTTGGTGTGGACTCTGCTTTGGATGCGCAGCCTGGGTCCCACTGGCGAGCCCCCTTCCTGGCCATCAGCACAGCCCCCAGGCTCCATTCCTCATCCCGGAGTGTCCTTTCTCCATCAGTTCTGAGCCCAACGGGGAGGGCCAGGTGTTGCTGGTGCCCCATCCCAAGCCCCCAAAAGGATGTAGAGACAGCACACTCAGGTCCTGAGACAGGGCACCAAGGAGGAAGCCAGGAGACCACCCAGAGCGGGTGGCCGTTCTCGTGAATATAGAAAACGTATGTATAAAGTCAAGAATACAAAAATACAAAAAAAAAAAAAAGAAACTATTCCAGAGTATTAATACTAGTTATTGTCGGAGTGCAGAAGTAGGGGTGGGTTCTGTAGCCTCCTTTACGCGTTCAGGAATGAGTTCTGCTCCCACGTGACTGTCGTGACTGCGTGGGAACCGTGAGGCTCTGCACCATGTCTCAGGGATCGCTCCACAGTAACCCCAGGAAGCAAGACGGGTGGGCGAGATGCTGGGGGACAGGACAGAGCTGACCTGTTGGGCAGAGTCAGGAAGGGTGGTGTTGCTCCACGATGGTCCCAGGACCAGTGAGAAGGTGCCAAATCGAGCTTCCTGGGCCAGCCCAGCTCCCTGTGGACGCTCCAGGCTGGGGCCTCCCTGGGTCCTGACCACACATCAGGCAGGCCCCCCTGCCTCTTTCCTCCTGTGTTTGGCTCCTCTTCCCCTTCACACCTTGGGGCAGGTGTGTCCTCCAGGCTGGCGGTTGGAGTTCTCTCTAAGCCCTTCGGCTCAAGGTGCCTCAGGCAGACCCCCGGGAAGTGATCCCGTCCCGAGGCCAAGCTGGGCCAACAGAGGATGAGATCGGGGCTTTCCCTCAAACAAGCAGCTCCAGGACCAGCTCCGTGCTGGGGAGACCTGGTGTGACTGTCACCTTCTCCCCCGCTGCTGCGCGTCATCGTGTAGCGATTGTCCCTGCTCCGAGCAGCCGTAGTCGGCCGCATTCAGGGCTGGTCACAGGTTGCCACGCTCTCCCCTTGCCTAGGCGAGAAAGCCCTGCAGCAGAGGTGGCCCGGCAGCAGGCCTGGAGCCCCAGGGGGCCATCCACACCCATCCCAACTTGGGCCTCACCCCAGGGTCCTAAGGGCTTCCTGTCACTCAGGACATCTTCCCATGCTGTGTCTCTGGAGAATGCTGATCCTGGGGATGCTTCTAGGAGATGGGTGAGTAGGCTCGCGATTGGAGGACAGTACTTGAATGAGGTCTGGGTGGCCCCTGCCAGCCACAGAGGCCTGGGAGAGAGGAGGGGAGAGCAGCACACCCATCACCAGCCCAGCACCTCTCCAACTGAGGAGGCTCAGGGATATAGGGGTGCAGCCAGGGCTGACCCAGTTCCTGTCTCCCTGGGGACATGTGCCAAGGCCAGCACCTCTCCTCTGCAAAGTGAGGGTCCTGACCCAACTCTCCTGGCCCCAGAGGCCTGTGGGCCACCTTCTATCAAGGAGCCTGAGGCTCAGCAGGGAGCCCATGACTGGCAGGGGCCCAGGTCACAGAAGGAAGGGCCTGCTGGCCTCCCCCAATCCCAACACCATTTTCCCAGGAATGGAAGTGCCTGCATGGAGGGCCCTGAGGGGCCTCGCTCTGCCTGGAAAAGCAGCAGCCAAAGGCCCAGCTTCCCGGGTGGCCTCAGGTCACTTCCCCTTCTTCTGGTCTTGGGTCTCAGGTCACTTCCCAAGACTTCTGGTCTATGGGCGCCTGCCCTGCTGCTGTACCGACCCCGACACGAGGCCAACTTCCACCTTTGTCTTTGCTGTTCCCTCACTGGGAACGTCCATCCCTGACCTGACAGCCGCATCCCCGAAGGCCCCTCCCAGTGTGGGAGCTCAGTGCCCCTCTGTCGGCTGCCGGCTCTCGTTCTCCTTCCGCTTGGCATACCTCATTTAGCTTCCCGAGCCTGTGCAGCCCCGGGGCCCAGAGGCAGCCCCTCGACCTGGTGGCTAGGAGACTCGGTCATGGGGAGCCAGGGAGGTGTCATCCCACGCCGGCCGGCTGCCTTTGCCTGTGCCCATGCCTACACCCACCAGATCGGCCCCTCGGCCACCTGCCCCCCACTGTGCTGTCCAGAGATGTCTCTCTTGGCTGCCTAGGAGCCTCGCAGCCGCTGCAGCCACGGTATAAGTACGTGATTATGTATGCCGGGCTCTCTCCGGCCCTTTGTTGCTGCAGAATCTGTCGTGGCAAACAAAAGTGCACTGGATTAGCCACAGTGGATTAAAAGATTTGCTTCCCAGAGTTTACCTAATAACCCAACAATCGTGCCGACAGAGGCTTTGAACCTTGGGACATGCTCGCCGGGCCATCTGGGAGCTCTCGGCCTCTGCGGGCAACGGGACAGCGGTCGGGGTGATGAGGGCCGGCGGGGCTGCCTGTCCTCACCCTCCATTCTGCCCGTGGCCAGGCCTGTGCTCTTGGCAGGCCCATCTGGGCCAAACTTCAGGGCAACACCAGATTGTAGGGGAGGGTAGAAGAGACCCGGGTGGGGGGAAAAGGCCCAGCCGGGACCGCCTTCCCGAGGGCCCGGTGCCCAAGGCCAGGCGCGGGCAGTGGGGATGGGGCCTGGCTACGCTCAGCGGCCCCCCGCGGGCACACCCACACTGGCACGCAGCAGCAAGGACAGGTGCGACACGGAGGGCGGCCGTGGCAGGTGGGTGACACGCCAGGCTTCTCCACCACGCTGCAGCACACGGCCCACTGGTGCCGCCCTGCGGTGCACGTTCCTGCACACGCGTGCACGCGCACACACGGACACACACACACACACACACACAAGCATGTCCCCTTTGATCTCCAAAGGACACTCCATTTACAAGCCCCTCATCGCAGCCGGCTCTTCGGGCCTGTCCGCTAACGCCCCGAGTAACGGGATTTGGCACCTCTGGTCGGTCTCGGTCTGGCCGCTCCCCGGTACAGGTGGACATTTTTTTCCTTTCTCGCATTTTTCTTGCCTTTAAAAAAAAATACTCCCTAAACGGCCCTGACTTGACATGGCTTGTGGCCCAGGCCTGCGCGCGGGGCCGGGCCGGGGGCCAGGTGGCCAGCTCGCCGGGCGCCTGGCCGGCCGGGGGTCTTTGATGCCGCCTCCACGGGAAATGTGAGTGAAAGACGCGGGAGCACGATTTTCGGGACCGACGGTGCGGTGGGATTCATCCTGCCTCGTGCGGCTCCCTTTGTCTCTCTCCCCGTGACCCTTGTTTGGGCCGTCTGGGGAGAGGGTCCCGGGCTGAGGGTCGGGTGCGGACATGGGTGCGAGCGCGCGCAGGAGGGCGCAGAGGGCAGGGGGGCTGAGGGCAGGGCCCCAGCCTTAAGAACAATGGGCAGCAGGGAGCACATCCACCTGTCCGCCCGCTCGTCTGTCCATCTGTCCGCCCACCCGGCTTACCTCACCTGCCTGGCTCCGTGTGCCTGCTCACGCCCCACCATCCCGCGGTCCGCCATGATGGGCTTGGCCGTCGGTCTGAGCACTTTCAGTCACTCCAGGACGCGGGTCCCTGCTCTTGGCCACTGTGTGGCTGGGAGGAAGAAGTGTGACTCTGGGCTGCAGCTCGGGCTCCCACCGCCGATTGGCTGAGGCAGGGACCAGATGACGGCCTCAGAACCCTATGGTAGCCATGGCAACCAGCCCCTTTAGACACCGCCACCCCCTGAGCCACTCCTGACTGCCGAGGGAGCAGGCAGTCCGCCGTGGGCCCACACACTGGGTCCCCTCCGAGTGTAGGGTCAGGCATTGCGGGACCCTGTTCCTGCACCAGCTGTTGAGTGTGTGTGCGTGCATGTGTGTGTGCGCGCATGTGTGTGTGTTTCATGTACATCCAGTGTGAAGGGCCCAGGTCCCTCTCGGAACATGTCCCAGCCCACTCTGTGTCTTGCCTGACCACCTGCTGGAAGCAGGAACAATGTCTTTGCAGCCTGCACTTCAAGGAGGATTTCAGGTCAGGTTTGCCCCAGGGGCTGAAGGCCAGGCCATCCAGTGAGAAAATAATGGGTGAGGGCAGTGGGAGAAAGGGCAGGGGGAACTCATCATACTCAGGGACACAGAGCCAAGCTCTCAATCCACCTGAGACCCCCAAAGGGCCTGCCAGCTTTTTCTCTGCCTGCCAACCCCTCCTCCACTCTCACCAACCTAGTGAACACAAAGACAGGCTCACCCTGTCCCCTCTTAAGAGCCTTCAGAGGCCCCAGCCTGGCCAGCCCTGTTGCTTCACAGGCCCTGTGTCCCCAACCCGGCGGGACTCTGGAACCTCAGTCACACCAAGCACTCCCCAACCCGGCGGAAACTGACCGCACACCCGTGGCTTTGTACCTGCTCTTCCCTTGGCCTGGACCCCCGGGTCTGTCTGCGACCAGCCCCTTTGTAAGGGTTTCCTGGATGTCTCAAGACCAGTGCTTCTCATCAAGGGTTCAACACAGCATCTCCCTGAGGACTGACCACCCCGGAGCCAACCCACCCCCGTCTTGAGACAGTCCACACATCCTCGGTTCAGCACAAACACCATCGAGGCCCCCACGAGACATCTACCTGAGAGGCCTGGGAGGCCACATCCCACTTCCTGGACCACGTCCAGCCCACGCTTGCTGGAGAAAACAAGTGAGCAACAGTCACAGGCCTGTGAGGACTTGTGAGCCCCAGGTCTTTGGGAAGAGGCCGTGACAGCAGGTGCCCGGGGGCTGCTGAGGAAGCCGCTGCCGAGGTCAGAGGGACCCGGGAAACGGAATCTGGAATACGGGTCCGTAGTGGTTGTACGTCCAAGGGAAATGGGCTCAGGCGGGGCCAGGTGGGGCCCAGAGCTACATGGCCCCGAAGCTGCTCGGCCAGCCCAGGCCCCTGGCCCCAGACTTCTCCATACTGGCTTGGCCTCAGCCCAACTTGCTCAGTCACAAGTGAGCCCCCAGCTTCAAGGGCCTCCCCCACCCCATGCTGGACACCACCAGCGGACAGGTCTTGTCCAGGGACAAGGTGTGGGTGGGGACCTAGGTCTGGGTCCGCTGGAGTTGGAGTTGCTGGAGGGTCCAGCCCTGGGAGCTGCATTCTGGGGCTCGGGGAGAGCTTGGGAAGGGCTCTGGCGTGCTGTGGCAGAGGGGGCCCGAGGGCGTAGGGCTGATGCTGCTTAGCCAGTCCATGGGACCCAGGCTCCGGCTCGGGGGCATGAGGCTGGTGGGGGCGGAAGGGCATCTGGAGCACAGGCTCCAGGGGAAAGAAGACAGTGCACGTGGGTCGGCTTCCCAAGAGCTCTTCCGGGCTCCGAGCAGGGAGAAGCTGTGGACTTGCCTGTTCTCTCTCCACCACCCACCCCGCAAGCCGCCATACACCCGAGTGGGACTCAGGCAAGACCCTCAAGGTGAGGGGCTGGGCGCAGAGCCGCAGGCAGGGCCACACCCTTCCTGACCTCAGGTGTCCTTCCTGGGCCTCAGGACCCCATGGTGTTGATGGTCACTTGCCGGGGGCCTCTGCTGCCCAGGTCCCAAGGGACTACTCCGTCCATAGCTAGTGATGGTCAACCCTCACAGACTGGCTGGGCTGTCCCTGAAACACACGAGCAAGGGCGTCGCCCAAGGGCTCCTGGAGGGCTGAGGAGGGACAGGGCCCAGCCTATCTGCCCACCGGGGCCAGCGCAGCGCAGTCTGGACTTCCGTGGGCTTGATGGTGATCAGTACAACTAGCCACCCCCATCTAGAGGCCTGCAGGGCCTCGGCGAGGGGACTGGAGACTCTCAGCAGACTAGTGGAGGCGTGGCCTGTGAGCGGAAGTAATACGGTGACACTGGAGGGGCACGTGGCCTGGTGGCCTCCCACCGCCCAGCTCCCGGTCGCTGTGCAGCATGTGTGAGCTTCCCCACCTTCTGCAAGGGGAACCATGTGGCAGTTTCTGCCTGTCAGGCACCTTCCCAGGCCCCGGGAGTTTTATTTAGAGTGGGGAGGGAAGTCTGTCCTTCACGGACGGCTTGGCCTTTCCTGGATAGAAGATCTTTGTGAGGATTTGACCAAACAGAGACTGACCCTGCCAAGAAAGGGCCAAGGCCACAACCAGACCCGATGCAGGTTACGGGGATGGAAGGGACCCGCTGAGGCCGCACCATGCTCCTCCTACTGACCAGCAGCCCTCGGGGCCGGTCTGCGCCGTGCTTGCGGTGACCCCTGTGCCCCAGCGAGAGCAGACCTGCAACCCTGAGACCTTCCTTCTGCTGCCCCCAAGTGTGGTGACCCCACTTCGGCTGGGCCGTGCTTTCGACACTCTTGCATGGCCCTCCAGTGGTGACAGGGAGACCAAGGCCGGAGTCCACCCTCCCCCGACACGGCCCACAGGGAGCCTAGTCCCCACCCTGCTCCAGCCACAGGCCCCTTCAGCTACCGGCAGGAGCTCCCCCCATCTGGACCTGTAGCCTGGGTGGGGGCAAGAGAGAGCAGCGGAGCAAGGTGTGACTGAGCCACGGCCAGTGGACGGGGGGCATCCGGGGTGCCCAGCACAGGGTAGGGGAGCGGGTGACACAGGCCGTGCTAGAAAGGGATCCGTTTAATTCAGTTCGGGGCTGAGGATGGGAAACATCAAGTGGGATCAAGTGGGCATTCGAAGGCCTGTCCAGACCACCACAGGGGCGGCCGTGGCCAGCGGCTGTGGTCAGGCCAGCCAGGGCTGGGGCAGGGGTGGGCTGGGTGCTAGCAGCTTTTGGTATAATTTCTTTCTTTCTTTCTTTCTTTTTTTTTTTTAAAGAGTTTATGTACTTACTTGACAGACATAGATCACAAGTAGGCAAAGAAGCAGGTGGAGGGGGCAGGCTCCCCGCTGAGCAGAGAGCCCGATGTGGGGCTCGATCCCAGGACCCCGAGATCATGACCTGAGCCGAAAGCAGAGGCTTCAACCCACGGAGCCACCCAGGTGCCTCCTAGAATTGCTAAAAATTAGAATCTGGGGGCACCTGGGTGGCTCTGTGGGTTAAAGCCTCTGCCTTCAGCTCAGGTCATGATCCCGGGGTCCTGGGATAAAGCCCCGCATCGGGCTCTCTGCTCAGCGGGGAGCCTGCTTCCCCCTCTCTGTGTGCCTGCCTCTCTGCCTACTTGTGATCCCTGTCTGTCGAATAAATAAATAAAATCTTTAAAAAAAAAGACATAAATTAAAATCTGTGCCCCATGTTGGGGCACCCCATGAAGAAACAACCGTGTGCATCAAGACATGGGTCCAAAGGTACGCTCCAGAGGAGTCTGGGACTGACGACAGCATTTCCCAGCCTCGCCCAGAGATCTCATGATCGCTCCCCAGAGGGACCCTGCCCCTCAATGGCGTCCCTATGCTGTGGGGTCTCCAGCGCTCCCCCGCTGCTGTGCTCACTCGCCAGCCCCATGCGCCCTCTGGCCTCCACCTCCATGAACACGGCCCAGATGTCTTCACTTCCACAGCACCTGTCAAGGGAGCTGAGTGCCCCTGGGTCAGCGGCCAGGACCAGGTCAGGGGGATCACTCCCTGTCCTCCCAGAATGATGCAAATGGGTGTCAATGCTCAGTTCTCCCAGGAAAGGGCTGGGGACGAAGGTCAAGGCACCCCCAAATCTCAGAGCAGGAACAGCCTCAGGGCACCGGCCCGGCCGCCCACTAGGAATCCCATCCCTGCACCTCCCGAGAGCTGGTGGGGGTGCTCACCACCCTGAATGGCACGTCAGCAGAGCTCCTTCCCGGCCACTCCCAGGGTGGGCCCAAGCCACCCCGCCTCTGCTCCAGAGAGCCCTCCAGACGGACGGGGATGTACAACAGGGAGATGATCTGTTGCCAGATGGCTTCAGCGACACTGGACCCTCCTGGAGGAAGGCAAGACACTGACACCAGTCCCGGTCCCACAGCTCAGCCACATCCCAGGTCTCGGGGCAGGACACAACAAGCTCAAAGACTACTCGGGAGAGTACTTCCAAGCAAAGCATCACACACATAGCCCAGTTCAGACTTTACTTGTGCTGCCCCCAAAGTGTGGTGACCCCACGTCAGCTGGGCCCCACTTGAGTGGGGAGGGGGACTGCGGAGGCAGCAAGATGGCCCCAGACCTACGGGGACCCTGGGATGAGACTTCCTGGGGCCTCCACAAAGCCCGCCCGACCCTGGACGCTGCTGGGTCATCAGAGAAGAACAGGTTCATCCACGACCCACGCGCGGCCCTCGGCACCGCCCCAGGCTCTTGGGTCCACAGCGCCGCAGGGCACGCGAGGTGGTGAGCACGGCCGTCAGGCATGCGTCTGAGTTGCTCATGTCCTGCCGGCTCTCTTCTGCACAACCGCTGGTTCAGAAAGAGCCTGCTGCCGCAGCCGCTCAATCAGCTCCTCCACGTAGACCTTGAACAGAGGAGTCGGGGCCTACAGGAGGGACCCAGGGTTAGGACAAGTTGCTCTGGGGAAGACGGGAATCCAGCTGCCGCTGCCAAACACCAAGAGGAATCTGGTGCAAGAAGACTAGACCCCTCAGGCTTGGCCACAGCCACCAGCCCAGAGGACAGCATCTTGTCCACGAGACATGGGCCACTGGGGACACAGGGACCAGGTGTCTGTCCCCAGCTTCCCTGCCCCGGGCCCTGTGGTTGCAGAAGAAACAGAGTCAGTGGCCACTGTGCCGTGGTGGGTTCCCTGTCCCAGCGGCGACCACAGGCTCCAGACCCTTCCAGGGTGCAAACACAAAAAGACCTCAGCTCCACACCAGGAAGACCCCAAGGCAGGGGGGCGCTACGTAGCCAAAGAAACCAAAGGTGCCGCCAGAGTCTTTCTGTCCGTGAACTTATGAAGCCAGCTGGGGGCAGGGGCAGGGACAGGAGAGAGTCAGGGCCTCGAGGGAGAGGGCATGCTGCACAGAACCCAGGGCTGTGGCTGTATCTGGCCAGCTGTGCCCGGCGGCAGCTCCTCCCCCGGCTCAGTGGGGGCCGTGGTCCTAGTCCAGGCTTGCCCTGAGGCAGCGCACACCCCCACCCCGCCTGTCTGCTAGTGCCCACGCCTGCTCACCTTCTCCTCCAGGAGCCTCTGCTTCTCCACGGCCTCATCCAGCGTCAGGCCAACCCACTCGGCTTCTGCTTCCGGGATGACAAACTCCTACAGGGGAGAGGCCGGGCACACAATGAGCAGAAGTACCGCCTGTCGACGGGGCCCACAGGAACCAAGAAGTTCAAACCGAAGCCCTCACCTTGTACTTGTCGTAGATGGCGGCCCTCTTCTTGGGGTCCTCCGGGTGCAGCTGGGGGTCCCGTCGCGCCAGCCGCAGCAGCATCCCTCGCTTCAGGTCCATCCCAAACTTGGAGCACAGGTCCTCCTTGGGAGTCTGGCAAGAAGCTACGCGTGGGGCCAGGTGTTTCCGGTGGGGTCCTGCCCACCGGCCAGCAGACACCACCAGGCTCCTCTTCAGCAGCCAGAAGACCCCAGGCCACCGCCAGAGCAAAGGAAGGCGGCAGCAGTGCTCACCGGGATCCCATTTACAGTTCACTGGTGACCCTGCACCCCAGACATGGGCGTGCCCCAGTGAGTCTCTGACTGGCCAGGAGACTCGCCTGTGTGCTAGCACAGCCCCCTGCTCACCTTGAGAATGTAGAAGTCAAACCCGTAGGACTCGTCGATGAGGTCCAGGGTCCGCCGGGTCACCGTAACGGTGAACTTCCTGTCCAGGATCTCACTGTACAGCTCACGCTGAAACAGCTGTGGCTTCCACACCTTCTTCACCCGCTTAGAGAGCTAAGGGAGGACCAGAGACCTCGTGAGCGCTGCTGCTGCTCCTACAGAGCCAAACGGGGCCCAGGGCCTCTTCCTGAGACTCAGGACCAAGAGATAGATGGACCAGACCCCACCTGGGGACCCAGAGATCAGCTTCCCCTCAGCCCTGCCTGGGCTGCTGGTGTGTGTTCCAGACACGTACAACCGTAACCCCGTGGTTCACGGGTCGTCACATTCCAAACCAGGGACCGAGGGGCCAAGGCAAAGGGAGAGGCCACCTGGGGGGCCTCAAACACACAAGCCATGGTGCAGAAGGCCCAGCTCCCCGTCCAGGTTTCCCACCAGACACGGCACGGTGTGGACGGCCAGCTGTGTGTCTCCCAGCCTTTGCGAGTGCGGTGACGACGTGCCAGTGCCAGCCGCGGCTGTGTCATGACAAGGAGGCCAACAGTAGCGTGTCAGGCCGACAGGGGGCCGAAGACCTGCCCTCCCCCGACAGCCCCCCGCGCAGAGACGTCCTCCCATCCTTACACCTGGCCTGGCTAACCTCCCCAGTGGCCCTGCGCTGACTGGTTCCCTCCCACAGGCACCGCTGTCTCAGGACACCCAGCGGGGTTCGAGGGCAGTCACATCAGCTGGAACGGCATCCCCACAGGTCAGCCTGCTTCTTCCGCAGAACTGAGTCTGCACCACAGTGCAAGCACACACCCCTACCGCACCCCACCCCGGAACCCCCAGAGCTCAGCACCGCGTCCAGGGCAGCAACCCCCAGAGAAGTCCTCGGAAGCCTGCCCTGCTCCCCTACCTTGTCGTTGTTGACATATCTGTAGCCCGAGATCCAGCCCTCCCCGCCCCAGAGCCCCAGCTGGGATTCTGGGGGGTAGTAGATGGGAATGGGTACGTCCTCCACGCGCTCCCGCTGCCCATTCTTGGGGTTGATCTTGAACTTAACCCCGTGCGGCCTGTAGTGCACAGGAGTGGGTGTTCGCACCTCCTCCAAGGAGCGCAGGTAGTGCTGGGGCAGGCGGGAGCAGATGCCCTCCCGTAGCCGGAGCCGCTTCCACAGGCCGACCGGGTACTTGTGCAGGGGCATCGCGGCAGCCTGACCGGAGGGGGGTGGCGCTGTTAGACCGCAGCCCCGCCGCACTCTGGCCCTGTCCCCTGACCCCGGTCCCCCCGACCCCAGCCCCCTGACTCCCGACCCCCGTCCCCCCTGACACCAGCCCCCTGATTCCCGACCCCGGTCCCCCCGACCCCAGCCCCCTGATTCCCGACCCCGGTCCCCCCGACCCCAGCCCCCTGACTCCCCACCCCGGTCCCCTGACCCCCGACCCCGGTCCCCGCGACACCAGCCCCCCGATTCCCGACCCCGGTCCCCCCGACCCCAGACCCCTGACTCCCGACCCCGGTCCCCGCGACACCAGCCCCCTGACTCCCGACCCCGGTCCCCCCGCGACACCAGCCCCCTGACTCCCGACCCCGGTCCCCCCCGACACCAGCCCCCTGACTCCCCACCCCGGTCCCCCCCGACACCAGCCCCCTGACTCCCCACCCCGGTCCCCTGACCCCCGACCCCCGACCCCGGTCCCCGCGACACCAGCCCCCTGACTCCCGACTCGGGTCCCCCAGACCCCAGCCCCCCGAAACCGGCGCGGCCCCACGACTCCAAGTCCGAGCCCAACTACCCGCGTATCCTCTCCCGTCTCCCCGACTCCTAATCCCGAACCCTGACCCAGACCCTGGCAGCACCTCCTCACCCCACGAGACGCGGCTCTGACCGAGGGCCCAGCCAGCCTCTCCGAGTTCCGCGCCCCACCGGAACCGGAAGTCGTGACACCGCGCCCAGCACCGGTCAGCCGCTAACTGGCCGAAAAGCCCGTCAGTCTAGCCTCGTCCCGCCCCCCTTTCCTGCCTTTAGGGACCGTGGAAAATGCCGGGCACTGACGGCGGCGGCTCAAGGCACCGTCAGCAAATGCGGGTCCTTTTCCCTGGAGCGGAGCTGGGGGCGGGGAAGGGTGGAGCCTGTCATCCTTGGTCCCACTCCCTCTCCTCCCCTCCGAGAGCGGAAATCCGTGTAAGTGGAAAAACTCTTGTGTCTCGGGGCGCCGGGGTGGCCCCGTCGGTTAAGAGTCCGACTCCTGATTTCAGCTCTGAGACCCAGCCTAAGCATAGATCCTGCTACGGAGACTCCCCCCCACCCTGTCCCCCGTCCCCGTCCCCCCACCCCCCGCGCTGTCTAAAAGACCCTTGTGCCTTGAAATATCACTGTGGAGTATTAAACTCAGCAATCACAGCAAAATCAGAGGACATAAAAATGTCTTAACGTCTTAAAAACTTGTAACCCAAAAAACACCATATATGAATGTTTGTTCCCCCTTTACAAGTGCAGGGTGACAAGGGGTGGGGGAGGCCGTTCACACCCGGGACAGTAGGTGGGAGGGCTCCATGTCCCCACCCCACGGCACCTTCCACTGCCTCAGCTTCCTGCGGTCACTTCCGGCCACTTCCAGCACTCCTGGTACGGAGAGCAGCCCACTACAGTGTGGCCTTAGCGGGGAGGCAGTCGGCCCCCCTTCTCCTGCTTGCCCCACAGAGGCTGGGCTAGGTCTCGGGGAACCCCTCCCCAAACACACCGTCGGTCAGGCCTGTACAAGGCAGCAGTCATCACTTCCTCCCCCAAAGCAACCAGAGAGGATGCGTAGCTCCCCGGACAGGGCCCAGGAACCCATGGGGTGGCTGGAGAAAGAGAGAGTCGGGGCAATGTGTGCCCCGGGGTACTGCACACCCAGAGCAGCTCAGCAGCCCTCTCCCCAGGGCCTGGAGCACCAAAGCCAAGTGCCAAACAGAGGGGAGCGGCAGGACCAAAACCCAGCCACTCGTGGCAGCCCCAGGGCCCGGCAGCTCCCTGGGGAGTGCTGTCCCCTCTCCCCACAGTACTGCGTCTGCAGGGAGCATCCCCATGCCCAAGGAAGGCTGGCATCAGGGCACACCTCATCACGGAGCCAGGGATGCAAAGAGGGCACAGTCCCTGCTTGGTGGGGCAGAGGCCTGCGGGAGGTGGGCTCAGGCCTCCTCGTTTCCCCTGGGTCTCACCTCACCACCTCACAGGGGAACAGGGATGATGGGGGCCTCTCTCTCCCCACCTCCAACCGTGTTTCAGCCAGAACACAGGCCCTGCCCCTGCATGGTACCCGTGGTCTCTAAGCAGCCAGGCCCCGGGCCCCAGGCGCCCCTGCGGACGCTGGCTGGGACCTGCTGAGGGACCGGCAGGCGCCAGGGAATTGAGGCGGCAGGGTGCAGTCCTCTCCTCAGGATGAAGCCAGAGAGTGCAAGGGCGATTTTATTCAGCTGGAAATCGAGCTGGACAGGGTGCTTCTCCTTTGGTCCTGCCCCTGGCCAGAGAGCCCATCATCACGGTGGCCGGTGTCCCTGAGCTGGCCATGTCATGTCACCGTATACAGGTCCTCTCGGTGGTTCTTGCAGATCTGGTAGTGGCAAGTGAGCTTCTGCGAGCAGGCCCAGGGCTTGGTGCCCTCCTCCCGCGGCGGGAGCAGGCAGGCCGCACTCCCGGCCAGCAGCATGTGCCAGAGGCTGTGGGTGTAGTAATAGTTGTCACTGGTCATCATGGAGGTATAGATGGCAATGCCCAGAGCAGCCATGGAGATGCCGGGCAGGAGGTAGAAGGCCCAGCGCTGCCAGGACGTGGGGTAGCAGTGGCGCCGGCGTCCGCAGCGGTACACCTGGAGAGAACCGGCCCGTGAGCGCAGGCAAAGGACGCTGCTGGAGCCGCAGCTCCCAGGACCCCTCCCCCCAGGTCTGGGCAGCGGGACGGGACCGTCAGTGTGGCTGCTTGGAGAGGCCCCAGGGGTACAGAGACCTGGCATGGGCCAGGCCCGGGCCTCGGGCACGAAGCCGTGCTGGGCCCTCATGGGTGCCCCAGCAAGTTCTCAGCAGACGTGTGGGACTCGGGCCCAGGGGCAGGAACACAGCCAGAATGGTGGGCCAGGCTCTGTTTCCCCGGAGCAGGGGTCTGTGGGGGGCCCAGACTGTCTTCTCCCAATCACCAGGGGAGGGGGCCTGGGCAGGAGCGCTGGCCTGTCCCAGCTCCTTACCCACATGGTGACCATGACCACAAAGGCAAAGAGGCAAGGCCCCATCATGTTCCAGGCGCCCCTGCGGTCCAGCTGCAAGGACATGGCGAAGATCAGCGTGCCCAGGAGAAACAGGACCTGGTCAAGACACACGGGTGACCACAGGGCACGGGAACCCTCAGCCAGTCGTTCATGACCACACAAGGTCCGGGAGGAACCGGTGACCTGGGCCTGGTCATTGTCCCACGGCCCCCACTGTCCCTTGGCCTGAGAGCTGCCGGCAGATTTCATCCTGCTCTGCACTGATCCACGGATCCACTGACCCGTCCACCAGTGAACTTTCGAGGCACACACATGGCCCGGCAAGGTGCCAGGCCACGTGTCTCCGTCAGCCAGAGCCAGTTGAGGCAGAAAAGTCCCTAGAATGTCCTCAGCACCTGGGACTGTGGAAGCAGAGCCGGGGGCTCGTCAGGGAGGCCTGGCCTCGGGCAGGCGCTCTAGGCCTCCTCTCTGAAGGGGGCTGGGGGAGAGACAGGCTGGGGCCTCACTCAACCCTGTCCACTGCCCTTCTTTCCTGGCATCCCCAGGCAGCCAGCCCCTCCCAGCTGGAGGCAGCTTCTTCCAGCAGGTGAGTGGGGTTCCAAGGCACAGCAGGCTTCTAAGCGCCAAGCCCTCTTTCTGGTCTAGTCCTCAACACGCGGTGGGCCAGGAGCCCAGGCACAGATGTCAGGAGCCACTCACATGTTTCTGGGCTGCCTTCAGCCGTGCCATGCAGAGGATGGTGACCCAGATGGACACCCCGGAGCCCAGGAAGTCACAGTACTGCAGGGTGTCATAGCCCAGGATGCAGAGCACTGCCTCGCCAGGCTGGTCGCAGGCGTGGTAGAACTGCGGGGCAGGGGTGGTGAGGCTTGGCCAGGCCCTCTCCCAGCCCCCTCCCGTCCCCGCACCCCCTGCAGCAACCCTACCGTGGAGAAGAACATGGTGTAGGCGTAGACGGAGGCCTCCACCAGGAGCGAGCGGTGCACCGAGATGGCGATGGGAGCCAAGAACATGAGGTTGCTGAGAGTGAGAAGGAGGGCGGCCACCCGCTGCTGGGCTACCGTCTGGGCCGCGCTGTTGTCCGTGCAGCTCCACCCACGCCAGCCTGGGGGCCAGCGTGACGCCAAGGGGGCTGAGGCCAGGAGGCGTCCCTCTGAACCCCGGGGCCTGCCCCTCCCCGAGAGACCCGCAGAGAAGCCCCTTCCTCACCCAGAAGCAGGCTGGCATGGGGCAGGGCAGGTGTAGGGCAGCTGCGGGCAGGGGAGGCCCAGGCCATCAGTGCCTGGGACACAGTGGGGGTGGGGGACTGAGGAAGCACGGAGGAAGGAACAGGGAGGAGGCATCTGCCCTGGCCCGGCAGAGTCCCTCTCGGGCCCTGGCAGAGCGGAGGTGGGCTCCCCAACCTTGCCCTGCGAGGCCCAGAGGCAGGGTGCCCGGCAGGCTCCGTTGATGGAGCATGCGAGGCTTGATCCCGGGTCCTGAGTTCAAGCCCCACCCGGGGTGGAGAGCTGACTCCGGTAGATAAGCTTGAACACAAGAGCCGGTGTCCGGAGGCCCTCACCTGCTTTGCAGCTGCAGCCCGCATACAGGTAGCTGTGTCTACGCAGCAGGACGCACTGGCCGTAGGGCCCGCAGTCGTTCAGGCAGGGCACCACGGTCAAGGTGGTCTCCACGAGGACCGAGGCCTGCTCACACCCCCTGTGAGGAAGGGGCCACGGGAAGGCTAGCTGCTGACACCCGCTGGCCCGTCCCTCGTCCGGACTCTCGGCGGGCTCTGGGACACAGGAACCCACACCTGAGGCCCCCAGGCTCCCAGTCCTGAAGGACGGCAGCGGCGAGCTCTGCCGAGTCCGAGATGCCCTTTCCCCCTACCCTGCCCTGAGGCCCAGTCTCCCGGGGCTATGTCCTGGACGGGTCCCCCTCCTTGGGTCCTGACTCCCGGGGCTGCAGCACGACGGGTGAGCACGTGGAGAAGAAGCCCTCACAACTCCTGGAAGGCAAGGGGCCCCCCGGGGCTTTGGTCGCTCCCCAACCTGGACCTGGGCAGCCCCATGCATGGTCCTGCTGGGAGCAGTCCGCCGCCTGCCCCCGGCCGGCAGTCCCCAGGTCTACTCACTCTGGACTCTCGGGGCACACGAGCTGCAGGGAGAGGTACCAGTTGTCTGACTGTGGGTAGGGGATGATGAGGTCGGCCTTGTGCGATGCGGCACTCAGGGTCAGTGGGGAGCCCTGGAAGAAGGCTGCAGCGGAGGGGGGCTGATCAGCAGCGGCCGCAGGGGCTGGCCGGGGACCCTGGGCCGCACGCTGCCGGCGCACACCTGTGGTGCAGTTGAGCGACGTGCTGAAGCCGAGGAAGGGGGAGGCGGCATTCACGCAGACGGCGACCAAGGTGCTGTTGGCAATTCCAGTCTGGAAGGAGAAGCCACGCGCTCGGTCCCCGCCCCAGGGCAGCGGGCTCCCACTCTGGCTGGTGCCGGGCTCCATTCTCCGCGGCTCCTGCCGGCCTTCCAGGATGGGGGACGCCCAGCCTGATCCCACCCACAGCCTCACTTCCTGAGGCACAGCCCACAGAACGGGCCTCCCTCTCCTCAGACAGAGCCCCTCATCTGCCCCAGGGCTTGCGGGGCTCAGCTTGTCGCCCGAAAGGCCGACCTCGTCTCTGCCAGCGTCAGCGCAGGAAGACCGGCGCAGCAGCCCTGAGGCTGGGCGGCCCTGAGCCCCGGCTGAGCCAGGGAGCAAGGCCCTCCCGGGTCAGGGTACCTACCTTGTTGGCCCGCAGGGAGACAGTGAGGGAGCCCCCGCTGTCCATGCCGGTGTCCATGTACAGCCGCAGCACGGAGGGTGTGGCGGGCCGCACCCGCACCCACACCCTGTCCACCAGCCCGAAGCGCACAGACACCGCGTCCAGGTCTTCCCGAATGACTGGGTAGCTCGCCAGGCAGCAGGGGCCCCCACGCTTTCTGCTGCTCCCGCCCAGGCCGTGGTCGCCGTGGTCGCCGTGGTCGCCGTGGTCGCCGGGGCGTGGGGGCAGCAGGCCCGTGGAGGCGTTGCAGCTCTCGTTCAGGCTGCTCTGTGGAAGGTGCTGGAAGTTCAGGGTCCACGGCCTGCAGGCTGTCAGGGGAACAAGGGGCTCAGCCATGGGAAGGCCTGGGGGTCCGTGGCAGGAGGCGGAGTCACCCGCGCCCTTCCTCCCCATTAGCCCACCTGTGAGGGCAGCTATCGCCTGGAAAGCCACCAGCACGCGAGGCCCCGCCAGGCTCTTGGCGGTCACCTGCAGCCACCGGTCCCAGGGTGGTGAGGGCAGCAGCAGGCGGCAGGCCCCAGTGGAGCTGACGCATGTGAGCACCTTCTGGAAGTTTCTGGGCAGTGTGGCAGCGCCCACGGTGAGGCGCACAGGGCAGCCCAGGCTCCCGTTGGTGGCACAGCCCCGCAGCTCCAGCCGCAGCTCCTGGGTGTACTCAGGGATGAAGATTCTGCGGCCGCGGGGACACAGTCTCACTCAGCCTCTGTGCCTTCCCCCAGCCCCCCCACCCCCCCACCCCCGGCCGCCACACCACGCCCGGAGGCTCGGCCTCCCCAGGGGCCCTACTCACTTGAGGTAGCTGGGATGGGAGAGGAGGGTCTGCGGAAGGGGAACGTCAGGCTCCAGGATGGAGACCTCCACTGTCCGGACAACCAGCATGTCAGGCTGGAAGACGTAGGCGCAGGTGGGAACGAAACCCTAGGGAGAGAGCGCAGAGTGGGGCAAAGAACATGCACGCGTGGGGGCACGCCAGGGGCAGACACGGGAGCTGGGGAGGCAGAGCTGCAGCAGAGAGCCCAGGCGTAGTGGAGGTGGGGGAAGCCGGGCTGGAGCAGGGAGCCCGGGCATGGACCGGGGTGGCGAAGGGCGGGCGGGGGCACTGGGCCTGTGCGGGCCGGGCGGAACCTAGAGCAAAGTCAGCGAGCCGGCGGCGCCCGCGGTGAGGGAGCCTGCCCCCTCCTCCCCGGAAGGCGGCCCCTTACCTTCACCTCGATCTTCTGGGAGGCGGGGGGCAGGTGGGCCGCCACAAACCAGTCCCCGGGGGCTGGGTGGGAGATGTTGAGGGAAGCGTTGCTGTCCAGCATCTTGATGAAGAAGGGGGACTGCACCGAGCTGTTGGCGGGGAAGCTGGTGCCCAGAGGGTTGATGACAGGAGGGGCGCCGTAGCGGAAGTACCTGTGGGCGGGAGGGCGTCAGGGAGGGTGGGAGGGCGTCCGGGGGTCAGGGCCGGCTGGGGCGGGCGGGCGGGCGGGCACCTACACAGTGACCTCCACGCTGGCGCAGGCGGGGCCGCTGCCCCGGGACACTTGCAGCAGCCAGCGCAGCAGCACGGTGTCGGGGGGCACGTGGAAGCGGAACAGTCTGGCACTGCCGTACCAGCTGTAGAAAGACAGCTTCTGCGGGGACTGGGAGAAATGTTCGGACACCAGCCTGACGTCTGCGGGGAGAAGGTGCCGTCAGCCAGGCCCCCACCGCCTCTCGGGGCCCCCCAGACAGAGGAGCCTGGCACCCCCCCACCCCCGGCCCCTTCGCTGCCCCACCAGCCAGGGCAGCTGTCCGCCCCTGCTGCGGCCCCGGGGACTCCAGGGCCTGAGACGGAGGCTCACCGGAGGTGCTCAGGGCTGTAGTGCTGCCCCTGCCCCCACCTTTGTGCTGGGCACCAGACACCAGCATGCTCTCTCCCCTCCCGCTCCATGCAGTGGGCCACGCTGAGGTGAGGGGACTCAGGCCCAGAGGCTGGCCACCTGCTCAGGCCCACGACGACCTGAGACACAGCCGGACAGGAGCCTGAGTTCCGCCTCACCCAGAGAGGAGGCGAGCAGAGACCCTGGGGGGAGCAGAGCCCAGGCAGGAAGCCTGGCCAGGTGCTAAGAGGAAGGGACAGCTGGGTCCTGTGCTCACGTGGGCGTGTGCCCACGCAGGGTGGTACAGAGACAAGGCAGGGGCCCCTGGCAGCAAACTGCCCCCCGCCGCAGCCTCCTAGCCCCTCTCAGGTCCCCACCGCTGTGGCTCACCGGCTCCCCGCCCCTCCACACTCTGTAACTCGGCCTGTGTCATGCCAACCTTTCCAGGGCCAGCTCTGAGTCTTCTGGGGCTCAGCCCAGAGACCGGAGGACCCACCCAGATGAGCCCCCTGCTGGGGGTGTCCACCGACGGAGCGCACCCTGCCCCAGAGCAGGTGTCTGACCCCACATGTGGTGCCCACCCACAACCCTCCCTCTTGGGGATCCTACAGAACAGACCACCCCCAAGTGTTCTCTGTGCTCCTGGGGACAGCGAACTGGACGTGGGTTCCAGTCACAAGGTGCCTGGGCTGCATGGCAGGGAGTCCAGTCAGGCCTCATGCCTCCTGTGACCTTGGGTGTCCCTTCCTCTCTCTGAGTCCCAGCTTCCTTGTGAGTTGGCTAAGGGAGATAGCACCTCCCTTCAGGTGCCCTGCCCTCCAAAGTTAATGGATACGAAAGTGCTTCTGGAAGAAATGCACTGTGGACACAGTAGGGTGTGACCTCCCTCTCTTCCAGGCTGAAGGCCTCTCCCTGCCCCACTGGGCGAGTGGTTGGCTGACCCCGTCTCCACTTCCCCTTCCCCACCTCAACAGCCAGGGGAGCAGGGGAGGGAGCCAGGAGAGCCACTCCCCTTCTGCCAGCCTCCTGACCCTCCCACGGAGGCATGGAAGAGAAGACGGTGACCCACTTGCAAAGCCAGACTGAGCTCCAAAGGAGCCCCGCACAGCAGGGGCTCAGGAGTAGGCTCTCTACGGGGACAAATCCAAGACTTTCCCTGTGGCCGCTGGCCACCAGGTCCCACCCCCCAGGCTGTGAACTGAACGCTAGGAAGCCAGGAGCTGCTGACCTAACACAAACCTCCTCCCGGGGCTGCTTCAGCCCTTAGGATAACGTGATGAGAAGGGCAGAGCGAAGTGCTGGGGAGCTGAGGCAGGTCAGTCCCCCCCCCCCCTCAGGACCAGGGCACGGTAAAGAAACAGTCTGCCAGCCGGGCACCCAGCACCCTGGCCTGAAAGGGGCAAGGACTTCCGGCGGCTGTCAGCGCTGGAATGTCAGCCTGAGGGCACCTGGAGCCCAGCTGGTCGGGGTGAGGTTTCAGCAGGTGCACCGGAGATGAGAGACCCGTTCAAAATCCCCTGAAGAGCCAGCGAACCCCCTTCTCAGGGCCACAGCTTGACCTCCCCGGCCCAGACCCCCATCCGGTTCTCTTGCTGAATGCCAGGCCATTACCACATGACCTCTTTCAGGGAGCCTCGGCCCCATGGACCCCAGCCCTGCGCCACAGGCCCCTCCAAGGACACAGGGTCAGATGGAAAGGAGAGAAAGTCAGCCTGTCCTGGGAACCCCAGAGAGGGCACACTACCACACACAGGTACCCTGTACAGAGACCCTGCCCATGCACAGACTCCAGAAGCCAGGGCCACACAGGGCCTGACCTCTCAGCAGGCCTAAGAGGTGAGGGGCTGCCCCAAGTTTTCCATCTCCATAAACGCCCCTCCAGCGGGCCCTCCCCCAGCCCTGACCCCAGGATGGAGAAGCAGGTGGACATAAGGGGGGCAATATCCCACCGCGCAGTTCAACCAGGAGCTGATCTCCGGGGACACTACCTTTCATTTCAAGCCCTGCCAAGTTCAGACGCCGGACGCACAGCCCTCAAAGAAACAGGAGCTTGGAGGGTTTCAGGGAAGGGGGGAGGGGCAGGGAGCCAGGAAGTGGAGGGAGAGAGCCCCTGCTGAGCGGGATAAGCCGCCTGCTGTCGGGGGGAGGTGTGGGCCTCCCAGCCCGGGCCCCAGGGCCCTCAGGGAGACCCAGACCACAGTCGGGGGGGGGGCACTCAGCACCCACAGGCAGGACGGGGGGGTGCAGAAGCCACCTCCTGGGGGTTCAGTCCAGGATGGGGACTCTCAGACAACCCCGGCCGCCAGGCTCCTCAGGTCCACCTGGGAGTCCGGCCTGCGAGAAGCACGGCCAGCTGCTGAAAGTCACTGCGCTCGGGCTGGCTAAGACCCTGCGAAGGGGAAGACGGGCCACCCACCTGGGCCCCACTCCTGGACCTAAGCAACTTTCTCCTAACTCCCAAGTCTCTGAAGCCAGAGGGGCGCCCTAGAGCCGCACGGCCCAGCCCTTCTCTCCGGCAGCGGGGTGCCCGCGGCGTCCCCCCGCGCTCCTCCGCCGCCGCGTCCCTTCGCCCGCCGGCTGTGCCCTGCCTGACGCGCCGGACCCGCGAGCGGAGGGCGCACTCCAAGGGGCCAGTCTGGCCGAACTCGGCCCCGGGGACAGTGGAGGGGGCGCCGGCGTCCTTTCCACCCCCACCGCTTTAACGCCCGGCTCCCGCAAGGGGCCGCCCCGAGCCCCCCAACCCCCTCGCGACCCCCCAATCCCCCCCCCGCCTGGGGTGGGGACCCGCGTCCTGCGCCCGCGCCAGGTGAGCGCACAGGCGGCCCCAGGGTGAGTCACAATCCAGACCCCGCCTCCCGGCAGCCCCCAACCCGGCCGGCCCCCGCCCCCCGCCCATGGCTCCCGCGGGTCGGCGCCCGCTCACCGCTCTTCCTGCTGTCGCCCGCGGCGGGCGGGGGCCGGGCGAGCAGCAGCAGCAGCAGCGGCCCCGCCACCGCCACCGCCGCCGCCGCGCCCCCGGCCCCGGCCCCGGCCCGGCCCATGGCTCCGCGCTCGGCCCGGCGCTACCCGGACCGCGTCCCCGGCCGCCCGCCCCCGCCGCCGCCCGGGCAGCCACCGCCGCCCCTGCGGCCCCCGCCGCCGCCGCCGCCGCCTCTGCCCCGGGCTCCCATCGTCCCGGCCGGTCCCAGCCGCCGGCGCCCCGGGCACTTCCGCCTGCGAGGCCCCGCCCCGCCGGGAGCCGGGGCCCGAGCCGGACTCGGGACAGGGGCGGGAAGGAGCACGCCGGCGGGGGCCGCAGCGGGCCGAAGGGGACTTGGGGACAGGGCGAGCGCCAGGAAGAGGGGTCAGAGGGAGGTCGTGGGCTGAGAGGGAACGCGGACCCGCCGCCGCGCGCTGATGGGGGAGGCAGGTCGGGATAGGGTGCAGGTCACGCGGGGCGCGCGGGGCGTGGGACGGAGGGGCGCGGGGGCCGGCGGGCTGGCGGGGGTCCCAGCGGGGCGCGCGGGGGCGTGGGACGGAGGGGGCGCGGGGAGGGGGCGGGCTGGCGGGGGTCCCAGCGGGGCGCGCGGGGCGTGGGACGGAGGGGCGCGGGGGCCGGCGGGCTGGCGGGGGTCCCAGCGGGGCGCGCGGGGGCGTGGGACGGAGGGGGCGCGGGGAGGGGGCGGGCTGGCGGGGGTCCCAGCGGGGCGCGCGGGGGCGTGGGACGGAGGGGGCGCGGGGAGGGGGCGGGCTGGCGGGGGTCCCAGCGGGGCGCGCGGGGGCGTGGGACGGAGGGGGCGCGGGGAGGGGGCGGGCTGGCGGGGGTCCCAGCGGGGCGCGCGGGGGCGTGGGACGGAGGGGGCGCGGGGAGGGGGCGGGCTGGCGGGGGTCCCAGCGGGGCGCGCGGGGGCGTGGGACGGAGGGGGCGCGGGGAGGGGGCGGGCTGGCGGGGGTCCCAGCGGGGCGCGCGGGGGCGTGGGACGGAGGGGGCGCGGGGGGGCGGCGGGCTGGCGCGGGTCCCAGCGGGGCGCGCGGGGGCGTGGGACGGAGGGGGCACGGGGAGGGGGCACGGGGAGGGGGCGGGCTGGCGGGGGTCCCAGCGGGGCGCGCGGGGGCGTGGGACGGAGGGGGCGCGGGGAGGGGGCGGGCTGGCGGGGGTCCCAGCGGGGCGCGCGGGGGCGTGGGACGGAGGGGGCGCGGGGAGGGGGCGGGCTGGCGGGGGTCCCAGCGGGGCGCGCGGGGGCGTGGGACGGAGGGGGCACCGGGGGGCGGCGCGCTGGCGGGCTGGCGGGGGACCACGGCGCACGAGGGCAGAGGGCTGGCGCGGGAATCAAGGATTCAGAAGGGAAAGGGTCGCGGCGAGAATCGGAGCCCGCTGTAGATCTGAGGCGGCAGGCGATGCCCGCATCGCCCCAAGAGCTTCCTACAGTTGCTGGGGTGCACGAGAGGCGAGCGTCTGGGTTCTCCGAGTCGTGCGCCGGCACGCGTGATGCGGGCCTCCGAGCCGGGTGCTGAGGACGCCGGGGAGATCGCGCCCACCAGCCGTCGAGTCCTGGGCGCACCTCCGCCAGCGTGGGCCTCGACCGCGTGCCTCCAGCCCCTCGCGGCTGGGCTCCCCAGGCCAGGCCTCCCGGTCCTCCACACCACGAAACTGCTACGAGTGTGTGCAAAGAACACACTTTTATGGAAAAGTGGAAAGGCTCCATGTCCGTGTGGGAATTTCCTACTCTATACGGTGGCAATTTGCATCAGTGAGTGGGACTCACCCCTCACACTTCCCATCGGGTTAGATTCCAAACGGGCTAGGGATTTCCGCCTTAAAAAAAAAAGACGAAAACCTGGGGGAAATTTTTCAGATTCTTGGGGGAAGCAAAGGTGTTTCTCAATATGACCCCAAGCCCAGCGGACTAGAAAAGAGAAAGAAATTCAACCGGGTGAACTAGAACCTTCCTCCAGAACCAGACCACCACCTGCAAGGCGGAGAAGCGATCCACGCACCCGGGAGGGCGTGCTCGCGTCGCCTACCACAAAGGGCCAGTCCTAATAAGATTAATAATAGTTTATTTTCAGTCTTTTAAAAGATTTTATGTATTTGTTTAAAGATTTTTAAATATTTTATTTATTTGTTTGTTTAATTACCAAGATTGATAGCAGTTTAGGACTGGTAACAGGACACCTGGGTGGCTCAGTGAGTTAAGCATCTGCCTTCGGCTCAGGTCATGATCCTGGGATCCGGGGATCAAATCCCACGTGCGGCTCCTTGCTGAGCAAGGACCCTCACTTCTCCTCCTGCCTGCCACTCCCCCTGCTTGTGCTTGCATGCGCTCTTCTCTCTCACTCTCTCTGACAAATAAGTAAAATCTTAAAAAAAAAAATTTGTAAGTTTAATAATGAAGAGTCGCTACAAATCAATAACAAAATACCCGCTCTTCAGTAAATCCAAGGAGACTCCCGTAAAGGATATGTAAATGAACAGGGACAGTCTCCACCTCCCCAGACTAAAAAGCACCTAGACTCTTTTTTCCTTATACCTAACAGATCTGCGAAGGTCAAAAAGCTTGGTCACGCTGGAAGGGTTGGACTGTGGGCCCACAGACATTCCTGTATTTGCTGAGCAGTGTTGGAGCATCTGGAAGCCTCTGGACTCAGCTCCCAGAGCGACCAGGCTTTGCTTTGTCCCCCTCTGTGCATTCGCCCTGTAGAGATGCTCACAGAAGAGAGATTGCGGGACGGTACAGCGTACGTCCAGATGTTGGTCATTAGGCAATGGCGCATCCGAATCACGGACACTCGTACCATGATTCAAACACCGATACAGTGCGGCGGTAAACCGGGAAGCCCTATGGCCAGTTGAGAACGGTCTGCCAGATGGAGCCTTGGCCGAAAAAAGGAAAGGGCAGAACAAGGTGTATAGAAAGGTATCATTTTCGGAGGAAAAAATTTTTTTACAGAAGGGGAGAGGTAGAGGGAGGGGAAATGAGTCTTGTAAGCTGCCCAGGGGCTCGATCTCATGACACTGAGATCATGACCTGAGCCCACATCAAGAGTCGGGCACTTAACCGACTGAGCCACTGAAAATTGCATTTGCATGCCCCGGAGGCACAGGGTGACTGGAAGCATCCAGCAGCCGGTTTTGCTGACTGACTCCGGGGGAGGGAACCCGGTTGGCTTAGGACTGGAAGGAAGGATTTTACCTGTGGGTGTCTTTTGAATGTTGTGCCTCTTGGGGCAAGGGATTGGGGTTGTCTGTTGAGAGTTTACAGAAAGGAAGGGGGAGACGCTTGACCCAGCCAGACCAAGACCACTAAAAGCTGCAGAAGGGTGGAGAGTGGAGGCCCAGGCAGGAGGAAGGCCAAGATGTGAAGCCACTGAAGAGCTCCTCTGCTCCGTGGGGACCCAGGCCGGGCCCTCCTCACCCCTGACCGCAGGGCACTCCCCGAGCTGCTGGCCGTTCTCGGTTTAAAGGGACAGAGGTCAGTTGTGGGGTTTTGCTGAGCTCGGCTGTGAGTGCCCTATGCTGAGTCCGAATCGTGCTCGGGCAGCAGCTGTGGTCAGCACTGGGCACTGGAAAGTTCTTCCCACCCTGCGCTGGGCTCGGGTACCCCACTAGCCCGCCTCGCTCTGGGGCTTCCCTTGTGTCACTCCAGGGCGGTCCCCTGTGCCCCCAAGCTCCCCACCAGGTGGGAGAGGAGGTGGCAGTTACGCTCCATGCCACGGCTGTGTCTGGGGGCTGGTGAACTCGTAGACGGACTTGTGCCCTGGGCGGATGTCAGGAGACCTGTGCTAAGTGCGAGAGCACTGGTGGTGGGAAGAAGCCCAGCCAGGAAGGCCCTGTCCGCAGAGCCTCCTGCTTTCCACCGCACACAGATCGATGAATTCCAACCAGAGGAGGGGTGGGCTGTTGAGAATAAAATGAGAAAAATACTAGAAAGAGACTTGGAACACACTCCTTGGAATGAAGGGATGGGGAATAATTTATTAAGCGCAAGGGACAGGGACTGGGGAATCATGAGGGAAAAGTTACTCATTTGACGACATTTTTAAAAAATGTTCCGTGGGCGCCTGGATGGCTCCGTCGTTAAGCGTCTGTCTCCAGCTCAGGTCATGATCTCCGGGTCCTGGGATCATCCAGCTCAGCGGGGAGTCCGCTGCTCGCTCTCCCTCTGCCTGCTGTCCCCCCTACCCCCGCATGTGCTCTCTCTGTCTCTCTCTGTCAAATAGATAAAATCTGTAAAGAAGCCATCAAGTCAAAAGACAAATGGGAGAATACATGTGCTGTGCGTACGATAATGGGTTATCATACCTAAGGCGGAAAAGAAATGTACACACTGAAACCAAGACAACCCAAAAGGAAAACGGACTCAGGCCACTTACAGCAATCACAAGAGAAGGCGCTGGGAGACGCCACGGGCCGCCACGAACCCCCCGGCGCGGTTGCACTGGCGAAAATTCTAGTGCTTGTGTGATTTTAACACAAATAAAACCTCGGTCAGACTCAGGCTGACAGCCCTCTCCAGAGGCAGGGAACAGGTGCCTCACACTGTCCCCCTGGGAATGTAAACTGCCTCAGCCTTTTGAAGGTCTCTGTGGCAACATTAAAATCAAACAAACCCAGGAGCCTGGGGACAGACACACAGGGAATGGGCCCAGAGCCTGTGTCGTTGCAAGAACCTGGGAACTCTACAAAGAAATCAGGATGTGTACCGTAAATCTCTGCACGGCTTCTAGATGGGTCTGTGGGTCTCCTGCAGGATTATCGACAGAATGGAAAGATGCCGTTGCCGGATCACGTGGATCCATCCCATTTCTGAACTGGAATGTTCTCAGGCCCTCTCACCGGCTCGGTGGGTGTAGACCGAGGGGACTGCTGTCCACTCACACAGAGGGGAAGACGGAGCGGTGGACAGGGGAGATATTTTCCCCACACGCAAACCATGTCTGGCTACTTGTGTTTGGTTTGCATAAAAATTTCAAAAGTTAGAAAAGAAAAAAAAAACACCTATAATCCAATTTTATTCAGCTACTCAGAGGAAGAAATGCACCACGAGGTCTCTAAGACCTCAGGTAGAAGAGGAAAAGGTGCAGCGAGCTCCCTCCCATCACCCTCCCTGCTGCCTGCCACACTGCCGGCTCCGGACTCCCTGCCCCCTTCCCTCCCTCCCGCCCTCTCTCCCTGGTTCTTCTAGGCTAGTGGTGCGGCCTCCCTGGGCCCAGCTGACATCTGGTCTCCACTCCCATGGCTTCCCTTCTAGCCAGAGACGGGTGCTCAGCCCTCCACAAACCATGGGAACGCTTCAGGTCTTCAGACAGCCTGGCAGCTCCCTTCCAACCTACCTGTCTTAACCCTAACTCACGTGAGCTCCTCCTCCAAGTGCCCCTTGTGCGGGAGTCCCTGTGAAGACCCCAGGTCAGAAGGAGCTCCCTGCTCTGTGTGCTCACGGCCTCCTGTCCCAACACCTTTCTGCGGGCTTCCTGTAGGAAGGGGCTGGGTCACACCTTCTGTGATCTCATGGCTGCGGGGGGGCGGGGGGATGCAAGCCTTTGTCTCCCTTGTTGTCCCTGTGCATCAACTTCTTGGCATAAACTGGGCCAGGATCCCCCCAAATTGGCATTTCTTAGCAATGTTTTACCCAAAAGTTTTGGAAGCATCATAAGACTTTTGAATCTTTATTTTACCAAAATAAAATTGTTGTTTTTTTAAAGTCCAACTATTATTATTATCATTTCATAAAGAAAAGGTCATTTTCCAACCAAAGAAGGAGGAAGTACATATTCTTAGAATCGCATATAAATAAAGGTTAGCGCATCCCCTTAAGTTCAGTGTGAGGTTCTTGTTCTTTTTTTTTTTTAAGATTTTATTTATTTACTTGACAGAGATCACAAGCAGGCGGAGAGGCAGGCAGAGAGAGAGGGGGAAGCAGGCTCCCACTGAGCAGAGAGCCCAATGCGGGACTCGATACCAGGACCCTGAGATCATGACCCGAGCCAAAGGCAGAGGCTCAACCCACTGGGCGCCCCAGTGTGTGGCTCTTCTTTATCCACATTTTATCTGGGCAAACAAATGCTTCCTGTCCTGGGTGTTGGGCACTCACGAACCGGAAGATGAAGGGTGCAAGCGGTGCCCTCGGGCTCTTCACCGCCAGTGAGCCCGGGATGAGATCCAAATGCACGGGAGCGTGGTGACCAGAGCTGACTCCTCATCCCCTTCTAAGAGGTAGGTGGAAAGGGTGACAGGGGCAGAAGACACATGCTAGGGCAGGGGACCCAAGAGTTGTGCTCTGGTTCGAAGGCTCTCACTGGCAGCCCTGACCAGTCGGCCTGGGCTCTCAGATGCCAGAGGGGCTATCTGGGGCCTGTCCTAGGGGAAGGAGTCCATTCTTCCCGGCTCTTCCCTCAGGGACAAACAGAGGTCTGACGTCCAAAATTGGAGTCCTGGGGCGCCAGACTGGCACAGTCCGTGAAGCATCCAACTCTCAGTTTCGGCGCGGGACGTGATCTCAGGGTTGTGAAATAGAGCACCTCGTCAGGCTCTGTGCTCAGTACGACTCTGTTTGACTTCCTCCCGCCCTCCCCCTCCGCCCCTCCCCCTCTCCAACAAATAAGTCTTGAAAAAATAAAATAGGAGTCCCAAGAGGACTGGAAAGAGAGAAGGAGGCAGAAAAAAAAATATGTGAAAAATTAGGAACCAAAAATTCTCAGATTTGGTGAAAGACATTACTTAACGGGTTCAAACAGCTCAGTACCCACAGGAAGAATCCCTACGAAGAAAACCACACCCAGGAGCACCCGGGGGCTCGGCGGGTTCAGCCTCTGCCTTCAGCTCAGGTCATGATCTCAGGGTCCTGGGATACAGCCCCCCATCGGGCTCTCTGCTCAGCGGGGATCCTGCTTCTCCCTCTCTCTCTGCATGCCTCTCTGTCTACTTGTGATCCCTGTCTGTCAAATAAATAAATAAAATCTTTTAAAAAAAGATTTTATTTATTTATTATTATATGTAGAGAGAGTGAGTGCCCGGGGCTGGAGGGGCAGAGGGAGAGGAGCGAGAGGTTCAAGCAGACTTTGCACTGAGTGTGGAGCCTGACTGGGCATCGGGGTGGGGGGGGTTTCCATGACCCTGAGATCATGACCCGAGCCAAAACCGAGAGTGGGGAACTCAACCAACTGTGCCACCCAGGTGCTCCTCTGTCTTTTTTTGTTTGTTTGTTTTGAAGTATACTGAGCACGTGTTACATTGGTTTCAGGTGGACGACGTCCTGATTGGACAATCTGATACATGATTCCGTGCTCACCGTGACGCGTGCAGTTGCGTCTGCCCCCACGCGTCACAGTATCGTCCACCACATTCCCTATGCGACACTTTTCATCTCCATGACTTCTTTATTTTATAACTGGATGTTCGTACCTCTTTGTTCCCTCGATTTCCCCCATCCCTCTACTAACCTCCCTGCCAGCAGCCACCAGTTCATTCTGGGTATTTAAGAATCTGTCGTTTGGTCTCTTTCTTCTTTGTTGGTTCATTTATTTCTTAAATTCCACATATAAGTGAAATCCTGTAGCAATTGTCTTTTCCTGCCTTATTTCACTTAGCATTTTAGCGTGTAGGTCTGTCCATGTTGTCTCAAATGGCAAGATCTCATTCATTTTTACAGCTGAGTAATATTGCATTCTCTATACAAACCCTCTCTTCTTTATCCACTCATCGTTGTTGTTGTCGTCGTTGTTTAGTAAGCTGTACCCCCACCATGGGGCTCAAGCTCACTAACCCTAAGATCAAACATGGCACGTTCCTCCAGCTGAACCAGCTCTGTGCCCCCACTTTGTTTATTTGTAAAGGATGTTTTTGCGAGATATTGAATTGTGGGTTAACAAGAGTATATTTTTCCCCAGGACTTTGAAGATGACATTCTAGGATCTTCCGGCCTCCATTGCTCTGACTTCTGAGAAGTTAGAAATCATTCAAACTCTTGTTCCCTTGAATATCATTTTCCTCTGGCTGCTTTCATCACTTTCCGCCCACGTTTGCCTTCTATTTGTTGTGCCTGGGTGTGGTTTTCTCTCTTTCCTTTTTTTTTTTTAAGATTTTATTTATTAAAAAAAAAAGATTTTATTTATTTACTTGACAGACAGAGGTCACAAGTAGGCAGAGAGGCAGACAGAGAGAGGGGGAAGCAAGCTCCCCACCCCCCCAGCAGAGAGCCCGATGCAGGCTCGATCCCAGGACCCGGAGATCATGACCTGAGCCGAAGGCAGAGGCTTAACCCACTGAGCCACCCAGGCGCCCCAATAAATAAATCTTAAAAAAAAAAAAGCAGAGATTGTTGAAGTGAATTTTAAAAATAAATAAATACATAAATAAAGCAAGACCAGACAATTTGAAATGATTCGGTTCAACCTTAAAGACATGGATGCGTTAAAAGTAAGTGGATATGTGCACCTGGGTGGGTCACGGGGTTGAGCCTCTGCCTTTGGCTTGGGTCATGATCTCAGGGTCCTGGGATCGACCCCTGCGTCCGGCTCCCTGCTCAGTGGGGATCCTGCTTCCTCCTCTCTCTCTGCCAGCCTCTCTGCCTACTTGTGATCTGTCAAATAAATAAAATCTTTTTTTTTAAGATTTTATGTATTTATTTGTCAGAGAGAGAGAGCGAGAGAGAGCAAGCACAGGCAGACAGAGTGGCAGGCAGAGGCAGAGGGAGAAGCAGGCTCCCTGCTGAGCAAGGAGCCCGTTGTGGGACTCGATCCCAGCACCCTGGGATCATGACTTGAGCCGAAGGCAGCTGCCCAACCAACTGAGCCACCCAGGTGTCCCTCAAATAAATAAAATCTTAAAAAAAAAAAACCAGTAAGTGGATGGACAGAGATAAATCACCTGATAATGAGCATGAGGAACTCGAGGGTCTCTATCTTTACCAGATAAGGTAGACTTCAAAATAGAGATTGTGGTCAAGCAGAGGCAAAAATATTTTATAGTAGTGAAAAATTCCCTTCATAAGGGAAGAAATGTGCGCACACACCTCTTAAGAGAGCTTTCAGCTACATGAAGTAAAAATGGGCAGAATGAAACCACGAAATAGGCATTTGCCCGTGAGGAGGGCAGGGGACTTGAGGGCCCTCTCTCTGCCGTCGATGGAACATGCTAGAGGAAAAAACCAGGAAAGACGGAGTATTTCAGCCGCGCAGTCAGCGGCCGTGAACTCGTTGCGTTTACAGAGGACTGCGTCCGACTCCGCGGAGTGGATGTTCTTTTCAAGTTCCCCCAACTAGATCAACGCTGGGCCACAAAACAGTTCTTGATAAACTGAAAAGAATTGAAGGGATACAGAGTATGTTTTTCTGACCACAGGGAACTAAAGCAGACGTCCATGACGGTGACCCATCTAGAAGTGAGTCAAAGCCAGCCCCGAGAGCCCCTCCTGGCTGCGGGCCGGCAGGTGATGGGCATGGACAGCGGTGAACCCCGGGGCCCACCACTACCTGTTGCACGTGACAGAAACTTGCATGTTTATCCAAAATTTAAAAACCGCCGGGAGAGGGGCCCCTGGGTGGCTCAGTCGGTTAAGTGTCCTACTCTTGGTTTCGGCTCCATTCTGTCTTGGGGTCATGGGATCAAACCCCAAGTTGGGCTCTGTGCTCAGTGCTCAGTCTGCTTGAATTCTCTTTCTCCCTCGACTTCTGCCCCCCCACTGCTGACTCTCTCTCTAAAGGAAACCAACCAAGGGCTGCCGGGAGAACCCAGTTCTTACCAGGATGGCAAGCGGAGGCTGACAGCCGCAGGTGGCAGGGGCAGGATGAGAATCTGGTCCTCCTGCCACCTCCCCTTCCACCCTGTGCGGCAGGGTCTCTCCAAGAACATTGTACCAAGACCACCAGCACTTTCCCAGGAATGTTCCAGAAGTCCAGGTTTGTGCTCATCCCTAATGCCACACTGCACCGTCAGTCCTCCTCAGACAGACTGACACCCCGACTGAAACCCAATGGGCCAAGCCTTGAAAGGCAGGGGGTTCCGGGAAGAGGGCTGGGAGAGAGCCCAGACCCAGTCCCAGCCCTGGCCTCTGAGGGAAGGGACAGCTGCACGGATCACAAGAGCCCCGGGGTCCCTGGACCAGTGAGGGTCAGACCACTCACACCTCCTCCCTCCTTGGTCTTCGACTTGGGTATTTACTGCTGCACAACAGAATATCTCAGAATTTAGCACTGAAACAACGAACACTTAGGAGGATCCACATCTAGGCTCACCAGGTCACTGTTGGCAGCCCTTGGGTCCTCGCGGCCGCCGGCCGGAGACACCAGCTCCTTGGCAATGAACGTGGGACTGCCCACAACATGGCAGCAGGCTCCTCCTCCAGTGAGGACTCTGAGACAGGAAGGGAGACAGAGAGGGAGCAAGGGCGAGGAGGGAGCCGAAGCCGTTGGGGTTGTAGCCAGGGTGCGGGGTTGCAAGGGCACCTGACCGGGGAGTCCCAAGCAGACCAGGCGCAGATATGAGTGGTGGTGAAGCAGGAAATGGATCCTTTCAGTGATGCCAACGCCGCGAACACAGGAGACTAGGGTCCCAAAGACTGTCTCCAAAGTGTGCAAATGCTTCCAGGTGTATATACACAAAACGTGGGGTAACGGTGCACAGTGAAAGTCAAATTGGTCATTGTCTTGGGGTCAGTCGCCGGGTAGTCAGCCTGCTTCCCTCTCTCTCTGCCTGCTGCTCTGTCTACTTGTGATCTCTCTCTGTCAAATAAATAAATAAAATCTTAAAAAAAAAAAAAAGAGTGCAGTAGCTTAAGTCCCCATTCAGGGTCTTTGGTAAGCAAGTGGGTGTTTTTGTTTTTGAGGATTTTTTAAAAATTTAAATTCAATTAATTAACATGTATTATGTGTTTCAGGGGTACAGATCTGTGATTCCTCAGTCTTAAAAAATACCCAGTGTTCATTACATCACGTGCCCTCCCCAACGTCCCCATCCCTCCACCCTCCTCCCCTCCAGAACCCCTTAATTTCCTATGATTAAGAGTTTCTTATGGTTCATCTCCCTCTCTCGTTTCATCTTTCACTTTTTCCTCTCTTCCCCTATGCTCCTCTGCCTTATTTCTTAAATTCCACATATCAGAGAGATCATATGATAGTTGGGTTTTTTTTTTTTTTGCTCTGATGGACTTATTTCACTCAGCATAATACCCTCTAGTTCCATCCACATCATTGCAAATGGCAAGATTTCATTTTGATGGCTGCATAGTACTCCATTGTGTGTGTGTGTGTGTGTGTGTGTGTGTGTGTGTGTGTGTGTGTGTGTATCTCACATCTGTTTTTATCCATTCATCTGTCGATGGACATCTGGACTCTTCCATACTTTGGCTATTGTGGACGTTGCTGCTGGAAACATTGGGGTGCGGGTACCCCTTCGGATCACTACATTTATATCTTTTGGTAAGCAAGTCTTGAAAGTGACATTCCCTGGGGTGCACGGTTAAGCGTCTGCCTTCAGCTTAGGTCGTGATGTCAGAGTCCTGGGATCGGCCCCCTGCTCAGTGGGGAGCCTGCTTCTCCCTCTGCCTCTACCCCTCCCCCTGCTTGTCCTAGCTCTCTCTCAAATAAATAAATAAAATTTTTTTCAAAAAAAGACCCTTGGGGGGCGCCTGGGTGGCTCAGTTGGTTAAGTGTCTGCCTTTGGCTCAGGTCACGATCCCAGAGTTCTGGGATGGAGTCCCACATCGGGCTCCTTGCTCAGCTGGGAGCCTGACTCTCCCTCTGCCTGCTGGTCCCCTTGCTTGAGCTCTCTCTCTAACAAAAATAAATAAATAAAATCTTTTTAAAAAGACCCTTCTGAAATATATGATTTCCCAACATTTCCTTCCATTTTGTAGGTTGATTTTTCACTTTCTTGATGATTCCAAACTGTTTACCAAAGGTGGGTTTTGTCAGTTGAGAGTCTAACTAGCCGTACATGAATTTGCTTGGTCCACAATCTCGCTAATAGTTGGAATTTTCAGACTTCAGAATTTTTTTCTCAGGATTGTATTTATTTATTTTGAGAGAGAGAGGGCGAGTCGGGGTGGGGGGAGAGGGAAAGAGAACCTCAAGGAGACCCCCTGCTGAGCGCAGAGCCCGATGTGGGGCTCCGTCCCACAACCCTGAGATCATCGCCTGATCTGAGAGCAAGAGTCACAACAGGTGCCCCAAACTTCAGGATTTTTAGTGTGGCTTGGCTTGCATTTCTGTGATCGGTCCTGAAGCCGAGCCCCTCTGTGTGTGTTTCTTGGCTGTTTGGATTTCTCTGGAGAAGAGAAACCTCAAGTATTTGTCTGCCGTACCACGGAGTTATTGGTCCTTTACTCACCGACTTCTGGAAATAAGACCCTAGACCTGTATAGGTTTTGGGTGCTGGAAACATTCTTTCCCATTCTGTGATTTTGTCTTTTTTCTTTCTTCATGGTTTGTGTGTGTTTTTGAGTAGCTTTTGTTTTTTTTTAGAGAAGTTTCAGATTCACAGTAAAGTTAAGCAGAAAGTATGGAGTGCCCATACCTCCTTCGCACCCAGATGTGCACAGCCTCACTCACTATCCACATTCCACCTGGGCCATGTGCTACATTGTTACGATCAGTGAAGCTACGCTGACAATATTGTTTGCCAAAGTCCACGAATTTCGCTGGGGTTCACTCTTGGTGTTATACATTCTGGATTTGACAAACGTGTAATGACATCTATCTGCCATTGTAGTGTCACACAGAATTGTTTCGTGACCTTAAAAACCTGCCCACACCCCTCCTACTCCCCCAGTCCCTAACAATTACTGATTGTCTTTTTTTTTTTTTAACTGTCCCCATAGCTTTGTCTTTTCTGGAATGTCACATAACCTTTTCAGATAGGCTTCTTTCATCGAGTAATAGGCATTTTCTCTTTCATCGAGTAATAGGCATTTACCCTTCCTCCGTGTCTTTTTTGCGGCTCGGTATCTCACACATGTAATTACTGAATAGTATCCCATTGCAGGGATGCGGTCACACTGTTCATCCAGACACCTGCGGAAGGACGTTTGGTTGCTTCCGAGTTGGGCAGTTATGAGTAATGCTGCTACAGATACACAGGTGCACATTTTTGTGTACATACATTTTCTTTTTTTTTTTTAAGATTTTATTTATTTATGTGACAGAAATCACAAGTAGGCAGAGAGGCAGGCAGAGAGAGAGGGGGAAGCAGGCTCCCCGCTGGGCAGAGATCCCTATATGGGGCTCGATCCCAGGACCCTGGGATCATGACCTGAGCCGAAGGCAGAGGCTTTAACCCGCTGAGCCACCCAGGCGCCCCTGTACATACATTTTCAACTCATTTGAATAAACACTGAGGAGCACGGCTGCTGGATCACATGTTTAGTTTTCTAGGAAACTGCCAACCTGGCTTCGGAGTGACAGCTCCATTTTGCAGCCTCAGCAGTAATGAATGGGAGCTCCCATCGCTCACACGCTTGCCAGCATTTGGTGTCATCAGTGTTTGAATTTTGGCTCGTCTGGTATCTTCATGGTGTTTTTTATGATGTTCTTAATTTTAATAGAGTAGACTTTGTCAATCTTTTCCTTTATAATTAGTGCTTATTGTGCCTCAAGAAATTCTTCCCCACAGAAAACTGTGAATATATTTTCCCATCATCTGAAAGCTTTATAGATTTGCCTTTTGTATTTCAGTCTTTCATCTGCCTGAAACTTCTTTCTTTTTTAAAGATTTTATTTATTCATTTTATTTTAGAGATAGAGAGGGCGCTCACGTGCAGGAGCCAGACGAGGAGCAGAGGGAGAGAGCGAAACTTCGGCAGACTCTGCATGCGGTGCTCTGCGCTGGATTCCCTGACCCCAGGATCATGACCTGAGCCAAAACCGAGAGTCAGATCCTTAAGCGACAGAGCCATGCAGGTGCCCCAGGACTGTTTGATTTTTAAGGTAAGCAGTCACAAAGCAATAACCTAACACCCCATCTTAAGCCAGTGGAAGAAGATGGCTACTTGTATTCAATACTTTACTGGAGATTCTAGCCAGAATGATCAATTAAGAAAATGAAATAAAAGGCATCCAGATTGGGAAGGAAGAAATAACAATCTCTAGGCCCATATGACATAATTTCGTGCACAATAAATCCTAAGAAATCCACTAAAAAACTACTGGAACTAATAAATGAGCTCAGCAAAATTGCTGGATAAGAGTTTAACACACAAAGGTCAATTGTGTTTTTGTTTATTTTTTATTATTTTTAAAAGATTTTATTTATTTATCTGACAGACAGAGATCACAGGTAGGCAGAGAGGCAGGCAGAGAGAGGGGAAGCAGGCTCCCCGCCGAGCAGAGATCCCGATTCGGGGCTCGATCGCAGGACCCTGAGATCATGATCTGAGCCGAAGGCAGAGGCTTAACCCACTGAGCCACCCAGGCGCCCCCAATTGTATTTTTATACTTTCAAAGAACAATCAAAAATAAAATTAAGAAAACGTTTCTATTCACAGTAGCATCAAAAGGCACATATGATTTTTCAAAAACTCACTTCCTAACACCAAGCAGATCTCCTATTTAGAAAACAAGCTGGGGACGCCTGGGTGGCTCAGATGGTTAAGTGCCTGCCTTCCGCTCGGGTCATGATCCAGGATCCTGGGATCAAGTCCCACATCGGGCTCCCTGCTCAGTGGGGAGTCCGCTTCTCACCCCCCCCCCGCTCCCCCTGCTTGTGCTCTCTCACTCTCTGTCAAGTAGATAAATAAATAAAAATAAAATCTTTCAGAAAAGAAGCTGGCCACCATTACTAACCGGACGGTGTTATAATAGGGTACCTGTTTCTAAACCCCGCCCCCTCTTCCCTCCACCCCACCCTCCCCGTCTCGCCCCGCCCTCCCCTGCCCTCCCGCCCCTCCCTCTCCCTCTCCCTCCGCCCCGCCCTCCCCTGCCCTCCCGCCCCGCCCTCTCCCTCCGCCCCGCCCTCTCCCTCCGCCCCGCCCTCCCCTGCCCTCCCGCCCCGCCCTCTCCCTCCGCCCCGCCCTCTCCCTCCGCCCCGCCCTCCCCTGCCCTCCCGCCCCGCCCTCTCCCTCCGCCCCGCCCTCTCCCTCCGCCCCGCCCTCCCCTGCCCTCCCGCCCCGCCCTCTCCCTCCGCTCCGCCCTTTCTCCCGCGGGGCTCAGTCGCCCGCGCTCTTTCTGCGCTCAGCCAGCGGCCCGCGGGCCGGGGGTCATGGGCGGCCTCTTGGGGCGCGCCGCGCTGCCGGGGCTGCTGAGCGGTCCGCGGGCCCCGGGCCCGAGACTGCTCACACGCCCCAGCTCGGGTGAGTGGCCCGCGACCGGCCGAGGGGGAGGCGGGCGGGGGGCGTAGCCCGGCCTTTGTTGGCGCGCGTGCGAACCGAGGCTGCCTGGCCTCTGTAGATGGCCTCGGGGTCTCGCCGGGCGGGCCGGGGGCGCCCTGCGCGTCTTTCCCCACCTCCCGCTGCCCCCCACCCCCCGCCCACCATCCGCCCACCGCCCCAGGTTGCTCGGGGGCAGGGTCCCCTGCGGGCTCCGGAGCAGGAGGCCTGGTGGCCACAGCAGGGGGGGTGAGGGTCCCCGCGTACTGGGGCTGCTGCGGGGGACATTGTGAGCAGATGAGCGCTCCCCGCGGAGCCGCTGCCCTCGGGGCGTTTTCTGCTGGACCTAACTCGCTCTGGCCCGTATCTGTAGCCGGTTCTCCCCCTAACTGCGGCCCACGGGGTGCTCCCTGAGAGCCGGATGTCTCGGTGTTCCCAAAGCTGGAGGGAGTGAACTGCCACCTTCCAGCGGACAAGCCAGCTGGCGGCAGGCCAGGCTCCCCAGCCCCTAGACACTGGGCTTTAGGGGCACAAACCAGTCTCCCCGGGGGGGCTTCCTGCAGTGGGCTTCCTTCAGTCTTGAAGTGAAGTGGGGGCGCCCACTGCCTGCTGTCCAGGCCCAGCACACGTTATGGGATGGGAAAGGGCAGCTGCAGACACC
Organism: Martes martes; assembly: GCF_963455335.1. Classification (NCBI taxonomy): domain Eukaryota; kingdom Metazoa; phylum Chordata; class Mammalia; order Carnivora; family Mustelidae; genus Martes; species Martes martes. The sequence goes on along the minus strand of NC_137906.1, from coordinate 40,843,138 downwards.
CCCAGGGACACTGGCCTGCCCCGACTCTGTCGTTGGTTTTCCAGTCGGCTGTCCCCCGGAGCAGGACTCTGCAGGACACCCAGGGTGCAGGCTCCTCTCAAAAGCACGTTTGACCCTCGACCCAGGGCTGAGGGTTAGCGGAACTCTGTGGCCGGGGCCTGTAAGGGGTGATGACGCCTCCGTCCCCCTGGCGGAGTCCCCTGGAGAACAGAAGGGCTGGGCCAGGGTCAGTCCTCTACATGAGCCTGGAAGCCGCCTCCCTCGAAGGCCTCCAGCGGCATCGAGTTCGTCGGGCCAGTGAGGCTGTGAGCAGAGGAGCCCTCTAGAGTCCCCCACTTCAGACAGGAAGCCCTCCACCCCGCGTCTCGGTCCCTAGCTCTCTTTCGTCCTGTTGTGTGTGGCCCACGTGGTTGGGAGAGTGCCCCTCACTACTGCCTGGTTCCCTGCCATCCCTTCACCTCAGACCCACAAGATGAGCCTGCCTTGGGTTCTCCTGGTGCGGCAGGCTGGGACATCAGACGCTGCGCCCTCCCTCCAAAGGACAGGGGTCAAAAGCATGGCCGGCAACGGTGCTTTCTTTCCTGTGTGGCATCTCTGGGCCTCTGTGTGGCCAGTGGCCCGAGCTGTGGCTCCCCAGGTCTTGAAGATGCCTTCTCAGGGACATGGGATCCATTGTGCGTGCCCCGGCCCCTCCCACCAGCCTGGAAGCACCCCGGGGCCCACTGTCCTGTCGGTCCCTGAAAGGCAGAGTCCTGCTGGGCATTTGTTGGCTTGTGGACCCTGTGCTTCTCCCCTCCAGGGCTGCTCTGATGATACCTGGGCCATGGCCTGGGATTCAGGGCTCAGGGAGATGTGAAAGGGTGAGGCAACTGATTCCCCTTCTTCTAAAGGAGGGTCCTCCTGGACACGGGAGCGGACCCTGGTTGCCGTGAAGCCAGATGGGGTACAGCGGCGGCTTGTTGGGGACGTGATCCAGCGCTTTGAGAGGAGGGGCTTCAAGCTGGTGGGGATGAAGATGCTGCAGGTACCAGGGCTCTCGACCCATGGGTGTCCTTGATGGGACTGGGGTGGGGGACTTCTCGTGGACCTCAGCCCTTCATATTTCCGCCCTGTATCTGGAGGAGTATGGTGTCGGCAGTAGCAGGGGAGGGGTGGGGAGGTGGCTGCTGGTGTGCCAGGCCATGTAGGTGTTATTTGCAAAGTGCCCTAAGGTCAGCACACCATGGCCACTGCCCCAGTGCCCGGGGGCTCCTCTCCCATCTTGCTCCAATGCACCCAGGCGCCAGAGAGAGTCCTTGCTGAGCACTACCATGACCTGCAGAGGAAGCCTTTCTACCCGGCCCTCATCAGCTACATGACCTCCGGCCCCGTGGTGGCCATGGTATGGCGGGCATGGGCGGTGGAAAGGGTGGAGGGCCCTGGGCTGAGCCCAGAGCTGCCAAGTCCTTGGTGGTCCGCACCGCTCCCAACCTCCTTTATCTCTGTGCTGCAGGTCTGGGAAGGTCCCAACGTGGTCGGCTCCTCAAGGGCCATGATAGGACACACCGACTCCGCTGAGGCTGCCCCTGGCACCATCAGGGGGGACTTCAGCATCCACATCAGCAGGTCCGGGCGCCCTGACACACTCACGCCACCGGAGCTGATGGGCCAGCTCCTCAGGGTTGAGGAGGGCCCGAGTGTGGGTGGTTGTCTGCCCCTAAGGCAGATCCGTGGGACCTGGGGATCTTGCTGGGCCACAGTAAAGCCACAAGAGACTTTTGATGCTGGGATGTCACACACACCTAATGTTTGCTAGAAGAGTTTTTTCAAAGCCCTTTGCACACAGGAGATGATAGAGCATTCTCTATGTGTTGTGTGTGTACTCCGCCATCGTTTCCTGTTACCTGACTGTCGGGCCAGACACCCTGAGGGGCTGGCACGGGACAGCTGGTGGGAACGTGAGGCTCCGGAAATGGTCTGGGCTGGTCATGAGATTGTGGGTAAGAGGCCAAGGTCAGGCTGGAAGCAGTCTTCCAACCCTGCTCTTGCTGGCCACTCTGTGCAATGCTGGGCTCGCTCTTCTTGACGGTAGGGGACGAGCAGGTAGTCTCGGGATCCCCGAGGTGCACGCTGAGGTCTGTACCTTACCTCTGCTGCCTGTCCTCTGGCACAGGAACGTCATCCATGCCAGCGACTCCGTGGAGGGGGCCCAGCGGGAGATCCAGCTATGGTTTCAGAGCAGTGAGCTGGTGGACTGGGCAGACGAAGGCCACCAGAGCGGCATCTACCCACCGTGAGCACTCAGGCTGCCGTCGGCCACCCCGGCAGACGCCCAGGATCAGCTACCTCTGTCGTCCCAGACTTGAGCGCACACCATGGTTTGCCCGTTGGCCCCAGAACACCTCCCAGTCTACCTTCTGCCCCACCCCAGCCCAGAGGGGTTGAGCAACCAACTTTATGTGCCTTTTAGTATCCTAAGCCAGTAAGAGATCCACTTTCTGGACCAGTGTCAGACAACCTTCAGGGCGTCTTCAAAAGTGTGTCGTGTAACCTCCCTTCCCCAAAAGGTGGGTGGGACATTAAAATTCACTGTGTTGTGTGTGTGTTGGGGGGGGTTGATTATTACAGTTTTTGCCATCTCTGAGGTAGGGATGAGGACTTTATGCAGTGTTGTAAGAGTTTGAGAGTAGAAATAAAGCTTACTCTCACACACCAGCAGGGGGTCAATAATTTTGTTGAATGTATCAGACAGGTGAGGTCCAAAGACCTCCAGCCTGAAATGCAGGGGAACCAAGCCGAGTCCCAGAACTGGTGCTGCCCCAGCCCTCGTTCATCGGATCATGCTGAATGCGGAGCTGCCGCCTTGGGCAGAACTGGAGGCGCCCACTAAAACCACCCCCAGGGCAGAAGGCCTTTCATGGCCTCGTATGGTGGAGACTGACTGGAGCTGCCTATGTCTGCTTGTTCTCACGTTGGCATTACATACTGCACACCACACCCGGGACCTCAGATGTGTCCCCGGTCCCTTGTCTCAGGTACTGGACCTTGCATATCGTTACACCCGCTGAGCCGCCTTGGTCCTCACTTACTCTTACACCTTTACAAAGGATGCCCTGATCCCGGGTTCGCAGGCCCCGTCGCCACCCGTGCCTGCGCGTGATGGCACGGACGACGTGCCCAGACCTTCCTAATGGGTCAGGAAACGGACGTCCTGGGAACCGGCACCGGGGTTGGCTGCGCGAGGGGAAGGCTGTCCTCAGTGACCGTGGCTTTCCCGGGCCGCAGTCTCCTCGCTCCTGCTCTGTCGCGTTTATGCAACAGTGAAGGGGGTGCCCCCCCCAGGTGGGGGTGGTGTTTTAAGATTTAATTTGAGAGCGTGAGAGCGAGAGAGGGGAGAAGGCCCGGGGGGCAAGCAGACGCCCGCGGAGCAGAGCCCGATGCGGGGCTCCATCCCGGGACTCGGATCACGACCCGAGCCGAAGGAGTCGCTTAACCCCGTGAGCCGCGCAGGCGCCCCCCCCGGGTGTCTCACACGCAGAGCGGGCACGCGAGCGCGCCACCTTCAGCCCTCGTGTCGCCGTGCCCCGCTGGCTCCCAGCCCCGAACGGACACCCAAGCTTGTCAAAGACTCGGACGCAGAAGTCCCGCAGCCCGCTCAAGCGGTCCCCGCCTAGGGGCCGCCCCCGCCACACTGCGCCTGCGCGCGTCGCCACCCACCTCCCGTGCTCGCGGGCCGCGCCGCCGCGGAGACCGAAAGATCCTGGGAGGAGCCACGGCCGCTGTGGGCGTGGCTAGCAGGCGGTCGGCCTCTGCGGGAGCGGCGTCCCGGGAGGAACAGCAGGCGGCTGTGGGCGGGGCTGGCGGGGGGGCCTTGGGGCACCGTGGGCGGGGCGTCCTGGGGGGAAGAGAGGAGGCTGTGGGCGGGGCTAGCGGGGTGTCCTAGGATGAACAGGAGGCAGCTACGGGCGGGGCTCGTCCTCGGGCGCCATCGGCGGGGCGTCCTGGGCGGAAGAGGAGGTGGGGGGGCTCGCGGGGCGGACGGACGCCGTGGGCGGGGCGTCCTGGGCGGCAGAGGAGGAGGCTGTGGGCGGGGCGGGCGGGGCCGTCGGGCGCCGTGGGCGGGGCGTCCTGGGCGGAAGAGGCGGTGGCTGTGGGCGGGGCCTTCGGACATCGTAGGCGGGGCGTCCTGAGCGGAAGCGGAGGTGGCTGTGGCGGGACGTCCTGGGCGGAAGAGGAGGTGGCTGCAGGCGGTGCTATCGGAGCGTCCGGGGAGGAACAGGAGGAGTCTGTGGGCGGGGCCTTCGGACGCCGTGGGCGGACGCCCTGAGCGGAAGACGAGGGGGATGTGGGCGGGGCGGGCGGGGTGGTTAGGCGCCGTGGGCGGGGCGTCCTGGGCGGAAGAGGAGGTGGCTGTGGGCGGGGCGGGCGGAGTCGTCGGGCGCCATAGGCGCGGCGTCCTGGGCGGCAGAGGAGGAGGCTGTGGGCGGGGCGGGCGGGGCCGTCGGGCGCCGTGGGCGGGGCGTCCTGGGCGGAAGAGGCGGTGCTGGGGGCGGGGCGGTGCTGGGGGCGGGGCGGGCGGGGCGGGCGGGGCGGTCGGACGCCGCGCGCTGCCTCCTGGACTTCGGTCCCTCGCCGCTGGAGGGGCTGACGGCAGGCCAGCGTGACGGGTGTCGGGGGCGCTCGGGTTCCCGACCGGGCCGGTCCCAGCCGTCCTCGCCGCCCGCCGCGCGCACCGAGCGCCATGGCCCAGCCGCCGCCCGACGTCAGCGAGGACGAGTGTCTCCCCGAGTACCGCCATCGCTTCTGCCCCGACCTGCTCCGGTGAGGGCGGGGGTGGGGGCCCCGGGGCGGCGGCCGGGGCGGCCTCTGCGGAGGTGGCGCGGGCGCCGCGGGCGTGCGGCGGGGCGTGGGACGCAGGTGCTCTGCGCCGCTTCGCTCTGTCGGCCGCGTCGCGTGTCGGCGTCGGGGGGGCCGTGGCGGGGCGCTCGTCTGTCCGCGGAGCCGCGCTCTGCGGAGGACTTGATGCCGCGCTCCGGCCAGGCTCCGTGCGCCGCGCGGGCTTGAACTCGGGACCTGGGACGCAGGCTGGCTCCGCCGCCGAGCCCTGAGGCGCCCGGCGGCTCGTAACTCTCCGAGCCGAGCTGTTGGCGATGAGACCGTTTTCCACGGAGGCCCAGAAGCCGGGGATGCGGGCTTGAGGGCGTCGTGCTGCCTTACGGCGCCACCCGGTTCCCGGCCAGCAGCTGGGCCGGTGGGAGGGCGCAGGGGACGGTCAGGAGCTTCCGAGAGCCGCGGGCTTCCTCGCGCCCCGGGTCTGCAGGGATCGCTCGCGCTCGCGCTCTCTTTTTTAATTTCACGGTTTTTATTCTGACTGTTCCTTTTTATTTTTTTAAATTTTAAATTTTAAAAAATTTCGAGTAACTTATCTTTTTAAATTTAAATTCAGTTAATGAACATAGAGTGTATGATTGGTTTCAGAAGTAGAGATCAGGGATCAGTCAGTCTCATAAAACTCCCAGTGCTCATTGAATCATCTGCCTTCTCTGTCCATCGTCCGGATGCCCCATCCGCCCACCAGCCTCCCCTCCAGCAGCCCTCGGTTTCTTTACTATAGTTAAGAGGCTCTCATGGGTTGTCTCCCTCTCTGAGTTTCTCTTGTTCTGTTTTTCCTTCTCTTCCCCATGATCCTGTTTTGTTTCTTAAATTCCACCTGTTAGTGAGATCATATGGTCATTATCTTTGACGGACTTACTTCACTTACCGTAATACTCTCTAGTTCCATCCACGTTGTTGCAAATAGAAGATTCCTTTTTTTTTTTTTTTAAAGATTTTATTTATTTATTTGACAGCGAGATCACAAGTAGGCAGAGAGGCAGGCAGAGAGAGAGAGGAAAGCAGACTCCCGGCTGAGCAGAGAGCCCTGGGATCATGACCTGAGCCAAAGGCAGAGGCTCAACCCACTGAGCCACCCAGGCGCCCCAAGATTTCAATTTTTTATTAAATATACACATGTATTTTAAAGATTTAGTTATTTTAGACAGCGCACACATGCGTGTGTGTGCACGCATGAACAGGGGTGGGGCAGGCAGAAGGAAAAGGCGAGAATCTCGTGCAGACTCCCCACACACAACCCTGAGATCATGACCTGAGCCAAAATCAAGAGTCAGAAGCTTAACTGACTGAGCCACCCAGGCGCCCCACGTATTTAAAACCAGCGTGGAAGTCTTTGTTTTTTATTTTTATTTTTTAGATTATTTATTTATTTACTTGATACAGGGCACAAGCAAGGGGAGCAGCTGGTGGAGGGAGAGGGAGAAGCAGGCTTCCCAAGGAGCAGGGAGTCTAACTCGGGCCTTGATCCCAGGACCCCAGGATCATGACCTGAGCTGAAGGCAGTTGCTTAACCAACTGAGTCACCCAGGTGCCCTGGAAATCTTTGTTTTTTAGTGGAATATTATGCCACTTATATTTATGGTAATTAATGACATAGGGATTTCATTTTTTGATGGCTGTGTAATATTCCATTGTATGTATGTGGACATCTGGGCTCTTTCCATACTTTGGCTATTGTGGACATTGCTGCTATAAACACTGGGGAGGAGGTGCCCCTTCAGGTCACTACATTTGTATTTTTGGGGTAAATATCCAGGAGTGCGATTGCTGGGTCGTAGGATAGCTCTGTTTTTTCACCTTTTGAGGAAGCTCCATGCTGTTCTCCAGAGTGGCTGCACCAGCTTGCATTCCCACCAACAGGATAGGAGGGTTTCCCTTTCTCTGCATCCTCGCCAGCATGTGTCATTTCTTGATTTGCTAATTTTAGCCATTCTGACTGGTGTGAGGTATGGTTTCCTGGTGGTTTTGGTTTGTATTTCTCTGATGGCGAGTGATGTGGAGCATTTTTTCATGTCTTTTGAGCATTTGTATGTCTTCTGTAGAGAAATGTCTGTTCGTGTTTTCTGCCTATTTCTTGGTTGGATTATTTGTTCTTAGAGTTAGTTTCTTTCTTTCTTTCTTTTTTTAAATTGTCGGAGAGAGAGTGCGAGTGCACGAGCAGGGTGAGTGGCCAGCAGAGGGAGAAGCAGACTCCCTGCTGAGCAAGGAGTCTGATGCCTGCCAGGCTCAGTCCCAGGACTCTGGGATCATTACCTGAGCAAAGGCAGATGCTTAACCAACGGAAGCACCTAGGCATCTGCGATAAGTTCTTTATAGATTCTGGATACTAACCCTTTATCTGATAAGACTATTGCAAATATTGGGGCACCTGGGTGGCTCAATGGGATAAGCCTCTGCCTTCGGCTCAGGTCATGATCCCAGGGTTCTGGGATCAAGCCCTGCATTGGGCTCTCTGCTCAGCAGGGAGCCTGCTTCCCCCTCTCTCTCTGCCTGCCTCTCTGCCTACTTGTGATCTCGCTGTCAAATAAATAAATAAAATCTTTAAAAAAAAAAAAAAGACGTTTGCAAATATCTCCTCCCATTTTGTTGGCTGTCTTTTGGTTTTTTGGACTGTTTTCTTTGGTGTCCAAAAGCTTTTGATCTTGGTGAAGTCCCAATAGTTCATTTTGGCCCTTGCTTCCCTTGCCTTTGGCGATGTTTTTAGGAAGAAGTTGCTGCGGCTGAGGTCGAAGAGGTTGCTGCCTGTGTTCTCAAGGATTTTGATGGTTTCTTGTCTCACATTGAGGTCTTTCATCCATTTTGAGTCTATTTTTGCATGTGGTGTAAGGAAATGGTCCAGTTTCATTCTTCTGCATGTGGCTGTCCAATTTTCCCAACACCATTTGTTGAAGAGACTGTCTTTTTTCCATGGGACATTCTTTCCTGCTTTGTTGAAGATTAGTTGGCCGTAGAGTTGAGGGTCTATTTCTGGCCTCTCTATTTCATTCCATTGATCTGTGTGTCTGTTTTTGTGCCGGTACCATGCTGTCTTGATGATGACAGCTTTGTAATAGAGCTTGAGGTCTGGAATTGTGATGCCGCTAACTTTGGTTTTCTTTTTCAACATTCCTCTGATTATTCGAGGTCTTTTCTGGTTCTATATAAATTTTAGGGTTATTTGTTCCATTTATTTGAAAAAAATTGATGGAATTTTGATAGGGGTTGCATTAAATGTGTAGATTGGTTTAGGTAGCACAGACATTTTCACAATATTTGTTCTTCCAGTTCATGAGCGTGGAACATTTTTCCATTTCTTTGTGTTTTCCTCAATTTCTTTCATGAGTACCTTATAGTTTTCTGAATACAGACTCTTTGCCTCTTTGATTAGGTTTATTCCTAGGTATCTTATGGTTTTGGGTGCAATTGTAAATGAGATTGACTCCTTAATTTCTCTTTCTTCTGTCTTGCTGTTGGTGTATAGAAATGCAAATGACTTCTGTGCATTGATTTTATATCCTGACACTTTACTGACTTCCTGTACAAGTTCTAGCAGATTTGGAGTGGAATCTTTTGGATTTTCCACATAGAGTATCATATCATCTGCAAAGAGTGAGAGTTTGACTTTTTCTTTACCGATTTGGATGCCTTTAATTTCTTTTTGTTGTCTGATTGCTGAGGCTAGGACTTCTAGTGCTATGTTGAACAGCAGTGATGATGGTGGACATCCCTGCTGTGTTCCTGACCTTAGAGGAAAAAGCTGTCAGTTTTTCCCCCTTGAGAATGATATTCGCGGTGGGTTTTTCATAGATGGCTTTGATGATACTGAGGTATGTCCCCTCTCTCCCTACACTGTGAAGAGTTTTGATCAGGAAAGGATGCTGTACTTTGTCAAATGCTTTTTTGGCATTTATTGAGAGTATCATGTGGTTCTTGTTCTTTCTTTTATTAATGTATTGCATCACATTGATTGATTTGCGAATTTCGAACCACTCTTGCAGCCCTGGAATAAATCCCAGTTGGTCGTGGTGAATCATCCTTTTATTTATTTTTTTATTAAGATTTTTATTTATTTATTTGACAGAGAGAGAGGGGGAAGCAGTCTCTCCGCCGAGCAGAGAGCCCGATGCGGGGCTCGATCCAAGGACCCTGAGGTCATGACTTGAGTAGAGGCTTAACCCACTGAGCCAGCCAGGCGCCCCTCCTGGGGGGTTTTTGACGACTGCTTCAATGTCCCTGCTGACTGTGGGCCCCTTCAGGTTTCCTTTTCTTCCCGGTTCAGTTTTGGTTGTTTCTGTTTCTGGGAATGCATCCAGCTCTTCCACATTGACTAATATGTTAGCGTACAGTTGCTCATAATATGTTCTTATAATCGTTTGTATTTCTTTGGTGCTGGGTGTCGTCTCTCCTCTTTCATTCGTGATTTCATTTATTTGGGTCCGTTCTCTTTTCTTATTGACAAGTCTGGCCAGGGGCTGTTCAATCTTTTAATTCTTTCAAAGAACTGGTTCTTTGGTTTCCCAAAGAACTGGTTTCGTGATCTGTTCTACTGTTCTTTTGGTTTCTATTTCATTGATTTCTGCTCTGATCTTTATTATTTCTCTTCTCCTGTTGGCTTTAGGCTTTCTTTGTTGTTCTTTCTCCAGCTCCTTTAGTTGTAGGGTTGGTTGTGTATTTGAGATCTTTCTTGTTTCTTGAGAAAGGCTTGTATCCCTATATATTTTCCTCTTGGGACTGCCTTTGCTGTATTCCAAAGGTTTTGAACAGTTGTGTTTTCATTTTCATTTGTTTCCATGAATTTTTCAGTTCTTCCTTAATTTCCTGGTTGACCCATTCATTCTTCAGTAGGGTGCGCTTTAGCCTCCATGTATTTGGGTTCTTTCCAAATTTCCTCTTGTGATTGAGTTCCAGCTTCAGAGCATTGTGGTCTGAAAATATGCAGGGAATGATCCCAATCTTTTGGTACCAGTTGAGACCTGATTTGTGACCCAGGACGTGATCTATTCTGGGGAATGTTCCATGTGCACTAGAGAAGAATGTGTATTCTGCTGTTTGGGATGGAATGCTCTGAATATATCTGTGATGTCCATCTGGTCCAAATGTGTGATTTAAAGCCCTTGTTTCCTGGTTGATCTTCTGATTAGATGATCTGTTCATTACAGTGAGGGGGTGTTAAAGTCCCCTATTATTATTGTATTGCTATCAATATGTTTCTTTAATTTTGTTATTAATTGGCTTATATCATTAGCTGCTCCCATGTTAGGGGCATAAATATTTAAAACTGTTAGATCTTCTTGTTGGACAGACCCTCTAAGCATGATACAGTGTCCTTCCTCATCTATCATTATAGTTTTTGGTTTAAAATCTAATTTATCTGATAGAAGGATTGCTACCCAAGCTTTCTTTTGATGTCCATTAGCATGGTAAATTGTTTCCCGCCCCCTCACTTTCAATCTGGAGGTGTCTTTGGGTCTAAAATGAGTGTCTTGTAGACAGCATATGGATGGGTCTTGCGGGTTTTTCTTTTTTTCTTTTTTTTTTTTTTATTCAATCTGATATCCCCTTTTGATTGGAGCATTTAGTCCATTTACATTCAGAGTAATTATTGAAAGATATGGCTTCAGCGCCATTGTATTACTTGTACAGTTGCTGTTCCTGTAGATTGCCTCTGATCCTTTCTGGTCTTTGTCACTTTTGAGCTCTCCCTTTGCTCAAAGGATCCTCTTTAATATTTCTTGTAGGGCTGGTTTGGTGATCATAAATTCTTTAAGTTTCTGTTTGTCCAGGAAGGTTTTGATCACAACTTCTATTCTGAATGACAGCCTAGCTGGATAAAGTATTCTTGGCTGCGTATTTTTCTCATTTAGTCCTGAATAGGTCATGCCAGTCCTTTCTGGCCTGCCAGGTCTCTATGGATAGGTCTGCTGCCAATCTAATGTTTCTACCCTTGTAGGTTTCTCCCTCTTGTCCTGAGCTGCTTTCCGCAGATGTTGACTTACTTTTATTGATTTTGAGGGGGGGCTTCCCTGCCTCCTGGACTCGAATGTTGGTTTCCTTCGCAAGATTGGGACATTGGGACATTGGGAGCTATAATTTGCTCCAGTGTACCTGCTGTCCCTCTCTCTCTTCTTCTTCATCTGGGATCCCAATTATTCCAATATTGTTTTGCTTTATGGTGTCCCTTACCTCTCAAAGTCTCCCTTTGTGGTCCAGTAGCTGTTTATCTCTTTCTCTCAGTTCCTGCATTCGCCATCATTTTGTCTTCTGCGTCACTGATTCTCTCCTCTGCCTCATTTATCCTAGCAGTTAGAGCCTCCATTTTTGGTTGCATCTCATTAATAGCCTTTTTGATTTTGACTTGTTTAGATTTTAGTTCTTTCATTTCTCCAGAAAGGGATTCTGTAGTATCTTCGCTTGTTTCTAGCCCGGCTGGTATCTTTACAATTGCTATTCTGAACGCTCATTCTGGCGTCTTCTGATGCCCATGCTGATTAGGTCCTGGCAGTCAGCACTGCCTCTTGTTCTCTTTTTTGAGGTGAGTTTTTCTGTCTAGTTTTTCTGTCTTGTTTTTCTGTCCAGAGAAGAATAGATGAAGGAGAAAACACAATGCTAAAATGCTAAGAATGATCTCAGAGAAATATACGTTAAATAAATCAAGAGACCCAAAATCAGAAAAAGAGAATATAATCAGACAGGTGTAGAGAGCTGAGCAATACACTGGACCCTGTGTGTGTTTTGGTCCATTTATTAGAAAAGTAGGGATCTATCTCTTTATTTTTTTATTTTTAATTTTTTTTGAAGATTTTATTTATTTATTTGACAAACAGAGATCACAAGTAGGTAGAGAGGCAGGCAGAGAGAGAGGGGGCGGGGAAGCAGGCTCGCTGCTGAGCAGAGAGCCCGACATGGGGCTCGATCCCAGGACCCTAGGATCACGACCTGAGCTGAAGGCAGAGGCTTTAACCCACTGAGCCACCCAAGCGCCCCGGGATCTATCTCTTTAAAGCGTCTCCTGTTTTCTTAGGGACAAAGTGGCCTTCATCACAGGTGGTGGCTCTGGGATCGGGTTCCGGATTGCTGAGATTTTTATGCGGTGAGCTCTCCTCTGTGTCCTCCGTGTTTTCCTACCCCCTGAAACTCACTCCACCTTGCATGGACTCTGCTGCATCCCCAGGCAAGATGTTACTGGGTGGTAGGAACTGCTCTAGGCAATAGGCTATCAGAGAGCATCTGAACGGGTTCACATGCTTTCCCGGAGGAGGCAGGACTCTGGGGTCTCCTCCTAGAGATTAGTTGAGACTATGGCTCTGGCCTCAGCACCCCCACTTGTACAAAGAGGAAGGGTTCAACAGGTTGAGGTAACTCTACTGCCAGGCTCCCTGGGGTTTTTCCAGGCCAGGGTTGAGGTGAGCCAAGTTGACCCCAGCAGTGTGCAGAGCACAGTGTCTCTTGAGACATGAGATTTGTGAGCTTATGTCCATGTCAACTGCTTGTGACCCCCACCCAGGAAAGGGCCAGAGTTAGATTGGGTTGGGGGAAAGAGAAAGCCTGTTGATATCCTAGTGACCCCTTCCCAGTTTCCTCCGGCCCCCATGTTTCATACCAGAGGGGTAGGTCTCACTAGATGAGATATGGGGATTCACCTGTCGCAGGTGAATTCATTTTCCAAGCTGGTGGCTTTGTGCATGTTGCTTCTCTGAGTAGAGTGTGGCCAGCTGTGCTGAGGGTTTTTTCTCGGGTTAGGTGGGATCTGCTTAGCAGGTGGTAGCTACTGGCCTTCCTGTGAGACTGAGTTTGTCAGGAGGTGAGGCAGGGAGGGTACCCTGGCCTTGGAATGGGCCCTCCCTGTCCTTCACTCCAACCTCAGCGAGAGGCCAGGGGGACCCAGCAGGCCCCACGCAGAAGCCTGGGCTGCGCATCTGAGGCTCCCAGCTGCTGCAGTGCTGTGCAGGTGCTGCTGGGGGCAGGGCCCACAGCTCTGCGGCGCTGGGCTACCCCATGCCAGAGAGACCCAGACAACAGACCCCAGGGTGGGCACCACTCAGCTTCATTCAAGCCCCTGTGCTCTCTGCAGGCTGTGCCTTTGGCCCTGGGCTGGTGCTTCAGCCTGAGATCCCTGGGGGAAAGGAGCTCCGCCTAGAGCAGTCGGCGCGAGGCCACCTGGGTGTGTCCCTGGCACCTTGGTGCTCTCACGCCTGCCCTCCGGCACCTTGCCCCCCCTCACGCCTGCCCTCTGGCTTTGCAGGCATGGTTGCCACACGGTCATCGCCAGCAGAAGCCTTCCAAGAGTGTCGAAGGTGAGGGGTCTCTCCTGTGTCCACCACATCCACGGGTGGCTCTGGGAGGTCTTGAAGCCCAGAAGATGGTGACACCAAAACCTGCTCCCCCAGCAAACAGGCAGCTTCAGTGCAAGTGCCTCCCAGGGATACCCCAGATTCTTACAACGTCTCCTTGTTGGGAGGAGGCTCTGTGGTTGGGTGGGTGGTTCTGTGGCTCCGAGAGGGCTCTCAGCCCATAAAGGTTTTGAGGGTGGTTTGCCTGTCACGTCCACCTGGGAGGAGACTCTCGCTGTGCCACAGCTGGTCTCTGGGCAGGGTCCACAAGTCACCTGGAGCTGTCGTTGACCCGTGCCCAGGGACCAGTGGCCTGGAGGGTAATAGGGAAGGAGAATCCCAGGGAGAGGGGGAGAGTGGCCCCTACGGGCTGTGGCCCCACAGAGTGGCCACTTGCCAGCTATGCCTTCCCAAAGTGGGGTCGAGCAGCAAACCCTGGCTTTCCAGCCTCATCTGGCCACATCACCCTCATCAGGTTCAGAAGCCACTGGGCTGCTGCCCACCTCTCTTTCTGTCTGGCTCCTAGGCTGCCAGAAAGCTGGTTGCTGCCACCGGCCAGCGGTGTCTCCCTTTATCTCTGGACGTTCGGGCTTTCCCTGCCATCACAGCTGCTGTTGACCAGGCACTGAGGGAGTTCGGGAAGATTGACATTCTTGTCAACTGTGAGTGGCTGCTGGGTGACGCCCAGGGGCTCCTCATGGGTGGGCAGTACCAGACCTCTCTGCTCAGGGGCCTCAGAACTCCTGTTCCAGGTCCCAGGCTCTGTCTGGGTCAGTGCGGTCACGGCCCAAGTGGAGATCCTAGGAGTCAGAGCACTCTCATGGCCCAAAATTCTCCCTTTAAAAAAGAAAAAAGAAGAAATGGACAATTTGTTTAGTCGAGTTTTAGATTTACAGGGAACTAGAGCAGCTGGTACCTAGAATTCCGCGTGTCCGCACCCACAGCGCCCCCTGGTGTGGACAGCGTCCGCTGGAGTTGATGTCCCAGTGGGGTCCATGCTACTAACCACCAAGGTTCACTCTTTGCTGAAATTCCCCCCCCCTTTTTTTTTAAAGATTTTATTTATTTATTTGACAGAGAGGTCACAAGCAGGCAGAGAGGCAGGCCGAGAGCCCAACATGGGGCTCGATTCCAGGACCCTGAGACCATGACCTGAGCCGAAGGCAGTGGTTTAACCCACTGAGCCACTCAGGCGCCCTGAAATTCCCTTGTAAAAACATAGGTTGTGTTGGTTTCCTGTAGCTAACAAGGCACTACGAGCTGAGTAGCTTAAAACAGGAGAAACATGTTCTCTCATTCTTGTGAGGGCACAAATCCAAAACCAAGGTGTTGGAGGGTCCTGGGCAGGGTCTGTCCCGGGCCTTTCTCTCAACTTCTGGTGTTGCTGGCAGTCCTCGGCACTCCCTGGCTTGGGGCCTCTCTGCGTGGCCTCCCCCATGCGTCTGTGTCTTTTCTGCTCTTCTTAGGAGGACACCAGGCCTTGGATTTAGGCCCCTGACCCTGGGTGACCTCTCTTGACTCGATTGCATCTGCAAAGATCCTATTTCCAAATAAGGTTACATTCACACACACCAGGGATTCGAATTTTAGCGTGTGTGTCGAAACTATTATGATTGTTGTTGTTGTTATTTAAAGATCTTATTTATCGCGGAGAGAGAGGGGGCGTGCATGCATGAGCAGGGAGGGGAGCTGAGGGACAGGGGGAAGCAGACTTGCCACTCCTATCACTACTACTATTATTATTATTATCTTTAGACGTAGGGAGGAGAGAGAGTCTTAGGGAGGCTCCGTGCTCCGACCCGGGGCTCAGTCTCACAGCTGAGCTGAAATCGAGTCAGATGCTTAATCGACTGGGCGCCCCCTCAGCATGTGTTTCTGAGGGACATAATTCAACCCATGATATCCATCCTGCCCCGTCCTCCAAGAGGTTACCCGAGTGCTCAGGCCCCTTCCCTGTCCAGCCTGGACCACGCTGAGGGCCCGTGTGTCCTAACTGCCCGGGGCCAGGACGCCAGCCGCTGTCTTCTTGCGTCCCGCAGGCGCGGCTGGAAACTTCCTGTGCCCTGCCGGCGCGCTGTCCTGCAACGCCTTCAAGACCGTGATGGACATCGACACCTTGGGCACCTTCAACGTATCTCGTGTGCTTTATGAGAAGTTCTTCAGGGTGAGTGAGTGTCCCTTCTGTCCGGGAGCCGTATCCTCTGGCCATCCACTCAGTGCACGCCCCCTTGTGTTACAGGACCACGGAGGGGTGATCGTGAACATCACTGCGACCCTGGGGACCCGGGGGCAGGTGCTTCAAGTGCATGCAGGCTCGGCCAAGGCGGCTGTGGGTACGGGCACCCCCTCTGCTCTGCTTGCCTGGGCTCCCTTGGGTCCCTCCCCTGCCTGTCCCTGGAAGCCAGTAGTGTCCTAGTGAAGCTAGGCCCAGCGGTGGGCAGTGGGGCGGTGTGGCCCTGAGCCCCGGCTCACCGCTGAGCCATCCCGGAAAGTGAAACAGCCCTGTGTCTCCCTTCATGTATGTCTTCTCTGCAGATGCGATGACACGGCACTTGGCCGTGGAGTGGGGTCCCCGGAACATCCGTGTCAACAGCCTCGCCCCTGGCCCCATCAGTGGCACAGAGGGCTTCCGGCGGCTGGGTAAGCCCCTTGGGGAGCCCCATGCCCCACAGTGCCTCCACGGGACCCTCTCCCACCCGGCTGGGACAGGCCCAAGTGAAGGACCACTTCCTCATGGCTCCCAGGGCCGGCAAAGACGTGGTCTTCAAGCCAAGGCTTGGCTGTTCTTGGGGAGCTCGCCTGTGAGAGACTAGTGGTCGGCCAGACGTGGGCAGCTGCTCTTTGGAGATAGAGGCCGCAGAGCCTCTGGCCTCTATACGTGAGCCAGACACAAAGAGGGGCACCCATTAGGGCTCCCGGGACCTCGACGGAGTGTGCGTCAGAGCCGTGCGCTGGCCCCGCGGCCGCGGCCCGACCTTGCCTTCCCGCTCTGCCGGGGCAGGGCTGACAGCGCCCCCAGTGCTCCCGGGGGTGCTTTAGGGAGAGCTGGGCAGAGGAGAGCGGAGGGCTTGGGGCCTAGGGCTCACGGGGCTGAGCCTCCTTCTGCCCTTCCAGTCGGCTCCCAGGCCAGTGCCGGCACGAAGACTCTGGCTATCCCCCTGCAGAGGCTGGGCGACAAGACAGAGGTCGCCCACGGTGCGCTGTTCCTGGCCAGCCCCTTGGCATCCTACGTGACGGGCGCCGTGCTGGTGGTTGACGGCGGGGCATGGCTGACGTTCCCCAACGACCTCCAGTTGCTGGCAGATTTCGCGTCCTTCTCTGCTAAGCTCTAGGTGATGTGCTGCCCTCACCTTCTGGGGGTCACTCTGTCCCTGGGCCCCTTCCTGAAACTCCCATCCGTTGGGCTGATGTTCCCTGTTTTGGGCCCTGATGTGTCTCCCCTGAATCCCTTGGGTCTATTTTTAGTACTGTTTTGGGCACTTTCGGGTTTTGGCTGCCCCAACAGACCGAACTGTATGGAGGGCAGGGCTGGGGAGGGGCTTCTTGAACAGATGAGTGGTGCTGGGGGGGCCCGGCCCAGTGGAGCTGCACCCCAGACCTCAGGTCTCCCTGCAGGTCAGGACAGGCATGGCTTGCCTGCCGGGGATGGGAACCCCTCTTCTTGGGATCTCCACTGGTGACCCCCTGTGGAGGCCCGAGGGCCCGCTGGGCCATGAGGAAGGGGGTCGCCATTGCTCTCCACCTTCCGCGTCTCTCCCCCTAACCCTGTGCCGGGGCCAGCCTGTGAGGCCCACGGACCCTACTTCTCTGAGCAGCGGGTTCCTCGGGAGAAGGCTGAGGACGTGGTTGGGTCGCTCTGAGCTCCTCTGTCCCCCAAGCCTCTTGGGTTCCCGGTGTGGGCTGGTGGCTGTAGGGCCGTGGCCGGCCCCCGTCCTGTCTCTGGGGTGGGTGTGGTGGAGGGACACCCAGAGGCTCGCAGCATAGGGTCACACCACGGAGCCGTGGTTGGAGCAGGCTTTCCCGGAGGCGCGTCTGTTGGCGGACACAGGTGATGCTGAGAAGTCCCGGCTTCGGAAGCCCCCTGCGGTTTGGTTGCAGGCAGACACGTTCTCAGGGCCCATGGCATGTGGGTGGCCAGGCAGCGGGAGGGTGTGGGCCCCAGGCTGGCCCCTAGTCACTGGGATGAGGAACACTCATCTTGGGGAGCTCTGGGAGACTGCAGAAGGGATGACGGTGTCTGTCCCCCGCTTCCCCCATACCACCGCCACCCAGAGGTGCATGGGGCCCGGCTGCCCGCCACCCTCTCCGGGCGCTGAGGGGGACCCGCAGCATTCTTCCTACTCTCGACTGGCCCCTCCGGGGTGCTGTCCAGGGCGAGTGTAGGAGGCAGAAGCTGGCGCCCCTCGGTCTGCCCCTGTGACCTTGGCGTCTGCTGTAACTTCTGACAGGCCCTGGACGCCTGAAGCAAAGGAAGTGTTCTGAAGGAAGCTGGTCCGCCGTCTCCCGAGGACTTCTGGGACGGCTCCTGCCGTGCTCCTCGCGGGACTGCCTCCCACCGCCACACCGGACAGTCTCAGCAGCATCTCAGCCGGACACTGGCCCGTCCTCTGGGAGCTCTGCTGTGTCCACATTCCCTCCCCACAGCCCCGTCTCCTGTGCTCAGGTGGGAGCGATCAGGCAGCGAGGCCCCTGCTCGGCTGCCTGCACCCTGTGGATGTCTGTCAGGGGCACTGGGACATTCTGGAACTCCTCGGGAGCCGGCCTGCGGTCTGTGGCTGCCCCCCCACTGCCCTGCCTCGCCTCGGCCTGGGAGGCCTTTGTTGTCTTCCTGCCCGTGTCCCCTGGGGGCCCTGTGGTGGCCCTACGGCCTGGCTGCAGAAAGCAGGGTGTTCCAGGCCCCCGTCTCCCCTTCCTTGCTCTCCCGCTTGGGGATCGTACTCCACCAGGGGAAGCCAGACCAGGGAGGCTGGAGAGGCATGTTTGCTCCCTCCCGCCCCAGGCCTGGCATCCTGAATCTCCTCGCCAGGGTGTTGGGCTACCATGGGATCCCCTGGCTGGGGCCACCCATCCCTCTCAGCCGTTGGTGACATGGACTGGGTTGTCCCCCCACCTGCCCTGGAGTCTGTCCTTTGCTGGGATATCCCAGGGGATTGAGTTCTGTGCCATTCAGGGCCTGACTTTCTAGGCCCTCCAGCTGGCCATTGTTGTCACCAGCACCCTCTCATTGGCCCAGAGGGGTCCGAAAATTCTAGCCTCTCATTTGTTCCTTTGATGATCACTCTTTGCCATTCATGCCAGGACCTAAGGGAACCCCTTGGGCCCTAGGATTTGTTTTCTGTGCTGTTTGTTAGAAGCCCTGAGGTGCCCTTGTACGGGAGGTGCTCCGAGCTGTGGTCTGGCTGGGCACGTGGTGCCCTCCTTCCTGTCTGTACCACCAGTTTGCGTTGTGCCATTAAATGCATGTCCCTAGGGGCACCTGGGTGGCTCAGTGGGCTAAAGCCTCTGCCTTCTGCTCAGGTCATGGTCCCAGGGTCCTGGGATGGAGTCCCGAATCGGACTCTGTGCTTAGCAGGAATTGAGCCCCACGTCGGGCTCTGCTCAGCGGGGAGCCTGCTTCCTCCTCTCTCCCTCTCTCTGCCTGCCTCTCTGCCTCCTTGTGATCTCTCTCTCTGTCAAATAAAGAAATAAAATATTTAAAAAAAATGCATGTCCCTAAAACACACTCTTTTTACTGTGAGACAATTCACTGGACTTTGGGAAAGTTTGTAGAAGGAAAAGGAAGATGCTTTAAAGGGATCACCAGTGTGACCTAGTCATTTCAAGATGGGGACGCTTCCTTCCCGTCTTTTTTCTGTGAGTTTAGAAACCTCTTCCCACCTAGTCCTTGAAGGCCCTGTTCCCCGGCAGGTAGAGCCCAGCCTGCAGCACGGGGCGACTGTCTGCTTTCCCCGGGGGCGGGGTGTGCTCCGACCAGCCCCGTCTCCAAGGGGGCTACATGGCCCCACGAGGTCCTGGTCTGCCCCCAGGCGGTTTCCATTGGAGGACGAGCCTGAGCCCCGTGCCCCAGACGCCATGCTCACGCGTCCCCTGTCCCAGGCCCTTCATTCTGTGGAAAGAGACCCTCCCTGCCTTCGAGATGCAGGGGGAAGGATGGCAGCTGAGAGACCCCCTGGCAGAGGGGGGTCCCCTGCCCTTGGTACTTAAACGTGCTTCACGGGTTGCCTGGGGGGCTCGGTCACTTGGCGTCCAACTCTTGATCTCAGGGTCCTGAGTTCAAGTCCCACATGGAGCTTCGTGCTAGGCATGGAGCCCACTAAAAATAATAAAATAAAGGTGCTTCTCGTCCCGGAGACCAGAACGGGCATTGAGCCCAGCAGCAAGGCAGACAAACGGGTCCTTCTCAAGCTCCTGCGTGGAAGACCAAAGCAGAGAGAGTGGTGACTGGGGAGGTTGGCCGGTGAGAGAGAGGCTGTTGTCAGAGCTGCCAGGTTGGGCTGCCGCCTTTCCCTGAGCAAGGCCCTGGGGGCGGCCGGGGGCATCGTGCCGGACATGCTCTGGGGCCTGTGAAGCTTGGGTCTCACAGTCGAGGTAAAAACCTGGTCCCACGAGGGGTCTGCTTAAGCAAGGCCACCTTCTGGGACCCCACGGTGGCTTTGTTCCAGGAGGACCGAGGCTGGAAAGCAGACTTTGATGACTGCCTCAGTCAGCTTCTCCAGAGAAACAGAACCAGCAGGAGATGGGTGGGTAGATGTGAAGAGGCTTGTCATAAGGATTGGCTCCGTGACTGTGGAGTCCAAGAAGTCCTTCCATGTCCATCTGCAAGCTGCAGACGCAGGAGAGCCACTGGTGGCCCATGGTCTGAGAAGCAGGCGCTCTGGCAAGAAAAGATGGGCATCCCAGCCCAAGCCGGGGGAGGGGGGGGGATATCCCAGCCCAAGCGGGGGGGGGGTGGCATCGCCCTTTCTCTGCCTTTCCATTCTCCTGGGGCCATCAGCCGATGGCATTGGCGGTGCCACCCGCACTGCTGATGGCTGTCTTCAGGTTACCAGATCAAATGCCAGTCTCTTCCGGAAGTACCCAGAAACAATGGCTCGCCTGTGATGCTCAGTTGGCTGCGAGATAGGTCCTCTCTATTTGGTTTCCTGCACCAGCCCGGCTGTCCCTTGGGTCTAGGGCAGCTGCTGGGGCCTCCTTGCTCACAGGCACCAGTGGAGGCACCCCCGGGCCTGGTGGTGAGGCTGGTGGGCCTCCGGGACGGGCTGGCGAGGGGACCGGCGGGGGTACCGGCGTCCCATTGGGGCACTCTGGCTCCGTGGCGGCTGGCAGAGAAGTAGTTTCTTCTCCCCTTTCACACAGGCCGTCTCTAGATTCCCGGAGGGAATGCCGGCTTCTCTGAAAGGGAGGGTGATTGTCAGAGTTTTCTGAAGCCTGAGCTTCGGAAGCCGGTCGACAGGCCTTCCAACCCTGAGCTCCCCCTTCAGCGGGTGAGCCCCAGAAAACCCCAGCCGAGGCAGAGGGCTGCCCACCACCAGGAGGCTGCCGCCCTCCAGCCTCTCCCGCATCTCACCAGCGCCTGGGAGCCGATGCACAGTTTGCAAAGCGCGGCGGGCCTCGGCGGCTGATGGGATAAACGAGCACCTTCCAGCTTGTCCGCCCTCTGGCGTCGTGAACCGCGCGGGTCGCCCCTGAGACGTCAGTATGGTGCCCTGGACAGCTGGGTGTGTTTGCCTTTGCCTGTCAGAGAGCCAAGGAACCCTTAAAATTGTCTAAACTAAGGACGGCTAGTTTGGGGAGTTTCTCTCTGCTCACTCCTCCTGTCTCGTGGTAGCTTGGTGAAATTCGCCCTCGGCTGGCATGTGTTAGCTTTGTCCTTGTGTCACCCTGGAAAGGCCCAGGCACTAATGCTGGTCTCCCCCCTGCCGGACTTGTGCCACGCATTGCTGTCCTGGTGTCCGTCTCCGGTCGCTCTGGTCGTTCACCTTGTCCCCTCCCCCCACAGAGGGTCTTTCCTGCCCTGTGCGTGGTGGCATCTGCCAGGGCTAGGCCACCCCAACGGCACAGGAAAGGTCGAAGAGGCTGAGGGAGACCTCGTCGCTCAGACACTCCCCAGCCGCCAAGGGTGCACCGTGCCCCTGCTTTGACCGAGCCCCCGACTGCGGACTGAGCCCCGAGCACGGCTGACTCTGACTTCCGATCTTCTCTCTACCTCGACATCTGTACAGGGAGCTCTCTGAGTAAATCGGGAAGAGCGAGAAGATGAACCTCGGAGAATCCACAAAATTTGAGCCTCAGCGGGGCGCCTGGGTGGCTCAGTGGGTTAAGCCTCTGCCTTCGGCTCAGGCATGATCCCAGGGTCCTGGGATCAAGTCCCGCGTTGGGCTCTCTGCTCGCGGGAGCCTGCTTTTCTCCCTCATGCTCTCTCTCGGTCAAATAAATACATAAAATCTTTAAAAGAAAATCTGAGGCTCAGCAGACGTTCCTCTGTCTGACCTTCACGTCGTTTTGTCCTTACCGTATGGGTGAGAGCCAGCCTGACGCCCAGCGGTCAGGGCCCACGCTATGCTGCGTGTCCAGGGGAGGGTCCTGCTCGTTCCTGGCTCTGCACAGAGACTCAGTCTTGCTGCAGCGAGGCCTGGTGTCCTTCTGAGACGACTCCCGTAATAGCCATGGGCCCGGAGAGGGGCTGCTTCTAGAATGTGCGTGTTTGCAGACCGTCCCGTGTGGACCCTGACTCACCCAGCAAACTCACCAAAGTCTGATATGCAGCCCGCCATGCCGATAACGTGTGCGCACACGCGTACTCCTTTCCTGTGACCAGGGGTCTTGGGGCCCCTCTCTGGTGACGCCCAAGGGCCAGTTGGAAGACAGCAGAGGCTGCCTGCTCTGATGCCCTGTCTACGTTCCCCCGTACATCTCAGGACTAGGGCTCTGTCCAACTCAGCCCTTCTGTCCTGGGGAACGTGGGAGAGACTGAACCTTTCCCCGGACTTCCCTTTCCCCGGCTCATTCTAACTTGGTGCTTCAGCGAAACAGACCCACACCGACAGGGAATTGGTTCATTCCCTATTTCTCCGTGGACTCTAGCACAGGTCTCTGTGAGGAGACCCATAGAACCTTGCCAGTGGGTAGGGGAGTCCGTAACTCTTTTCTCATGTATTTTGATTAAATCTTGCATTAATTCTTCAGGTGACAAATGTAATCGGTGTGGATTTCATTAACTGAACTCGCAGAGGCTAACTTTATTGTCAAGTTTTGGAGTCTGAGGGGCATGTCCTCGCATCTGTATTTCAGAGCATCTCATGGAGACAGTACCTGACAGGTATTTTTTTTTAAAGATTTTATTTATTTATTCGACAGAGATCACAAGTAGGCAGAGAGGCAGGCAAAGAGAGAGGGGGAAGCAGGCTCCCCGCTGAGCAGAGAGCCTGATGCCGGGCTCGATCCCAGGACACTGACATCATGACCTGAGCTGAAGGCAGAGGCTTAACCCACGGAGCCACCCAGGCGCCCCTCTTTTTTTTTTTTTTTAATTTAATTAATTTATTTGAGAGTGAGCACAAGTAAGGGGAGGGGCAGGGGGAGAGGGACAAGCAGACCCCCCACTGAGCACACAGTCCAGCATGCTGGGCTTGATCCCAGAACCCTGAGATCACGACCTGAGCGGAAACCAGGAGTCAGACACTCAACTAGTTGAGCCATCCAGGAGCCCCAGCAGGTGTCTGATGAAGGCTGAGAAATGTCCATCGGAAATATACAGAATTACGTAATGAGCACCAGGTGTCACATAAGACTGATCCCCGACCTCTACCTCTGAAACCAATAATACTTTGTATGTTAATTAATTGAATTTAAATAAAACAACAGAAAATATACGGAATTAACTTTTAACTCCTCCACCACCACACAATAATTTGGACAATTTTTACACAGTGGGAGAAGGATGATGGGAACTTTGGAAAGTATGACCTGAGGCCAAAAAAACAAGTTCTGAATCCTGTGCAAACCTCTCCTTGCTGGCTCCTCATGCCCATTTCCCTGGCCACGGTCTTGGCCTTGGGGGAGAGGGGGTGGGTGCAGATTGTGGGCTACAGTGTGCTCTGGGCAGGGGGCTATGGGCGAGGCCTGTCTTCATGGGAAGATGGGAGCAGGTGCCCGCAACTTCAGAGGGAAATGTTTAAGTGAGAAAATCACCCAAACCCAGGCTGAGTCAGGAGGAGTTACATTGTGCTTTACAAACTGATGTTCTATTTTTACTCTAAGAAATGTACTTTACTAAATTTGAAGGTGACAAAAAAAATCCTTCCCCACCGAATAAAATATCAGTAAACACAAGTGTGGCTCTGTGCTCTCAACTCCAGGACTCTACTGGGGAGAGTGTGATCTACACTGAAAATTGGCTTCCTTCTGAGTGTACTTACCGAACACAAAATGTTAATTTGGTTTTCAAAATTGTAATTTGAAAGTCTTTGTCCTGGGGCGCCTGGGTGGCCCAGTCCTTTGAGCATCCGGCTCTCAATTTCGGCCCAGGTCACGATCTCGGGGTCCTGGGACTGAGCCCAGTGGCCAGCGGTCTGTGCTCAGCAGGGAGTCAGCTTGTCCCTCCCCTCACTCGTGCTCGCTCCCTCTCAGGTAAATAAGTAAACATTTGGCCTGAAGCTGTTGTTTATAGCTTGGTTGACATGTAGCTGACGTGCGCTAAGTTGCACATACGTAAGGTGTGTCATTTGAGGCGATCTGCCCTTGGCCTGGAGCCATGAAAACCCCACCCAATCGCCCATCGCCTGCGGAAGTTCCCTCCCACGCTTTGTTAATCGCCTCTCATCTCCACCTGCCCCCTTGTCCCCAAGCCACCTGGCCAGGGTGACAGCTCAGGGCCTGGGAGGGCAGGGAAGAGACCAGCCAGAAAGAGACCAACCAGACTGGGTGGCTATGTGGAGAAGAGGCTGCATGAGGAGGAGGGGAACCAACACGTAACTGAGAGGTGGGGACAGGAGGAAGGGGCACCGGGCCCTCTGCTGGGTCTGGGATCCCTTTTTCTGGGGCACCGACTTAGGCTGTTTGGTGTTCCCGCTCCTTCCTCACCCTGGCCCCATCAGAGCTCGGTCTCTCTCCTGTGTCCATCTCCAGGCCACCTTCACAGGCTTCCTGGGGTACCCCCTGTCCTACAGTGCCCTGCACGGGGCTCCCACTTGACCACTAGCTGGCTCCTGCCTGGACCTTGAGCTCTGGGGTGCAGGGCTAGCTCGGAGCACCGATGTGCAGCCCAGCCCGGCCCCCGGTGCTCATGAGGGAAGGACCCCTTGGGAGGGGGTCTTTTCCATGCCCCAAGAATCTGCCTCCCAATTCTCTGATCTGGGTTCTCATCATCACTCCACTCTTTAAAAAATTAATTAATTAGAGAAAGTGAGCTTGCACACCTGGACCCTCAGCTGTCTGAGGAACAGGAATCCCCGTCCTCTGCTGGTATCAGATGTGATTTTTACTCCAGTTGGCGTCAGATGGTACCTTTGCTCATCCCCGTGATTACTGATGGGGTCCAGCTTCCGTCTATGTGCACATGGCCCCCTGGGCTTCCTGCTCCAGAACTGCTTACTGTCACTCATCGCTCTTTTTTCTCCTGGGTTGCTGTTCTTGTGTGTGTGTTTTTTTTTTAAAGATTTTATTTATTTGACAGATCACAAGTAGGCAGAGAGGCAGGCAGAGAGAGAGGGAAGCAGGCTCCCCGCTGAGCAGAGAGCCCAATGCGGGGCTGGATCCCGGGACCCTGGGATCATGACCTGAGCCGAAGGCAGAGGCGTTAACCCGCTGAGCCACCCAGGCGCCCCTGTTCTTGTGTTTTTTGAGGAATTCTTTGTGTATTCTGGAAACCAATCCTTGGTCCATTGTATCTGTTCTAAATGTCTCTTTCAAGTTACTATGGACTAAATTGTGCCCTCCCATTCATTCTTTGCAGCCCCAACCGCCAGGCAGGGAGAAGACCTTTGTAACATTAATAACTAATTTTAGGGGCGCCTGGGTGGCTCCGTGGGTTAAGCCTCTGCCTTCGGCTCAGGTCATGACGTCAGGGTCCCGGGATCCAGCCCTGCATCAGGCTCCCTGCTCGGCCGGGAACCTGCTTCTCCCTCTCCCTCTGCCCCTCTCTCTGCTCATGTTCTCTCTCTCTCAAATAAATAAAATCTTAAAAAAAAAAAACAAAAAAACCCTGAATTTTATCTAAAGAAAAAATCAGAGACTCCGGTAGAAAAACAAGCAAGTACTAGGACTGGGTGGTTCATGGACTTAGGATCCCAGGTGGTCAGTAAACACGATAAGAAACACTCAACCACACTAACACCCAGTGAAGTTGAAATAAAGACATGATGCCTTTTTATTTATTATTTATTTATTCGAGAGAGAGAGCGAGCGAGCACATGAGCAGGGCAGGGTTGCAGAAGGAGAGGACAGAGAGAATCCCAAGCAGACCCCCCACTGAGTGTGGAGCCCAACGTGGGACTTGATCTCATGGCCCTGAGATCATGACCTGAGCCGAGATCAAGAGTTGGATGCTTAACTGACTGATGCATTTTAATTTTTTAAAAGATTTTATTTATTTATTTGACAGAGATCACAAGTAGGCAGAGAAGCGGACAGAGAGAGCAGGCTCCCCACTGAGCAGAGAGCCCGATGTGGGATCATGACCTGAGCTGAAGGCAGAGGCCTTAACCCACCGAGCCACCCAGGTGCCCCGACTGATGCATTTTAAATTCATAGGACTAGCATGGATAGGGGAAACCATATGTAAATGGCTACTATAATTTTGGTGTCTCTCCTCCAGGTTTTTAAGAACATGCATTAAAAAAGTAGGTTTGTGGGGTGCCCGGCTGGCTCAGTCAGAGGAGTATGTGACTCTTGATCTTGGGGTCATGAGTTTGAGCTTAAAAATACTTTCTTTTTAAAGTAGATTTGTGATCAAATTGAACCTTGCCTGTCACCCTCCTCTTCCTGCTGTCCATGGCCAGATCTCATCCAGGTGATGAAGGAGTCCTACCCTGGAAGAGACAAGCTTACCTTCCAAGTGAGGTTTCTTAACCCCTTTCCCTCAGGTCCCCTGGCAGGTGCAACAGGGCTGTGCCAGGACTCTGCTGAGTCATCTTGCTCATCTTCATCTTCTATCTATCATCCGCCTATCTATCTATCTATCTCTGGTCTTCATCTTCCCCCCTCTCCCTACAAGCCAAAGATCACCAAGGAAGAGGGGTCAATGAAATCCACCTGCTTGGAGAGTTCCTAAGATAAGCGGTTATCCAAGTACTTTTCAAAAGGAGAGTCACAGAGGTAGGTGTTCACAGACTTTCACCCGGACCCCAAATCCAACCTATGGGAGCTGAACCCGACCCTCCCTTCCTCTTCTGTGTAACAGGTACTAGGTTCAATTAAAACACGTATTGTGGGGCAGCTGGGTGGTACAGTTGGTTAAGCATCTCACTCTTGGTTTCGGCTCAGTTGGTGATCTCAGGGTCGTGGGATTGAGTCCACTGTTGGGCTCTGCAGTCAGTGTGGAGTCTGCTGTAAGATTCTCTCTCCCTCTGCCCCTCCCCCCCAAAATAAATAAATAAGCCCTCAAAAAATGTGCATAGGGTAGGTGTGGAGGAGCACATTGAAGCGGCACCACGGAGGGGATGCTGGAAGACGTTGGAGCGCTCCACCGGGAACTTGTCCGTTTTTTAGTAATGTCTGCTCACAGTGTGGGGCTTCAGTGCCAGGCCCCAAGATCAAGAGTCAGACACTCTGCTGACCGAGCCAGCCAGGTGCTCATGGAACTCGTCACTTGTTTCACGACCGGCTTGTGCATGTCATGCATGCTGGGGCCTGTCAGCCACCCAGGCCACCAAGTGCATCGGCTAGACATCAGACTGTCGCCAAAACTGGAGAGGATTCTTTTTTTTTTCTCTCTGAACTTAACATCTTCCTCATGAGAGCATACAGCACCCAAAAGGAACTGATAAATTCGGGGAGGAGGATCCCTTGGCTCCGTGTTCCCAATGCCAACCTTACAAAATCTGGTCGTGCGAGCCCTGGGATTTTGTCGCCGGGGATGACTCACGTAATTACCGCCCTGTTCCCACTGTACACTTGGAAACAGAGGTTCAGTTTCCTTCGGTTCTTGCCAGAGCTGCTTATGAAACGGATCTGGTGCTGGTGCCCACGGCCTGTAAAAATACCAGTTCATACCTTCCCCGGATACGCTTCGTTACAGGCTAAATTTAGCCCCTCGCCTGCGGCTCACCTGCTCCTAACCCGCACGTCCCCACTTTCGCGCCTCTCGGGCGCCCTGCGTCCCCACGGACACCGGCGACCTCTAGGGCAGCGGACGTCAGCGGTCCGAGACCGCGCTGGGGCGGCGCGACGGCAGGCCGGCCAGGACCGCCGCCTCCCCCCGGACCGGAGCTTCGCGGTGGGTCCCAGACAGGCGCCGGCGCTTCACCGGGCGCTCCGTCGGCGCTCGCAGGGCCGCGGCACGCCGGCTGCGCCGCGGCCGCTGCCCACCCGTCCCCCGCCGGCGGTGCCCGGCCGCGCGCGCTTCCCCCGGGCCCAGCAGGGTCGCGCCCCGCGCTCCGGCGTCCGCCAGGCCGCTCCGCGCAGGCGGGACCCGGCCCCGTCGGGACAGGTGCCCACCCCGCGGTCCTCCCCCGCGCCCGGCGCCGCGCGCGCCCGGGCGGTGACAGACACCGCCGGTCCCGGGTCCCGGCCCCTCCCGGGCCGGACCAGACCGGACCCGCCGGCCAGAAGGAGACGGAACCCGCTGCCCCCGCCACCAGCCGCGAGACCCTGCGCCGCGGCGCCCGCCTTTAAGGAAGGCCCGCGAGGGGCGGGGCCTGCGGGGGCGGGGCCTGCGGCGCCGCGACGCGCTGACGTCAGGCCCGACGGAAGGCGGGGCGCGGGCGGCGGCGGCGGCGGCGGCGGTGGCGGCGGCGTTCGCTCGGGTACCGCGGGCACCTCAGCCTCCTCTTCGGCGGCCTCCTCGCCGTCCTCCTCACAGGCCTCCGCGGCGCCTGCCGGCTCGGCCACCGCCCCCGCCGCCGCCGCCGCCGCCTCAGCGCCCTCCCGCGCCCGCCGCGCCGCCGCCATGGGCCCGCGCCCGCCGCGCCGCCGGGCCGAGGGCAGCTGAGGCGCCGCGCGAAGATGGGCGAGGGCGGAGCAGGGCCCGAGCGCCAGCCCGAGCAGCCCGGGCGCCCCGCGCGCGCCCGCCCGCGCCGCCGCGGGGATGCCCGCGCCCGCCGCCGCGCCCTGAGCGCCTTTGTCTGCCGCCCGCGCCGCCCGCCGCACCACTGGCCTCGCGGGCCTGCGCCGCGGCCGGGGGCGCGCCCATGAAGATGGAGCCGGGCCGGCCGGCCTCCCCCGCGGGCGGCCCGTGCCCCGACGCCGAGCCCGGCGGGCCCGACCGGCCGGGGGCCGCCCCCGCCCCGCGCCCGGAGCCCGGCGCCCCGGAGGCCGCGGCCTGCGCCGATGCCGGGGCGGACCTGAGCGCCGGGCGAGCCCCGGGGCCGGACGCGCGCCCCGAGAGCTCCTGGGCGCCTGCCCCGGGCCCGGGCACCTCTTACCTGCTGCCGGGCCGGGCCGCCTGCGCGGACCCGGGCCCCGGCCCCGGCCACGGCCCCGGCCCCGGCCGGCAGCTGCCGGAACTCGGCCCGCTTCTGTCCTGGACTGAGGAGCCAGCGGATTACGGAGCCCCGGTTCGCCCGGAGAGCCCCTCTCTCCGCGTGCAGGGTTCCGGGCACAGCCGGCACGTGAGGGGCGCGGTCGACTTCTTCCCCGGCTTCCCCTCGCCCGCGGGGGACGAGCTGACGCTCGACGTGGGTCCCGGGCACTCGGACCGGCCCTCGGACTTCAGCCAGACCTGCCCGCTCCCGAGCGAGCCCGCGGCGTGTCCGGAGGACGGCCCCCGCCTTCGAGCCGTGTTCGACGCCCTGGACGGCGACGGGGACGGCTTCGTCCGCATCGAGGACTTCGTCCAGTTCGCCACGGTCTACGGGGCAGAGCAGGTAACCGGGCGAGCGCCCCCGGGCCCTGCGCCCGGCCGGCACGGACCTCCGCGGCCGGGCAGCGCGCGCTGTCCTCGCTGCTGTCGGCCGCTCGGGCCCGGCTCGCTGACGTTCGGCTCCCCCGTTTGGGGAGACTCACCCTCTCTCCCTGCCCCCTCCCCCCACCCCGTCCTCCCGAGCCGCGCAGGCTGGGTGTTTGCCCGCGGGGGGAGCTCCCGGCCACGCGTAGAGGGGCCCGGATCGAAGGGCCCCGCAGCGAAGCACGGCCCAGAGAGTCCCCGAGCTGAGGGTCCTGGGCCGCTCGGTTGAAGGCACCGCGAAGGCCCGGGCGCGGCTGGCCGCTGGACATCGTGCGAAGGGACGCATGCTGCTCTGAGCGCACTGGGCGGCGCGGCGGGCGCCGGTTCCGCCTCGGCTGCCCTTGAGCGAAGGCGGGAAGTTTCCGTGCTCCCCTTGAGTGCGGGACGGAGGGAAACTGGCCGCAGAGGATGGGGCGCGGGTGCAGGGCGGAGAGTACCGGGAGCCCAGCGCCAGCCGCGCGCCGCCTCCTGCGGGAGCCAGAGGTGCCGACAGGTGACGAGTGCACAGTGCGGTGCGTCATGGGTGGCGGGCGGCCGCCGAGGAGGGGCGTCGGGATCTGTCCTTGGCCTGGATCTAGCACCTGGGGAAGTTTAGGTGGAGAGAAAGGCGCTCACGCAGGGTCGCGGGAGACACCCGGTAGGCCCCTGGTGTTCGCACTGAACGCTGCAGGGTCCCTGGCACGCCGGTTCGCTGGTGTTCGTGTTGCCCTGACTGCAGACCTGTAAGTGGGGGCTCGAGTGTGCAGTGCCGTCCAGCCGCGAGGGCTTCAGGGGAAGAGGTGCAGTTCACGCCTGGTGTTGAGGGTGTCGTTTGTAAGCTGCGGAAACCTCCGTGAGGGATCCCCGTGCCAACGGGTGTCCAAGGCCCCTCGGGCTGTCGGAGCTGTGGGTGTGAAGATGTGGGTCCCCCCTCGCGGCTCCTTGAGCTGAGTCGCCAGCCCGGGAGGATGGCGGTGTCCGTGTGGGCGTCCCGCCCGGTGGGGTCAGCACTGCTTGTGTTTGGTCTGTGTGGAAGGCATTGCTGCGGCGGGCCCCACCTCGCAGTCTGGTGGGCACAGAGCTGTGTGACTGACCGCGTGCCCTGTGGGCGGCTCGGATTGCGATTGCTGGGCCAGTGTCTTTTTCTGCTTTTCCTTCCTGCCGCTGGGCTCCAGAGCACTGGGCGCATCCTTGTGTCTTCTCTCCAGACAGAGCCTTCCTCCGCGCACCAGTCACAGGTGCTGGGGGGTCCACTTGTTCTTGTTTGTGCGGACCTGGCTCTGAGACCGCACTCTGTGGCTTCCGTGAAGCTCAGGTGTGTTTTCTCTGGGTCGCCACTGTTTCTGGGGCCGTAGTAGGCAGGGTTTTGTTTTTTTGTTTTTGTTTTTTAAGATTTTATTTATTTATTTGACAGACAGAGATCACAAGTAGGCGGAGAAGCAGGCAGAGAGGAGGAAGCAGGGTCCCTGCCGAGCAGAGAACCCGATTCGGGGCTGATCCCAGGACCCTGAGATCATGACCTGAGCCGAAGGCAGAGGCTTTAACCCACTGAGCCGCCAGGCGCCCTAGGCAGGCGTTTTCCATCTCTCTCTACAGGCAGGGACTGGAAGCCCGGGACGGATGAATAATTTCGCAAGCCCTCATGCATGGTCAGTGCTCGAGCAGGGATGAGCTCACAACCTTGAGGTGGCTCCCAGGTTACTAGATTCGGACCGTGAAAATACTTCCACAGAGTTTCGCGTTACTGACTTTCGTAAAGTCCTTTTCATTTGAGAAACACCTTTTGTAACTGTCCTTGTCCATCACAGTGGGAAAAAGCTTTCTTGTAATCACAAAGTAGAAATGAGTCGGAATTCTTTGCTCTGATAGCTCCTGGTGGAATTTTGAGATTTTATTTATTTATTGTGGGGAGAGGGAGCGAGAGCACGCACCGATGAGGGAGAGTGGGAGAGGGGGAGGACAAGGGAGGGTACGGACCCTGAGATCATGACCTGAGCCGAAACCTGAGCCACCCAAGTACTCCTCTCCTGGTGGAATTTTAAATTTGGGGGCAAAGCCCAGGTGACTTGGGGTTTGGGGGGATGGCCGTGTATGGGGAGATCTGTGGCGTCGCCGCCCTGCTGTCTGAGACTGCTCTGGAAGAGGCAGTCCTGGGAGTGGTCGTCTCAGTACCTGGACTTGGACAAGCTTCCTGGGACGGTGGAGGAGAGCTCTTGCTTTGGAGCGGATAATTTACAGAGTGATGAAGGGTTGGTTTTGGGCCCGTGTGTAAGCTTTGCTGGCCTTTATTATGACTCAGGATTGCTTTTTCCAAGTCTGATGTCAGAATGCATTATAGAGGAGCTAAGAGAAAAAATAGTGTCTGATAGTGGAGTAGTTTGTTTATTTATTTATTTTAAAGATTTTATTTATTTATTTGACAGAGATCACAAGTAGGCAGAGGGGCAGGCAGAGAGAGAGGAAGGGAAGCAGGCTCCCTGCTGAGCAGAGAGCCCGACTCGGGGCTTGATCCCAAGAACCCTGGGATCATGACCTGAGCCGAAGGTAGCGGCTTAACCCACTGAGCCACCCAGGCGCCCCTGTTTATTTATTTTTAAAGACTTTATGTATTAGGGGGAGCGCGTGCGTGCCTGTGCCGGAGCGGGGGTGGAGGGCAGAGGGACAGGGAGAAGCAGACTCCCTGCGGGGCATCGAGCCCTTTACTGCCACCTGAATCCTAGGACACCCCCCATCTTGACCTGAGCCCAAGTCGAGGCTTAACCGACTGAGCCACCCGGGTGCCCGGATAGTGAAGTAGTTTAAAGAAAACTGAGAAATTCCACCTCATGATGAGTATTTTTAAACTTTTAAAATGAAAAGCCCTGAACACTGCAGAAGAAGAGGGAGCACCCAGGCCGCCGCGCAGTCTCCGCCGGCTCCGTGCCTCCGCGCAGCCCCACACGCGGTCTGGGAAGCGTGTGCCTGGCCGAGAATCTCGCTGTCTGCACCAAAGTACGTCTCTGTAAGAGATAAGAGATGAGAGAAACAGCCGGGGTTTTTCAGAGGCACTGGGAAGAGATAAGGTGGGTAACAGCAGCAGCGACCCTAAGTCTCTGTACTCTCCGCCGTGAGATTTCAAAATAGGGCCCGCGAGAGGCTCCGAGGCTGGTCACGTTACGGTTCTTGATGACAGCAGCTAGATTGTTCTCCGGTACGGTCAGGTACACAAAGGTAGCATGTTGAGTAACCTGTGTGTGAAGGAGCAATTTTAAATTATTGAAGCCGGTTACCTGAATTTTTCATGGCTGCAGCTCCTACTTATAAAACAGACGGCTGCTGTGTCGGTCTTTCTTGAGCAGTGTCATGATGTGTGTGGGTCCCCTTACCTCATCTGGCGGTAGATCAGATGTGGGGTAACGGGACACGGTGCTGGTGGTGGTCAGCAGAGGGAAGGAGAGGAAGGACTGCGGGGCAGTTTTCTCGTTGCTCTTGCTGGGACAGGACTTTGTGGTCCTAGCCACCCAGGCGCTAGCTGCCAGGTTGGGATAGGTTATTTTTAAGGCCTCGACCATTTCTGAAGAGTCTTCATCAACATGACCCCTTCATACTGAGAGGGATGTAGAAAAGAATGTTAGGGTTTGAAGCCGACGGCCAAGAAAGAATTCTCGAGACGTCTTTGGCGCAAAAATGTGGTTTTGTTTATTTTTTATTTATTTTTTAAAAGATCTTATTTATTTATTTGACAGAGAGATCACAAGTAGGCAGAGAAGCAGGCAGAGAGAGAGGAGGAAGCAGGCTCCCTGCCAAGCAAAGAGCCCGATGCGGGGCTGGATCCCAGGACCCTGAGATCATGACCTGAGCCGAAGGCAGAGCCTTAACCCACTGAGCCATCCAGGCGCCAGCCTCCCCAAATGTGGTTTTAAAAGCAGGAGGCCAGGACCCGTGGGCAGAAAGAGCTGCACTGGGGTGGTGAGGAGTGGCTCATTATATTACTTTCAAGTTGGGAGGGGGTTAAGAAAAGCATAAATCTCTGAGGAATTTTGGAAGCAAGGTTTCCAGGACCTTGAGGGGGTTGGCCGTTGTCGGGTAAAGGTCATTTATGACCGTCTAATGAAACCTGGGTCATGAGACTGTTCAGGTGTGTGTCGCCGTGGGCCACATGCTTGGGGGATGATTGCCAACATGTATCTCAGGGGTAGAGATAAAGGGAGTTTCCAAAGGAATTTTTGTATGTTAGAGGAGACTTACAGGTTAACTCCAAAGGAATTTTTGTATGTTAGAGGAGACTTACAGGTTGCGGGGGGGGGGGGGTGATGGGGGGGGGAGGAGGTAAGAGGGGTTGGGCTCGGATTGCCTTTGGCCCTCAGCAGGCCCTGGAAGAATGTCACTCTGCCTGTTTCAAGGACTTGTCAGTGGGGCTCTAGGTAGTAAGGAAATTTAATAGTTTTTCTTCTGCCGTTGTTTCCCACGTCAAGAGGGCTGATGTTTTTGTAGCTGTGACCAGCTCATCCTAAAACGAATATTTTTCAAAGGAATTAATTATAATCATAAAGATTATCTCCACATTTTAAGGTTACGCACACATACATGTTTCCATCTCGATAGTCACTGATCCTGTCCAGAGCACCTCCACGTTGAAATGCTGGATGCCCTCCAGGGACCTTGGAGGCATGGTCCTTTTCGGCGCTTGTGTAAGTAGGCTGCTGAGGGAAGTGTCGGTACTCAGGTCTCCCTGCGTCTCCGTCCCGCAGCCCTGCTGGTGAGCGGCTGGAAGTTCCTGGGGACAGGCGGCCCCACCTTGCGTCGCGTCAGTGCCCTTCCCGTTTCGTTCCTAGCCTGGAATTTGAGTGTGAGTGTATCTGCGTGAGAGAGGGAATGGACACAGGTGTGGGAGCAGGTGCCTGTGGGAGCTGGTGTGGGGGTGTGTGCGCGGCTCTCGGTCTGCATGTTGAAGGAATTGCTGAAAGGCAGGCGACGCTCCTCGCTGTGCTTGGGTCACAGGTAACTTCGTTAGTGTCTTAAAATGGCTCTTTTGTATTATAAAAGTAACACATGCGTATTATTAAAAAATTGGAAAATGCAAAGTGATATAACATGTAAAACAAAAAAATAGCCAAGAATGCCACTGTTCTGAGAGAAACACCTGTAGCATTGTAGTGCATCTCCTTCCAGACTTTTTTCTACACATCCCCACAGAGATTTGTATACAGCTGAGATCACTCTGGATAGAATCGAAATTACATGATGAAACTGAATGATATCAGTAAGCAAAGTGAGAGAAATCCTCTATAATCTCACTTCCCAGAGATAACTACAGAGTGTTAAAATGTAAATTAGGATATGTGTCAGAAATGCTTCATGGCACAAAAACGGTCCAAGTCCCGTCTCTCCTGTTGGGAACCCGCTTTTTGACCTGTCTTTTGAAATTGGAGATCTCTGATACCAGTTGCCTAAAGGAAACCTAAAGTTCAGTTGTTTCTGGGAGGATTTAGAAACGCGAGGGGTCATTCCATCATAGGATCTGACATACGGGAGGAATTTAATTCCGTGTAGACCACCCGGATCAGGCTGTCAGTGGCACCAAGCTGATGGATTGCTTAGCTTACACTTACTTTGTTTAAGTTCTGGAAACAGGGTCTAAACATCTGTTAAAATTGAAGTATCAGGGGTGCCTGGGTGGCTCAGTGGATTAAGTGTCTGCCTTCGGCTCAGGTCATGGTCTCAGGGTCCTGGGATTGAGTCCTGCATCAGGCTCTCTGCTCAGTGGGGAGCCTGTTTCCCCCACCCTCTCTCTGCCTGCCTCTCTGCCTACTTGTGATCTCTCTCTGTCAAATAAATAAATAAAACCTTTAAAAAAAATTGAAATATCGGGCAGAAGAATTAGGGATCCCCTGGACACTGTTACGTAGCCCTTAAAAGCGAGAATGACAGTCCCAGAAGTACTTCTTATTAGTTCTTCTGAGATGAGGAGAGTGGTGTATGTATCACGGCTTTTTTTTTTTTTTTTAAGATTTTATTTATTCACTTTGACAGACAGAGAGAGATCGCAAGTAGGCAGAGAGGCAGGCAGAGAGAGAAACAGGCTCCTCGCTGAGCAGAGAGCCCGATGCGGGCCTCAATCCTAGGATCCTGGGATCATGACCTGAGCTGAAGGCAGAGGCCCAACCCACTGAGCCACCCAGGCGCCCTGTATGCCACGGTTTTAACTATGTGAAAATTACCCACGTGGAAGAGTCTTGAAGGAAACCCTAAAAATTAGTTCTAGTTGTTTGCGTGTGTACATGTGTGTATTGGGAAGCTGTATTTGTGTGGCGCGAGAGGGTCTGTAGGAATGGGGTCGGTTTCATTTGAGGTACCGGCCAAATTTTGTTATGTTAGTGATTTTTATTTTGTCTTGGAAAGTAGTGCCTATATATGTATTATAAATTTCAAATAGTATAAAAAGGAAATCTAGTAAAAAATTCTATTACAATCTTTAGAAATAAAAGTTACACTCTTTTTTAAGAAAAAGATTTATTTATTTGACAGAGAGAGAGATCAAAAGTAGGCAGAGAGGCAGGCAGAGAGAGAGGGGGAAGCAGGCTCCCTGCTGAGCAGACACCAGTGCGGGGCTCGATCCCAACCTGAGCCAGAGGCAGAGGCTTATTAACACTGAACCACCCAGGCGCCCCCCCCCCCCGTTTTTGAAGATTTTATTTATTTATCTGACAGAGAGCAGGAGAGGGAGCACAAAGGGGGAGTGGGAGAGGGAGAAGCAGGCTCCCCGATGAGCAGAGGGCCCGGTGTGGGACTCAATGCCAGGACTCTGGGATCGTCACCTGAGCCAAAGGCTGACGCTTCACCTACTGAGCAACCCAGGCGCCTCAAAATTACACTCTAAGGATAAGATGCTTGGGGCGCCTGGGTGGCTCAGTCATTAAGTGTCTGCCTTCAGTTCAGGTCATGATCCCAGAGTCCTGGGATCAAGCTCCGCATCAGGCTCCCCCATGAAGCAGGGAGCCTGCTTCTCCCTCTCCCTCTGTTGCTCCCCGTTTGTGTTCCCTCTCTCACTGTCTCTCTCTTTCTGTCAAATAAATAAATCTTGAAAAAAGATAAGATACTTACATGTTTTACTTTGACTTAGTTAAGGTTTTACATCAATTTACAGAGTACATCTAAAGAAACGCAGGTTTTCCAGTTGACTTTTTTTTAAAGATTTATTTATTTCAGAGAGAAAGGGAGCAAGGGAAGGAGCAGAGAGAGAGGGAGACTGATAAGCTCCCTGATAAGCAGGGAGCCGTACATGGGGCTCATTCCCAGGACCACGAGATCATGACCTGAGCTGAAACCCAAGTTGGATGCTTAACCCACTGAGCCACCCAGGCGCCCCTTTAATGAACTGTTATACAACATTGAATTGACATGTTCAGATGCTTATCAAAGACAGACTGTTGATCTGTGTTGGTGTTTGGTAAAATGCATAGTCTAAGAGTGTCTGTGATTCTTGACGGCTGGCTACGAGGTGGGCGTTGTGCTTTCCTCAGTGTCTCATAACACAAGTAACTCTGAGAACTTCTGGTGAAAAGCATGGCCCTGCAATTTTCAGAAGTGGAGACCAGTAGATAAATGATTCAGTATTGTGGTTGGGGAGGAAAATAAATTTTTCCAGAAGGTACAGTTTTGTTTTTCCATCCAAATATATTTTTTTAAAGATTTTTATTTATTTATTTATTGGGCAGAGAGAGAGAGAGAGAGACAGCGAGAGAGGGAACACAAGCAGGGGGGAGTGGAAGAGGGAGAAGCAAGCTTCCTGCTGAGCAGAGAGCCTGATGTGGGGCTCGATCCCAGGACCCTGGGAGTATGACCCGAGCCGAAGGTGGATGCCCAACCATCTGAACCACCCGGGCGCCCCTTCCGGCCAAATATTTAGGCAATTTTAGGCAAGTTGGTATTACTCTGGTTGTGATCTTGTGGTGGTCTTGGGTTTGTCATAAGTTTCAAAACCAGAGCGAGTGTTGACTTAACATTGAACGTTCTGTCTGTGCCCCTCGAACAGGTGTTCTGGCTCCTTGCCTCCAAGACGCTCTTTGGGCAAGCTC
Organism: Martes martes; assembly: GCF_963455335.1. Lineage (NCBI taxonomy): Eukaryota > Metazoa > Chordata > Mammalia > Carnivora > Mustelidae > Martes > Martes martes. The sequence goes on along the minus strand of NC_137906.1, from coordinate 40,805,819 downwards.
AGTCTTGGGCTCGAAGCGGCAGGATTTGAATGGGTGCTGCCCCTCCTCTGCAGGGACATATGTGGGCATCTGGTAGTGTGGACGACACTCAGTGTGAGACAGATTGAAGGGCCAAGTAACATTTTAGCATTATTGGCTTGAATAGAGCATGATCACCAGTGTCACAATAGGGCAGAAGCCCAAGGGGCACATAGCGTCTGTATGTTGATGACTTGAAACTCTAGATACTTATAAAATTGTAAAATCTTAGCTGTTTCTAGTTTTTTTCTTGAAATGCTAGCTAATTTTTAAGAAATTTTTTTTTATCTATTTTCGAGGGAGGGAGAGAGAGCATGCGTGTGTTGGTGCGTGGGAGCATGAGTGGGGGGAGGGGCAGAGGCAGAGGGAGAGAGAATCTCAAGCAGGCTCACCGCTGAGTGTGGAGCCCAGTGTGGTGTTCCATCCCAGAAGCCTGAGATCATGATCTGAGCCGAAATCAAGAGTCGGGTGCTGAGCCAAATGAGCCAGCCGGGCACCCCCCCCCCCTTTTTTTGGATGCTGAAATCTGAGAACAAAGCCTAAGTAATTTTGTTTTTCTTTTTCTTTTCTTTTTTAGATTTTATTTATTTATTTGACAGAATGAGAGAGAGAGCGCACAAGCAGGGGGAGTGGGAGAGGGAGGGGCAGGCCCCACTTCGGCCAGGCAGGGAGCGGGACTCGTTCCCAGGACCCCGGGATCACGACCTAAGCTGAAGGCAGATGCTTCACTGACTGAGCCCCCGGGTGCCCCCTGCTAGGTAATTTTCTAAAGGCCCATGCCCTTGAAGGATTTAAGAATATACAGCTCTTGGGATTCTAGTTTGTTAAATAATCTATTTTACTTTTTCTTTTGTTGGATGATTAAAAAATTTTTTACCAAAGTTTTAGAGTCTTCTGTGCCCACAGCTAAATAGTCATGCTGTAGTCAGAAGTGAGCTCAATGCCGGTAGCCCCGTTTGAGCTAGGGCGACGCGGCATTGGGAGCTCATCACTGATGTCAGTGTCAGAGGCTTCACAGAGTCATTGTTCTTTTTCATTTCACATCATTTGTTCTGGTTTCTCTTTAAGCAAGTTTAATCATCTTAGGCTGTGAATGATGTGTGGCACCTGTTTGGCAAGTCTGTTTATAGGTAGGTGGTTCATGTGTTTGGACAAGAGGAATTGTTCGCCACTGTAAAGACCATTATTGCCGGGGCGCCTGGGTGGCTCAGCCAGTTAAGTGTCTGCCTTCGGCTCAGGTCATGATCCCAGGGTCCTGGGATGGAGCCCGGCATCAGGCTCTCTGCTCAGCGGGGAGCCTGCTTCCTCCTCTCTCTGCCTGCCTCTCTGCCTACTTGTGATCTCTGTCCATCAAATAAATAAATACAATCTTTAAAAAAAAAACCAAAAAAAAGAAGACCATTATTGCCCTAAATCGTGGGGTAACAAAACAATGTGCTTAGCATTTTACTGTCATGAGCAAGCTAGGTGCATTTTGTAAACCTTTTGTTTTGAGTAAGCTGCCTGCCAGTGAACTGATTAATCATACACACACACACGTATACATACATACATATATACACACGTATATTTTTGCTTGATGATTATATTGTAGTATTAAATTTCTTATATGTATTTATTTAGAAGACTGTTATAGAGAGAGAGTGTGCGTGTGAGTGTGCACGAGCAGGAGAGGCAGGGAGAGGGAGAGAAGCCCGCATCAGGCTCCCTGCTCAGTGGGGGCTCTGCTTCTCCCTCTCTCTCTGCTGTATGCCCTGCTTGTGCTAGCTCTCTGTCAAATAAATGAATAAAGTCTTAAAATCAGAAGAAAAAAGACAGGGGCGCCTGGGTGGCTCAGTGGGTTAAAGCCTCTGCCTTCAGCTCAGGTCATGATCTCAGGATCCTGGGATCAAGCCCTGCTTCGGGCTCTCTGCTCAGCGGGGAGCCTGCTTCCTCCTCTCTCTCTGCCTGCCTTTCTGCCTACTTGTGATCTCTGTCTGTCAAATAAATAAATAAAATCTTAAAAAAAAAAAGAAAAAAGACAAAAACCTGGTAGAAAAATGGATAAAAAATATGAAGACGTCCTACAGGAAAAGATACACAAATGGCCACTAAACATGTGAAAATATGCTCACCCTCACTCATGATGAGAAAGATGAATGCAAATTAAAATCACTTAGATGCATTTCTCCCTCATCATGTTGGCAAAAGTGTAGACGCTTGAACACATTCTGTCGGTGAGGCTGTTGGGAAGCAGACGTGCTCTCCTGTTGCTGGTGCGGGTGCAGAGTGGTACAGGCCTTATCATCAAGGGGGGTTTGCAGTATCTGCACACACACTGACCGTTTGGCTTGACTGTCCTACTTCTAGTGATTTACCCTGAGGATGTTCTTCCACAAGTAAAAAGTACCAGATACACAGGTGTTCACTGCAGCATTATCTGTGAATGAAATATGGAAACTGTCGTGTCCGTCCAAGAAGAGTGAGGTCTGTTCACGGGACAGGGTGCGGCTGCAGAGCGACAGGGGAAGGTTTGTCCACACTGGCAGGGGGGGGAGCCCAAGGTGCAGCAAGTGGGAAGAGTAGACAAGTCCGTCTGCAGAATCGTGGTGAGAAAGAGTGGGTGTGTGACCCTCTGCTGGGAGGCTCGTAGAGGAGTCAGACCAGAGTGGGAAGGGAGAGGGGAGGTCGTGCTTAACGGGAAGTTGGAAAAGTCCCGGAGATGGATGACGGCGATACTTGTCCAACACCGTGGATGTACTTCATGTCACAGGATACGGTTGTAATCTTTAAAATGGTTGGTTTATCACAATTAAGAAAGAAAGAAAGAAAAAGAAAAGAGGGATCTGAGGTGCAGAACCCTAAGTGACGGACTTCGGCTCCAATGAAGAGGATTGATAAGCATAATTAAGAAACCACACCTTATGGGGTGCCTGGGGGGCTCAGCCAGTTAAGCATCTGACTCCTGATGTGTGCTCAGGTCATGATGTCGGGGTTGCTCACTTGCTCTCTCGAAGAAAGATCTGAAAAAGAAAAACAAACCACAAAACAAAAAGGAAAGAAACCACACCTCTGGGGACCTGGTTGGCTCAGTCAGAAGAGTGTGTAATTCTTGATCCCAGGGTCGTGAGTTCGAGCCCCATGCTGGGTGTAGAGATTACCAAAAATAAATAACCTTTAAAGAAGAAAAAAGAAAGAAACAAACAAACCACACCTGATGGCCCCCAGACCAGGCTTTTCCTCCTCACCTGTGTTCCTGGTGTGGCGTTCAAGATCCTCAGCTCATCAAGGTTTAAGATCCACCGGCTGGGGGCACCTGGGTGGCTCAGTGGGTTAAGCCTCTGCCTTCGGCTCAGGTCATGATCTCGGGGTCCTGGGATCGAGCCCCACATCGGGCTCTCTGCTCAGCGAGGAGCCTGCTTCCCTCTCTCTGTCTGCCTGCCTCTCTGCCTACTTGTGATCTCTCTCTGTGTCAAATAAAAAAATCTTTAAAAAAAAAAAAAAAAGATCCACCGGCTGCAGGATGGGGCTGGGCGGGCGGGAGCTGTAAGGAGGCGAGGTGGAGGGAGGAAAGGGAGAAGCAGACTTAGGGAGAAGAGGAAATGCGTGCAGGAGGGCGCCGAGGGGCGGAGGGGCCGAGGGGCCAAGGTGAGTGACTGACCCGAGGGGGTGGGGACAGGGTGTACGGCGTATGGGAGGGAGAAACCTGTCTGAGTCTACCTTTTTATGTCTCTTTGCCTTTTTTTTTTTTTTTTTAAGATTTTATTCATTTGAGAGAGAGAGTGCGCATGTGCATGGGACAGGGGAGAGTCATAAGGAGGAGCGGACTCCTGCTAAGCAGGGAGCCTGATGTGGGGCTGATCCTGGGATCCTGGGACTCCGGAATCTTGGCCTGACCTGAAGGCAGACGCTTAACCCATTGAGCTACTCAGATGCCTCTGTGCCTTTGACTTTGGGTCATCCAGATACTCTACATATTCAAAAACAAATTAAGATAACTGTGATAGAAAGAAAACCAAATTGAATGAACCTGGAAGTATATCGAATTAATAACATAACCACGTGGGAAAGATTAATTCAAGTCCCATGAACACAGGACTCTGTATACCTTTAGCGAGTTGTATTCAAAAGAAAAAAAGCTGCAAAGAAACTTACTGTGAAGTAGGTTCATTAATAGATCAACACAGTCGTTCTGAAATCACTTTGGGTGTGTGTCAGATAGAACAAATGCGTGTGCAGGTGCTGGGAACCAGGCTTCTCCAGCAGAAAGGGTATAAGTGGTATAGAGAAGGTGAAGGAGAACCCTGTTGTCTTGGGATTTAAACGGAGGGTATCAGTAGGAAGACATGATGTAAAGTAATCAAATAATCTAGCTCTGTTGTCAGAGAGGGTCTAGGAGCACTGACATTAGTAGCGGTGGGTACACCTAACCCCCAGATCATGGTTGCAGACACCATTCCCCACTAAAGGAACCAGGGATCCTCAGAGAAATGCCTTATTTCAGGTTTGAGGTGGGCAAAATTTACTGTGAGCCTGGATTATCTTGTACCGGAAAGCGAGGAAGTGTTCAAAAATTGATGGGGACATGTCAGAAACAGAGCAGCTTGAATGGGTTCCCAGTGGGCAAATCTGGGACATTGGGAGTGCCAAAAAAGAGTAATGATGATAAAGGGTACATCGAATTTAAAGTCTGTGGCACACAGTAAAACCAGTCCTGGTGACAGCCCAAAGGCGCGTGGCTCCTTAGAGACCTTACTGACAAATGCACTCCAGGGTGGAAGGTGACAGACTTGGAGGTTCGTGTATTGTTTTCCTGCATCGGTGTTTTGAGACAACCAAGGTAATAATCGATTCAAGGGAGGAGGGCCAGCGGTTGTCAGAAACCACGGCGTAAACATTTGAGGGAGGAGACAGTGGGAGCTGCATTCCAGAGTGTCGTTCCACAGATGAAGGAGCCAAACGGGAAAGGAGAACTTGGCAACGGAGAATCGGAGTCCGCCTTGACCGGGTGTGATCGGCTCGGACTTCCCAGTGATGGAGGGGTGTGGTGGGGCGGTCAGCATCGTTGCTGACGTCGGATAGTGAGAGAGAACCCGACAACCCAGACTGCAAGGCACTGGACAGTGCTCTGGATGCTTGAAAATGCGTGTCATAAAAAGGGTTGGGGACTCTTTCAGACAGAGGAGGGGAATTGTGACAACTAATACCTGGTTCTCAGTTAGAAATTGGATTAAAGGGAAGCAGAACAACTGTGAAGGCCATTATTGGAGTAATTGGGGAAATTTGAAGACAGATGATTACTTGAGGTCAGTGGTGTCATCATGGTTTGTGTAGGAGGATGGTCCTCGTTCCTAGGAAATATATGCTGGAAGCGTTTAGGGAGGCGTGACGATGTCTGAAGCTTATTTATGTTTTTAAAAAATCTCCTTTTTAAGCGATCTCTGTATGCATTGTGCGGCTCGAACTCACAGCCCTGAGATCAAGAGTTGCACCATATACCGACTGAGTGGGCCAGGCGCCCCTGCAGCTTAGTTCTAACAGTTCTGCCACAGAAGTGCAGGTGTGTAGAAAGCGACAGGAAGCAAACGTAGAAGGACGTTAGTGATTGATACATGTACAGGAGGGATAGCAAATGCCCTTCAAATTATTCTTTTCTAAAAGTTTTGAAAATTTTATTTATTTTTTTATTTTTAAAGATTTTATTTATTTATTTGACAGACAGAGACAGGACCCTGGGATCGAAACCCTGGACTGCTGGTCCGTAAACTCTGGAGACCCTGCACACTGTTCAGTGTTATCGGGACCCAAAAGCACTTCTGTTTATGTGAGTTTTATCTGTTGATCTGGACTCTCTTAGGAAGTGAAGCTGAAAAAGTATGTGAAATATGTTTTTATTAGTCGATTAAAAATAATCCCTTACAGGGCGCCTGGGCAGCTCAGTGGGTTGAGCCTCTGCCTTTGGCTCAGGTCATGATCTCAGGGTCCTGGGATCGAGCCCCACATCGGGCTCTCTGCTCCGCGGAGAGCCTGCTTCCCCTTCTCTCTGCCTGCCTCTCTGCCTACTTGTGATCTCT